>NC_137160.1:66116949-66637566 GCF_951394435.1 Stenella coeruleoalba | reverse complement strand
ACAGAAACTTACGGAACCAGAGACCCAGAGCCACCACTGGGCGTCTCTGCCTCTGTCTTGCCTGTTCCTGCTTCTTTCTCACGCTGGCCTCCCTGTCTCTCGTGGGCCGTTGTCAGCTTCTGATTCCCACCCCCTGCAATGTCAGCCCCCAGAGGGGATGCAGTCCCCCGAGTGGGCGGTGTCCTTCGGGCTGGAGAGGAGGCGTGGAGGAGAGACCCATGGTGAGGTGGCCCAGAAAGGGTTTGGCTAGCGCTGCCCTGAGAGCGAGGGCAGGACTTGCCTTGTGTGGGTGGTTCTACTTCTGCCCTTGGGTCGAGGGGAGCAAAAGTCACCTTTCCTCCCTCTTTGCCTGTCGCTTTGGTAGGTATGGAACACAGGCCTCCTTGTCAGGCCCCTACCTGACCTCTGTGATGGGGAACAAAGCTGGGGAACGTGAGTTCTGGCAACTCCTCCGAGCCCCCGACACCCCCCTGCTGCAAGGTGAGTCTGGTGGCCAGCCCCCTCTGGACGTGTCCCCCAGCCCAGCCCTGTCCCAGCACTGAGGCTTTGTCGACTCACGCCAGCTTTCCCCTGAACCTTCCTGGGCCTCAGCCTCAGATAACCACTGATGCTCAAGTTTGCATATAATATATTTAACTGTATTCTGAAGAATTTTTATATACGTTATTGTGGCAACTCTAGGAAAGCAGATAGGCAAAAAATAAGAAAATTAAAATTGCTCGTAATCCACTACCCAGAAATAACTTCTTTTAACTTTTGGTGTATTTTCTTCCAGATAATTCTTAAAATATGTACGTTTGTTTTTTCATAGAAATGAAGCCATACTCTATAGCAGTGCTCTCTGATAGAAATAAAATGTGAGCCACATGTGTAACTCTAAATTCTGAAGTTGGTGAAAGTAACATTAATAATATATCTTATTTAGTCCAATACATCCAAAATATAATTCCAAGATGTGATCAATGCAAAATTATTAATGACATATTTTGCATGCCTGGTTTTTGTACTTTTCAAGTGCTCAGTAGCCACATGTGGCTGATGGCTGGCATATCGAATGGCACAGCTCTATATACTGTTTTGCAATTTATTTTTTTCAGCTGTAACATATTGTAGCCATCTTTCTATGTTGGTATATGTAGGTCTTCCCCTTTCTTTGTAATAGCCACATAGGATATCTCATTCAGCAGGGTGCTTTGGGCTGCAAGTAACAGAAATGTAATACAAACTAGTTTCCACGACATCCATTGGCTCATCCATTGGCTCATGTGACCAGATTCCAGTGGGAGCAAGGACTTCAGCCTCAGCCCCACATCCCTGTGACTCTCCTCCTCTCTTTGCTGGCTTCCTACCTCCAGAGAGGCTACTCTGTGTCTTCCTGGGGCTGCTCCCTTTTATGACTTGGGAAACTTGTCTCTGAAACCCCCAGCAAATGTCTCCTGGCATCCTGAAGGCGGACTTGGGACACAGGCGCGTTCCTGGACCCATCCCTGTTGCTAGGAGATGGCCCAGATTCTGCGCCCATCATTGGCTAGAGAGAAGGGACCATGGCAAGACTGGCTTAGGCCAATTAGGGCCCAGCCCTGGCGTGGAGTGGGATGAGTGGACCACAGCTTATCAACTCCTGCTGGACCTTTAGGGTGTCTCCAGTTTTAACTCTTATGCCCCAAGCTGTCATAAGCATCCCTGAGCCCAGTTACCAGACAGACTCTTAAGGGTCATCTGTCCCCACTCCTGCTACCTGAAACTTCTAGTGGGCATTTGCCATGGGCCGGGCATTGGGCCAATTGTTTTACAGAAGGTGGGACTTGCTGAGGGAGCCCAGTAAAAAGCATTCTCTTTTCCTGCCTGGCTTCTGGACAAATGGAGAAATAAAACCAAGAGGTGACAGATGGAGAGACCAGATCTGGCCTCTATTACTGAGAAAGACTGGACAGAGGAGGTAGCCGAGGGGGAGAGCCCAATGGACTCGGCCATGAGGCAGACATGGATGGTCGTGTCCTCTACCTACCCCCTTCGACTCCCACTCCAGCAGGAAGCCCACTCCCATGGGTAAAAAGGAGGGCCCGGTTGTTGATATCACTATTATCCTCATTTTAGAAATGGGAACACCAGCACTCAGGTTAAATAACCTGCCCAGAGTCACACCCCTAGTGAGTGCAGAGCTGGGGCTTGACCAAGGTGTCGTGCTGGAGCCTGGATTGTCCCTAGTGAGCAAAGGCTCACTTCACTCATGGTCCCCAGACCACACCGAGCAGGTCCCTCTTCCTGATGGCCCTTTGGGGGACTATGAAGACAGTGACCCTGCTGGTCAGGTGTTGTCAGGGTCTCTGGTTCTTTTGGCCCCATGTTGGTTTTCCGGCATGCTGTCCCATACCCTCCCACACCCTCTGGGGGTCCCCCACTGCAAAATGAGCCTGTGGGTCTCAGCGACCCTGAGGTCACAACTGAGTTCAGAGTCTCCAGACTGGCTCTGGACAGGCCCCCAGTCTCCCTCCACCAAGCCCTGAGCCCATCTTACAGACCGTGGCCTCAGGGCAGGGGTCCAGAAGGTGAGGTTGGTGGGGGGAACACTCCGCCCTGTTAACTCCCAGCCCACAATATTTCTGCAGGTATTGCTGACTACAGACCCAGGGATGGAGAAACCATCGAGCTGAGGCTGGTTGGCTGGTAGACCCCAGGCTCACCACCCCAGCTGCCTCCCACACTTCCTGGGCTTCTGCCCTCCCTCCAGACATCCCTGTAACAGGCACACGCCTGACCCTGCTGCCTCCTCTTGTGCACTTGTCCCCGGATCGCCACAGCCACCACCCCTGCGGGGGTCCTAAACTACCACCCACCCTGGAGCAGGGAGCCCAGCACCTTCCGCAGCAGGTCTGTCTGCCCAAGTCTGGCCCCACCTGGCCCCGCAGGTGTCCCATGAAGGCCACTCATAGGCTGGAGGGCGTGAGCATCTGACTCCTTGGCAGGAGGAGGCCACCGGCCACTGGCGTTGTGAGTACCGCTTGCTCTGGGATGGGGGTCCCGCAAGGAGAGCTCTGTGGCCCTGACCCTAGCTTTCCACTCTTTACTCCATCGGGGCTGCTGCCCCAGAGCCGACTGCGGCATAGCAGCTGGCGAGGGCTCTGCGGGGCTGCTGTCAGCCCACTTCCAAAATGATTAAAGAATTGATTGTGCACATGCCCCAGGGTCCTGATGTCTCATGCTTGGAGCCAGTGCGGGGGCTGGGAGCAGAGAAGGAGGAGAGAGGCCCGTGGGGAGCAGAGGAGGGGGGTAAGCATTCTCCTGGGTACAGGTGAGGGGTGCACAGGAACGGTGCTGGCGGTGGTGACGCTGATTACTGTTCAGGGAGTGTGTACTTGCTGGACGCTCTCTTGCACAACTCTGAGGTTGTTGATGTTTCTGTTTTCCTCTCTGCTTTACAGAGGGAGAGTGTCTGGTGGGGGGAGCGTGGCTTAGGAGACGACAGACCTGGCCTGGGGAGGCCTCCTGGTTCCTCCACTCAAACACTGAAAATCAGGGGCTTTCATGATTGTGTCGACTTAAAAAAACAAACAAAAAAAAAGCATAACATGAGAGTAGCGAGTTAAGTTTTCTTTGGGGCAAAATGAGGACTATAGCCCAGGAGACAGCATTTCAGATAGCTCTGAGAAACTGCTCTGAAGAGGTAGGGGAAGGGTCAGCACTATATATGATCTTAGCGAAGGGGGTACATGTGGTCAAACACACATTTGGGCAGAGATCTGCTGCTCGTCTCGTGAAGGTTACTGCTAGTCACCATTACTGCTAGGCTCCATTAATGATTTTAGTCCTTTTCTAGATAAGAGAGGATGCAAGAATTGGGCTCATAAAATCTTCTCCTAAAAATATCTGCCTGTTCTGCCTGTTTTTCCCAGAGGACAAAGTGCCTCATTCCTGATCTCCACCCTGAACTCCTTTCAGGGTGTGTCGAAGGTCAGCGGCTACAGGAGCTAGTGACCTAATCCTCCTAGAGGCAGATGGCGGTTGACAAGTTTTAGTTGGCAAGTGTTAGGATTACATGGCAGAGTCCAAATGCAACTGGAGGCCCAGGACCCTAGAGCTTTTCCCTAAGGCACAGTCAGGCGCCACCCCAGGCCTCAGCGGCCAGTGGGGTAGGGACCCTGCCTCTCTGTGGGAGGGCCTGGGCTCTGGGCTGCCCTCTGGGAAGTAGGGTTCAGGCCAGGCAGGCACCCCACAAGCCCCACCCCACCGAGGTTAGGAAAGGGGTCTGCCCTTGGAGGGGCCCTCTGGCAGCATGTCAGGTTTCAGAGTGACTCTCACAGGGCCGTCCACGCCATGGATTAAACATGTGCTTCTTCCTCCAATATTTAGGGTCTGGGCAAGTAGGGGAAGTAAGCGATTTAAAAAGTGCTTTACAGGGCTTCCCTGGTGGCGTAGTGGTTGAGAGTCCGCCTGCCGATGCAGGGGACACGGGTTTGTGCCCCGGTCCGGGAAGATCCCACATGCCACGGAGCGGCTGGGCCCATGAGCCATGGCCGCTGAGCCTGCGCGTCGGAGCCTGTGCTCTGCAACGGGAGAGGCCACAACAGTGAGAGGCCCACGTAACGCAAAAAAAAAAAAAAAAAGTGCTTTACAGACATCCAAGTACCTAAAAGCCAAATGAAAAAGCCGCCTGTTTTTTTTTTTTTTTTTTTTTTTTCGGTATGCGGGCCTCTCACTGCTGTGGCCTCTCCCGTTGTGGAGCACAGGCTCTGGACACGCAGGCTCAGCGGCCATGGCTCACGGGCCCAGCCACTCCGCGGCATGTGGGATCTTCCAGGACCGGGGCGCGAACCCGTGTCCCCTGCATCGGCAGGCGGACTCTCAACCACTGCGCCACCAGGGAAGCCCGCCGCCTCCGTTTTGAAGGTGAGATGTCTGCTCAGATCCCCAGAGTGCTTGTTCGCCTGTCCTTTCTTAATCTCGGCCAAGGGCACTTTAGAGAGGATTCAGGACCTGCCCTGGGACCCTCTCCTCATAGAAGGGTGGAGGCTCAGAGAGACCTGCAGCTTCCCTCAGGTCACACAGCCTGTGGGTGTCAGAGCCAAGGTCCCTACCCATTGACCCCAGCCCTTTCCCCTGCACCGCCTTGCTGCCTCCTCACCTCCTGAGGAAGCCAGGGCCCTCCCATATAGGGGAGGCCAGCTGTGGCAGGTCCCAGGCCAGGCTAGGGGGAGGGTGGACTTAACTGAAGGGAGCACCCCTGCACTGGGCTTTCAGCGTCCATGGTCTGGATGTGAGCCTCCCTCTGAAGGAACTGTCTTAGTCGGGGTGTGTTTGGCTCTGAGCAACAGGGAGCTACTGAATCCTGCTCAAATCAAAGGATATTTGCTGATGGACTTCCCTGGTGGTACAGTGGTTAGGACTCCATGCTTCCACTGCAGGGGGCATGGGTTTGATCCCTGGTCAGGGAACTAAGATCCCACATGCTGCTCGGGGTGGCAAAAAAATAAAAAATAAAAAAGGATATTTGCTGAAAAGACTCAGCGCACCAAGTTAAGGGCAGCCAAGGGCAGTAGGGAAATGGAAGTTGGGGCTCAGGGCTCCATCCCTCCACTACCCTCAGGCTCTCTCCTCTCCATGTCCTCCCCCTCTGTCAGCTTCCTCTGAACGTGGCCCCAGCAGTGACTCTGCTGACTTCCAGTTTAATTCCCCAGGCCCTCTTATCTTCTTAGCCTGTGTCCCAAAGCCTGGAGAGGGGTCTGACCGGCACAGCCCGCTTCTGGGCCCTGGGTCATGTGTCTAGTCTGGCTCCATCAGCAGGGACCCCGAGAAGGGGCATGGGTGGGAGGACAGTCATGTCCACAGTAAGAGTTTGACAAGCAGCGGCCGCTCTGGAATGGGGGCCCAGGTTTGCGTCTGGCCTGCATTTAGAGCTGTGTGACTCCAGACAAGCCCCGTCCCCTCGTGCAGCCTGTTCCTAACTCACATCTGTGGGGTGGCGCCTTGGTTTACATTCATGCCTGTGAGCTCATCATAGATCACAGGTGGGGAGACTGAGGCCCCGCAGTGAAGTGACTAGTCTAGAGACATGCAGCGACAAGAGAAGAGACCCATCCCAAGCCTCTGCAGCTCAGTTGCTGGAAATGGGTTCTTCTTCCCTCCTGGTGCCTCTCAGGGTCCCGCCCCGAATCACCTGCTTCCCGCAGCAGCGGTGGGGGCCGGCAGGTGAAGGGCAGCACTCAGACCGGAGGGATATGAGAGCCTGTGGGCAGGGGCAGGCTGCTCGGGGCTGCTCTGGGCATTCAGGTGGACCCCAACGGGTGTGAAGGAGCCCCTGCTGCCCTGCCCTCTGTGAAGCTGGGTGCCCACCCCCACCATTCTCCCACAAGGGAACATCCTATGGAGAGTCTTGCTGCCTACAGGTCAAGGCAGGTTAAAAACTGGGGCTCGGGAGCCAGGTAGATGTGGTCTGAATCCCCCACCACCACTCAAGCTGCACGATCCCTGCTTTGGGCTCTGCCCTCAGCCTCCCCCTCGCCCCCGCTCCCCCACAAGGGTGTACAGCGCTCTCCCTTCCACCAAGGCCAACACAGGCCTCATCTTGGTTAATCCTCATTCCTCATAGCTCACCCCTCACCAGGCCGGGCAGGTGGGAGTGCTTTTTGGCAGTCTTGGAGGAAGTGTAGACACTGCCTACCACTCCACAGTAGCTCAGCTCTTAGAAGATTGGGGGGTGTTTACTATTTTTTAATTCATTGCTGTTTTTTTAATTAAAGGAAGCTTAACTGGAAAACTGACAAAATCTCAAAAAGAATCTAACCCTTAGGGGCCCTGATTCCTCCTCTTCAGGAAATGTGGGGCTAGGGGGGCTTCCCCCTTGGCTGGCTCAGTTTCCCTCCCACAACCACTCCTGGAAAAACGCCATCTAAATACCTGCATATTTTGGTCTTTCACCTGGAAATCTCCTGCCCTACAGTTTGGACTATTCAGCAGTGATTTGCAGGCTTATGCGGGTGTCAGAATCACCAGAGGCAAATGAAAAAAATTCACATCCCTGGGCCCACCAGAGGGTATCTGAATTCAGCAGGTCTGAAACAGTAGTGAGGCTGGGGAATTTTAATCCCAGTCCAAGGATTGTGATGGGGATTAGGGGACACTTGCAGCCATTCTGTGTTCTGACCACCAGAGGGCGCCGTGGACCGAGATGAGCGGTCTCCCTTTGCGGTCTTGTTCCTCCAGACAGGTTGCTGGTTCCTCCATCAAGGACTTGCTGGTCAGACGACAGGCTAGGGGTGAACCGTGTCCCAGTGGGAAGGAGCTTCCATAGAGAAGGAAGCTGGACGTCAGGAAAGAGGCTCACAGTGGGCAGTGATTCTTGCACACTTGGACTCCTGAGCTCAGAGAGGCCAGGGCCCAGCCTGGAATCCCTATCAGCCTGTCCTGCTCTGGAGTGTGCTGTTTACCCAACACCGATGCAGGGGCAAAGGCTTAGTGGCAGCTGCTCTGGCTCCCAGCCCACCTAGGGCTCTTTGTCCTGTCAGGGGTGGGGGCAGAGGGTGGACCCCAGGAATTTCAGCTGTGAGTCAGCTCTGAGTGCCCAGGGGATGGGACAGGGGCTGCTGGCCAGGGATAGATGCTGGCCGGCGGGACCCTGCTTCCGCAGCTGTGGGTGGCCTTGGTGATTCAGCTTCCCTCTGCCTGCCTAGAGGGGGCCCGCCCTGGGCTGGGAGAGGGAGGAGGTGTTCGGGTTAGGGAGGGGCGAGGGAGGGGTATTAAGGGGCCCCGTGGTCCAACTCTTCCGGATGCAGAGGCCCCACGGGATAACTGTGGCCAGAGATTGGGTGGTTCCGAGACTGGTCCTAGGATGAGGTCTCCTGGGGGGAGGGTGTCCTTGAAAATGAAATCTCCTGAGAGGCTAGGGCTTTTTATTAGGCTCCCTCAGAAAGATACCCCAGGGTCTCCCGCCCTGTGTTCATCTCTATGGGGGGCCTGCCTTGGCGCTGCGTGGGGAGGGGCCTGATCCCCCACCGGTGTGGGGAGGTGGGACAGACAGGCTGACCACTCCAGCTAGGAGGAGGTCTGCTGACGGAGGTAAAGCTAGGCTGATGGAGGAGGAGCTGCGAGCGGGCGGCGTGGGGGAGGGGCGAGACATCCCTCTCGGCTTCGGGGGCGGAGCCTGGACGGAGGTGGCGCCTGGGGCTCAGCCCAATTTTCCGGGTGAGGCTCGAGGGGCGGCCGCGGAGGCGGGGCCTAGAGCACGGAGCCTCGCTCTCCGCCCGAACCTGGCGAGAGACCCCGCCGCAGCCTGAGCCGCCGGGAGCCGGAGCTGGCGCGGAGGCCCTGCCGGAGCCGAGCTGAGTCGAGCTCGCCGCCTGACACCGGCCGCAGCGCAGGCCGGCGCGTCAGCCCGCCGCAGGGTCTGGGCACTGTCGGAGGTAGCGAGCCCGTCCACCGGGACCACCGGCACCACCGGGCGCGGGAGCCCGGATCGCCCTTGCAGGCCTGGCCTGAGCACGCTGGAGGACCTGGGGTTTGGACTGAAGAGAAAAGGGATGGAGGATTCCATGTAACCATAGCGTGGGCACTAGAAGGGGAGAAGAGTGGAGACTTCGCCTGGCACGGGGCAGAGGTGCCCGGCGCTTACTAGGCCAGGCTTGAGCACCAGGGAGCCTGGCATCCCAGCAGAAGCGACCTAGGCTCTGCCCTGCCTGAGCCGGGGACACAGCATAGCTCTTGGACCTCGGCTGTCGTAGGCCGGGCACAAGAAGCAGTGTCCTCACCTGAGACCGAGCGGAATCTACAGTGGGGCTCTCTGGTGGCCCAGAGCTGGTCGCTGGGGAGCCGGCCTCCTGACCCGGCCCCACTGGTACGGATGTGCCGCTGCCCGCGGGAGCGCCATGACGGCAGGATGACCTCAGCTGAGGCAGTGGCGGTGGCTGGCGGTGCTCGGTGGGCCGGGATCCCCCAGTGGCCCCCTGACACCCCGCAGGCGCTGCGGCGGCCTGGCCGGGCCTGGGTGGCCGTGGCAGCGCTGGTGTGGCTACTGGCGGGAGCCAGCATGTCGAGCCTCAACAAGTGGATTTTCACGGTGCACGGCTTCGGGCGGCCCCTGCTGCTCTCGGCACTGCACATGCTGGCAGCTGCGCTGGCATGCCACCCGGGGGCACGGCGCCCCATGCCCGGCCGCACCCGCCGCCAAGTGCTGCTGCTCAGCCTCACTTTGGGCGCCTCGATGGCCTGTGGCAATGTGGGCCTGAGCGCTGTGCCCCTGGACCTGGCGCAGCTGGCCACCACCACCACGCCACTGATCACGCTGGCCCTGTCCGCGCTGCTGCTCGGCCGCCGCCACCACCCACTGCAGTTCGCCGCCATGGGCCTGCTCTGCCTGGGGGCCGCCTGCAGCCTGGCGGGAGAGCTCCGGACACCCCCAGCTGGCTGTGGTTTCCTGCTGGCGGCCACCTGCCTCCGTGGGCTCAAGTCCATCCAGCAGAGTGAGTACCCAGGACACTGGTCGAGGAGCTGGGGATCGGGGTGGGAGTGTGGCCTGGGTGGCCCTGTGAGGGGCTATGGCCATTATCCAGTTTTACAGATAAAGGAACTGAGGCGCATGGCTTGGGAAGAGTCAGGAACTGAGGCTCAGAAAGGGCCAACCGCTCAGTGAGTTCCAGGCCCCAGACTTAGGCTCTAGAGGCCCAACCAGTGTTTCATCCAGTTGGCTGCCATAAATCTGTGGTCCATGTTTTGTCAAGCCTGGATCTCCATACCTGATCGAGGAAGTCACTGTATTGTCCCCATTTGACAGGTAGAGGGGCTTGCCCTGGGCCATGTGAGCAGCAGAGGCAAGATTTGAACCCAGGCAGGCAGACTTCATGCCGTCCAAGTGATGTGGCATAAGGCTGTGGACCCGAGGGAGGCCTGATAGTGGAGACTAGGGAAAGAGAAAGAGGGCAAGGCCATGAGCTGGGATTTGGAAGTTGAGGGCTTTTGCTAAGTCTGGGAAGGGCTGGTGTTTACTGGGAGCTGCAGTGTAACTGGTCCCATGCTAGGTGTTGACCTTGGGTCTTCATGGCAACTACCACCTTCATCCCGATTTTACAAGATGCTGGAACTGAGACCCAGAGAGGTTCATGATTTGCCCACAGGCATACAGCTCCTAAGGACTGGAATCCTAGTCCATGTGACTCTGGACCTCAGCTCTGATGAAAGGGGGTTGGGGGCTCTGGACAGAGGGTAAGGTGGAGGCTCCAGGCCTAGACCCTGCTAAATCACTCTGCCTGAGGGTGGAGACCACCTTCCTGCCTGTCCTACTGAGGGTCCTTTGAGTCACAGCCTCCACCATCTCTCTGCCTCAACCCAAGGGTGCCCACTCAGGTTGGGGAGGCCTGGGTTCCAGCCACACCTGGGCTTGTGCTTCCTGGGCAACCTTGGGCAGAAGGGGAGATCTGGATCTTGTCTGGGCCCCATCTGTTTGGTGGAGGAGGTCAGAGTTGATAGTCACAGGGCTTTCTTGGTCTCCCTCCCTTTCAGCTCTGAGATCCTGTGACCCAGGCCTGGGAGAGAGAAGGGGCTGCTCCAAGGACCCTGGGCTGGGGTTAGGGCAGCCTGCAGCCAGAGGAGGTTGAAGTCAGAGCTCAGCCCTGCCTTACAGTCATCGGAGCCAGGACCCAGAGTCCCTGTACCCATCCTCCAGGGCCCTGAGGTAGGGCCAGAGCCCAGTTCTATTTTTGCCTTCAGGTTACATGAGAGCTGGGACCTGAGCTCTGGGCATGAGTCAGTGGGAAACTTGACCTTGTACCCTGCCCTGGGCAGGGCCAGAAGGCTGGGAAGGCCCCAGCCTCAGGGTTCACATCACGCCTGCTAAGGCCCAGTGCTTCTCACACAGGAGGAGCCCCAGCCTGCAGGACAGGCTATGGCCGGCCAGGCCTCAGGCACATGGACATGGGGTGGCAGGTGCCTGGCATCAGGCTGCTCCTTGGCTCTGCCAGCTCTCTCCTTGTCTCCTGCCTGCCCCTGAGGCAGGTTGGTTGCTTGCTCCAGGTGCCCACAGCATCCTCTGCTTCCTCCATCAGGACTCCACATGCCTTGTATTATAGCCTCTTGTTTACCTGTCTGCCTCCCACCAGACAGGAGCTCTGAGAGGGCATGGCCTGGTTTTGAGGCAGCTCCATGTCCCCAGCACATAGCCTGGGGCCTGGCCCAGGTAAGGTACCCCTTAAATGGTGGATTTATTAATGGTCTGATGGCAGAATTGGCAGGCTGGTTAAACTCCTTGGCTCAGGGTGCTAAGGAGGGAGCTTAGGAGGCTGGAGGCCCCACCAACAGAGATGGGAGCCCAGCAGAGGTGGGGAGGAACAGACTAGAGATAAGGGGTGAGATGGGTTTTGGACAAGAGGAGGTTTCTACTGCCAGACTTTCCAGGAAAGTCATCAGGGCCAAATTTAGACTAGCGTGTGAATGGCTGACACCAGCTCCTTCCCTGAGGGCAGACTCCATGGGAGCAGAGGATGAAAGTCCAGAAAGAGGAGTGCCCAGCAGCCACGGGCAGGTCCAGCAGTTTCTCTCCTTCCTGGGCCAGTTGTGGACCTGGGGGGCTACACGGGGAGAGGAGTGATGCCATCTTCCCACTCACAGAAAGGCTGGGAAGTGGGGTGCCAGTGTGCTGAGACTTGTCCTCAGCTACATCCACCTGCATGAGGGAACAGCCTGACCCTGCCCACTGAGCTCTCAGGCTGGTGAGGAGAAGTAGAGATCACAAGGCAGGGGAGAAGTGCTGGAGCCAAGGTGGGCATAGCTGTGGTTGGGTGGCTACTTCTAGGGGAAACCAGAGAAGGCTGCCTGGGGGAGGAGGCAGGCAGTGCTGGTGACAATAATGTAATAATAGTGGCGAACACTTGCTGAGCCCTCACTGTGTGCCCACACCATGCCCAGCTCTTCATACAGCCAGAGTAGGAAAGGGCGTTCTGGGAGGGGGAAGCAGGGCTTGCCAGGGCACGGGTGTCAGCCAGCCGGGGCAGCATGTGGGGGATGGTGACAGCTGCGGTGGCCAGCAGTTGCTGCTGGGCTCCAGGCCCTGCGCTCAGCACCTCACAGGCCCCCGTGAGGGGCATGTTGTCACCTTGCCCATGCTCCCACAAGAGGACAGGCATAGAGAGAGGGCGGCTTGTGTCATATCACACAGCCCGTGACGGAGCAGAGACGGGATAAGCCAGAAGCCAGCGGAATGGGGTCTAGAGAACATTTGTCCACAGGTGACTGAAGCTTGGCATGTTCAGATGCTGAAACAAAAGTGTCTTTGGAGGAAGAGAAGTTGTTTGTTTTTTGTTTGTTTTTGGCCACACGTGTGGCATGTGGGATCTTAGTTCCCCAACCCCACACCCCCTGCATTGGGAGCACAGAGGCTTAACTGCTGGACCGCCAGGGAAGTCCCAGGAGAGGTTGAAATGCAGGGTTTGGTGGGAGCTGGCAGAGGAGGGGTCGCTGAGGAGGCAGTATGACAGGCTGGCATTTTGGGGCCCCGGGTGGGTGGCCTCTGGCAGAGGATCCCTGCTCTTTCCCTGGACTGCAGCAGAGGGAGGCAGAGGGCTGGGTGGGATGCAGAACAGGAGCAAGTGGCAGGGGGAGGAAGTTAGGACCTTCCTGCCTGGCTGCCTCTCAGAGGGTGAAATTTGCCAAAGGTGAAGTTCACCTGAAATCCTAAACACCTTCCAGTGATCGCCCCTTTAACAGGCAGGCCACAGGCAGCTCGTAATGGTGCTAAATTTGGAGCGGACGAACAGGAGGCATTCCAGTTATCTGTTCATTTCTAGAAATGCTTGACAGAAGGACTGTTGCCTAGAGAACAAAGCCAAAACATCAGAATGAAATGGAGGGAGAAATAAGATTTCCTATTCTAAGCATAGCCTATGAGTAAGCGCCTCTGTGGTTCTTTGGAAAGTGTGTGTCAGAAAATGCATAGAGGCTCAGAGAGCCCTGGGAGGGGATGGGGAGCCATGACTCATCTCTCTCCACAGAAACTGTCTCGTTGCCTTCATGCAAGTACTATCATTTCATCTGAGCCGGGTGTGATTCTATGATGGGCACCACTGGTTTTGTGAACCAGCTGGGTGGTAATATGAATACACACAGACAGGCACACATGTGCAAGGTGGTAGGATCCCCTCTTCCCTCGCAAAGACTAAGGTTTCCTCTGTGTCCTGGATTCATCTTGACAAGCCCCAGCGTTGGTAGCAAAAGATGCTGATTATCAGCGATAAACAGTGAGTGACAGCTGGGAGCAAACAGTGACCTTGTTGTTCCCTGTCATCCCAATGGTCATAAGTGATCGAACATTTGATTCAAACGGTTTTTATTATTTCAAACTCTCTATCTTTTTTAAGCTAAAGGCCACATAGCTAGTAAGTGGCAGAACTGGCCTGCTGGTGGCCTGTCCCTACTCTGGCATGGAAGCTGCACTGTGGGGCTGAGGGTGCGAGAAGGGCTGAATCCAAGAAAGGTGGGTCGGGCCGCTTGGTTCAGGGCCTTCAAAGTTGGTTAAGAGCCCAGGATGTTTTTCTCCAGGGCCTGGGGAGCCCCTGAAGAATTTTTTTTTTCACGGTTATTGATCAGTGGGACATCACAAGCAGATTATTGTTTCAGCCTGTGGGAGGAGTAGGTGATAACGCTTATTTGTTTTATCTTTTTACATTTACTGAGCACTTACCTTCTAAGGGCTTTGTGTACATTATCTGTTTTAATCTTTACAACAACCCTGCATGTTTAAGGTTTTATTATCCTCCGATTTTGCAGGTGAGGAAACCTAGGCCTGTAGAGGTTAAGTGCCTGGTCACAGGTAGTCAGGAGCGGACCCGGGTCACCACTCAGGCAGTCTGACTCTGGATTCGTGACCTTCTCGTTACAGAGCCGGAGCCACTAATTCCGCCTGAGGGGTTGGGGCAGGCAGGCTTCCTGGAGGATGGGCCGAGGAGGAGGTTGTGCCGGGTTGGCCTCGTGGGGGTTGTCTCGCGCCGGGTGCTGATGGCTGCTGTCCTGGTTGCAGGTGCCCTGCTGCAGGAGGAGAGGCTGGATGCGGTGACCCTGCTGTATGCCACCTCGCTGCCCAGCTTCTGCCTGCTGGCAGGCGCGGCCCTGGTGCTGGAGGCTGGCGTGGCACCGCCGCCCGCCCCCACCGACTCCCGCCTCTGGGCCTGTATCCTGCTCAGCTGCCTCCTGTCTGTGCTCTACAACCTGGCCAGCTTCTCCCTGCTGGCCCTCACCTCGGCCCTCACTGTCCACGTCCTGGGCAACCTCACTGTCGTGGGCAACCTCATCCTTTCCCGGCTCCTGTTTGGCAGCCGCCTCAGCACCCTCAGCTATGTGGGCATTGCGCTCACCCTTTCAGGAATGTTCCTTTACCACAACTGCGAGTTCGTGGCTTCTTGGGCTGCCCGCCGGGGCTTCTGGCGGAGAGACCAGCCTGGCAAGGGTCTCTGAGACCTGAGGGAGCACAGGGACCACGCGGGACTGCCTCAGCCTGAATCCAGCCTTGGCCCGTGGCCATGGGAAAACGGGGAGAGTGGGCAGCCTCTGGGGCTGTCGGGGGAGATGGGTCTTCCTGCAGGGCCACCTTGGAGGCTGGAATGGGGACTCCCAGAGAGACCCACCTCCTGTCCCTGCCTGCCTCTCCTCATCACAGACCCCACTCACCACTGGATGGTGGGTCCAAGCCCGGCACAGTCACTGTGCTTGTCAGAGTAATTATTACGATTAGTATCAACTACTACGCCGAAAACTGCTGGCCAAACTTTGAAAACCTCACCATGTTCTAATGATGAAGATGATGATGATGGTGATGATGATGATGATGATTCTTGGGGGGTCGCACAATCCTTCCTCCAAGAAATTGGGGAGGCAGCTAGGAGGCCCAGGGAAGGGCTTCTTTGCTGCTGGGCTTCCCTAGGGAGTTGGGGTCGTCTGTGCCAACTCCAGGCAGCTGCTGTGGCCTCAGCCCTGGGCCCCCCAATTTTGGGTCTTCCGTCCTCAAATAAACTATTTTTGCTTGTACACCTGTGTCATTCCTCGGGGTGGCAGCCAAGGGCCGATAGCTGCCAGCTGCCCACAAGGAAACGAGGACCCCCCTCCCGCCTTACCAACCGGGGCCTGGCCAGGCCCCCACCCCAGCCCTCTGCTCCGGCCCCTGCACGCCATCTTCCCGCAGCCCCGGGGGCATCTCCTAAAACACACTCTTTGTGTGGCTCCACACTGCTCTTGGGACAAGGTCAGAGCTTCCTACCCCAGACCATAGGGCCCTCAGGGCCTGGCCCCACAGCTTCACCAGGCTCCTCTCCCTTCTCCCCTCTCCCCTCCTTGGGCTCCACCTTCCATCTGCACCCGCTTCCTTCAGGTCCACCCCCCTCAACCCCCGACACCAAGCCTCCCCACCGGAGCCTCTGCACGTGCTGGTCCCCTGTCTGTTGTCCACTTCCTACATCTGCTTCTCCCTTTCTCATGGCGAAACCCTTGCCTGGGGGTGAAAACCCAAACATGCAACCCTTCTCTAAAAGAAAAACCAAAAAAGAAGCCTGAGGAAGGAAGGGCCTGGACGAGGGGCCTTGCCCAGGGCTGTGGGCGCAGAGGGCAAGGAATCGAGTGGCTCCATGGAAGGAGGAGCACTGGGGGGCGGGGGCACCTGGAGGGCTGGCCCAACTCAGCTGCATCACGTCTCATCCTTCCCTTGGCGGTAAGCACTTAACTCCCGCTACCTACCTGCCCCTGCTGGGGGCTGCCTGTTAAAAACCATAAGGTCCCTGCCTGGGTTAGAGAGACCTGGGGCCTAATCCTGCTCTGCCTGCCTCACTGTGTACTTGGGGTAGGTACCTTCCCTCCCTGAGCCTCAGTTTCCATATCTACAAAATGGGCTGATGATCCCCGTTGGGAGGATTCCAGTGAGGAGCCTGGTAGGCGGGGCCCGGGGAGGAGAGAGAGAACGATGGGGCCAGTGGGCTTGGTCCTTATCTTGGGCTAGTCATCCACTCTCTCTGAGGCTCTAGGCTCATCTGGAAAATGGGAGGATGGAAGCTAGACCAGGCCGGGGTTGGGGTCTCGGGGGCCTGGGACTCACGGAGGAATCATGCATTCCTTCACATAGCCAGAATTCGTGGAGGACTGCTGTGCTAGCCAGTGGTAGACAGGGCTGCATGGAGGGTCAGCCCCAGGCTGGGTGTGGGGGCAGTGAGGGCCTGGGAGGCACCCGGCCCGGGCAGGACAGGCGCAGGGTTTCCTGCCTCTGGCCTCAGCCCAGGCCCGTCTTGCGGAGGGGAAGTGGTCCTAGGCTGAGTCACTCACCACCCACCCTCCCTGTGACTCAGAGATGCTACCGGCCCAGTCCCGTCCCGGTGCAGCCTGGATACCTCCGGGCTCCGCACTGAGGCTTGGCCAGACAGGACAGAGGATGAATGGCTTCAGGTGGGTAGGGCCTCCTTGGTCCTCAGGACCCTTCCCCATTCAAGGAGCCCCCTGCCATTGTCGGAGCCTCCTGCAGCGCCCTGGCCCTGGCTCCCGGGCCCCAGGGAATGCTTGGCTTTAGAGTGAGCCTCCCGTCAGATCAGAGCCAGCCCCTGGCGGTTGTGGGGGCAGAGTGGGGGGAATTGGAGCTGTGCTTGACCTGGGGCCACCCAGCATTGAGGTGATTCCCTCAGGGTAAGAGTTAAAGCCCTCCCTACCACCCCTGCCAGCAGTGGGCACAGTGAGCACTGGCCTGGCAGTCAGAAAGCCTGGGTTTGTGTCCTGGCCCCCTTTCTCATCTGTCTGACCTGTCTGGTCTCTGCCGGCTTCACAGGGATACTCACAGGGAAGGGCTTATCAGGTGATTCCCATTGACGGCCCTCTGGACTCTGCTTCTTACTTGTTCTGTTTCCTCATGCGAGACACTTCACCTCCCCAGCCTCCCTCCTTGTGCCCAGTCCGTGCTGGGAAGCGATCTCTGGATAACAGATGTCACCTTCCTTTGGGGGTGGGGGGGATGTCTCTTCCCTACCCTCACCCCTCCCCTGCCCCATGCCAGGCTGGGTTGAAAGCCACAAAGCTCACGCCAGCTCCCTGTACCTCTCCAGGCAGGGCCCTGAGCACATCCCACTCTCAGAACTGCCTGCTCACCGCTGTCTTCCCAGCACCAGCACAGAGCCTGGTGTGGATGGGGTAGGCGGGAGAGAATACCAGTCAAGAGCAGGGGTTGGACCTGGGTTCAAACCCCAGCCCTGGTGTGTCTGAGCTGTGTGACTTTGGGCGGGAGTCTTCCCCTCCTGTGGCTCTGCGTGTTAAGTGGGGGCAGCGGCAGAGCCTCACCTGTCTGGCTCTGGGAGGCGGCAGGAGCTAACATACATGCCCAGTGCTTAGCGACAGTGCCTTAAACTTGTGGATGAAAAATTAACCAGTCGATCTAAGAAAGAAACGGAAATTTTATTAGAGCCAATTTGAGGATGATAACCCAGGATGAGCATCTCAGAAAGCTCTGAGAACCGTTCCGCCCATTAGCAGACCAGGCACAGTTATGTAAGGTTTTTTTAAGACAGAGGGCTGTACATCAAATGACATATTATTGACAGTTTACATAATCCAGATCTAAGCATCATCATGGTGGGTCATGTGACCCCTTACAAGATCAGGAAGGGGTGTTATCTTTTAAGGAGTTGCCTGGATGCTGGAAGAATGTTGCTCTTTATGGTTGAGCAGGTATTCCTGCCGATGTGGGAGGTTCGGTCGATGCATAAATGCAGATACACAATGCACAGTGTGGGGAGAGAGGAGGCCAAAAGGCAGAGAAGAATTTTATATATATATATTTTATATGTCTTGCCATTAGATATGAATTTTATTTCACAAACCTAACAGGTCCTCGAGCCATGTTAGCAGACTGGCTCACTACAAACGCCTCCCAGTTCCTCTCCCAAGACTTCTCTTGCTGCCCCCACCCCCAGGCTTCCCTTGCACATCGAGGGCCCCAGGGCATGCTCTTGCCCCAGCTCCCACCCCCTCACCCTGCCTTGGAGGAAGCTGGGTCTGTGCTGGGCATCCTGCCATTGTGGATTCAGAACAAAGCTTCTGCCTTGTCTCAGCCCCAGCTGCCAGGGGGCCCCTCCCACCCTCCCCAGGGGGGCCTTGAATTGTCATTCCAGGGGGCCAGGGTAAACAAGGACTCTTGCTCCCAAATCAGCTCAGGGATGCCAGGGACTCCACCATCACACTGTTCCTGCTCAGTTGTAAATACTTCTGAGAAATAACACAAAATACAGTGGACAGCCATGGAAGGTTTTGAGCAGGCAAGGACTGTGATGGAACAACAAATGTTTTTTGATAATGGCCCTTCAGTTTGGTCTGGATCCTACGTGGAGGAGAAGTTGAAGGGGCTTGGGACAGGAGGCAGGGAGACAAGGGAAGAACTATTGTTGTGGTCCATTGAGCAGATGACAGTGGGGCCCGTGTCTTGGGCGTGGTGCAGAGTAGCATCACTTGTACTGATTTGGGGTAACAAGTTATCCCCAAACATTATGGCTTAGAGCAATGAATATAAATTATCTCAGTTTCTGTGGATCAGGCATTTGAGAGTGGTTGAGTGGAATAGTTCTGACTCAGGGTCTCTCATGAGGTTGCAATCAAATGACAGCAGGGCTGCAGTCATATAAAGGCTTGACTGTGGCTGGCAGGTCCACTTCTAAGATGAGTCATTCACATGGCTGTCGGCAGGAGACCTCAGTTCCTTTGCCATGTGGGCCCTTCCACAGGGCTCCTTGAGTGTACTCATGGCATGGTAGTTGGTTTCCACCAGAGTGAGTGATTCAAGAGAGCAAGAAGCCACAATGTCCTTTTTGATCCAATTTCAAAAGTCACACTCATTTCTCTAATATCTTCATTTATTAATTCAAATTATTGTCATTTCTCTGATGTCTTATTGGTTACAAGTCAACCCTATTCAATGTGGGCCCTCCCACCTTGACTACATAAGGGCATGCACCAGGAGGAGGGGATCATGGAGGTCAGTTGAGATCATTGAGGTCACCTCTGAGGCTGGCTACCACATCAGCTTGTTGAGTGAGTGAGTGAGGACACAGCCTGGGGCCATGCGGAATGAGTCTGGGAGCTTCCTGCTCCAGGCCGGATCTCTTCAGCTACACTTCTGAATCCTTCCTGACACAGTACTATACAATCCTGGCCCGCAGCAGGCACTCGGCAAATGCTTGTGTCTGTGACGGCTGGAGGCTTCTTCCTCTGGTCCCCACTGCAGACAAGGAGAAGGCCTGGGCTCCTGGGTCTGGTAGGTAAAGCTCTGGTTCTCTGATGTTTCCAAGCCCACTCCCCGTGACCTCTCCAGCTATATGAGGCCACCCCTGCTCCCTGTGCCTGATGGAGCCTTCCAGTACCTAGGCCTCCTTCTGCCCCCTCCTGACTGCCACAACCCTCATGTGCCCCCTCTCTCCCTCTCCAAACACTGCCAGCATCCCAGTGGGTAGATTCTGGCTCAGCAGTACCTGCTGCCTGGGCTGAGCACTTCTCTTTATATGTTTAAACTTTCTTTGGTGGAAGAACCCTTGTCCATGCTTCTTATGCTGGAGCCCGATATCAAATAAGCCAAAGCAGAGTTGCCCTAGATGAACCAGGAACCCCGCACACCTCTGCCAAGTTTCCCAGGTGAAAACCACAGATCTTGTTCAACCCTTAAACACATAGAAAACTAAAGCCCAAAGAGATGGCCTTAGTGCACTGGGCTGCTATAACAAAATGCCATAGACTGGGTGGCTTATAAACAATGGAAATTTATTGCTCACAGTTCTGGAGGCTGGAAGTCTGAGATCAGGGTGCAGGCATGGTCGGGTGAGGGCCCTCTTCTGGGTCACAGGCTTCATTTATAAGGGCTTCATTTATAAGGGCATTAATCCTATTCTTGAGGGCTCCACTCTCATGACCTCATCACCTAATTACCTCCCAAAGGCCCCACCTCCCAATACTATCACCTTGGGCATTAGGTCTCAACATATGAATTTTAGGGAGACACCAATGTTCGGACCATAGCAGCGATCTTGCACAAAGAGGGAGCAGCAGGGCGAGGTCTTCATCTCCTAATTCTTGGGATTCCGCTGTTCCTTGCTCCCCACTCTGTTGTGAAGAACAGAGCCAGAGTGTGAGGTTATAGGGGTGTGCGGGGTCCGGCCCAGGTTCACAGGGGGTGTCTGCCGGATATTCCCCAGCTCAGTCAGCAAAACATTTTTTTCTTCAGGGGAAAGGCATTATAGATATTTTGCCAAGGGAAGTCTAGAAAGATCTGTGGTAAGAGGCTTTTATGTGTGTTTAAAGCTTTCTGCTTTTGCGTGTCTCTTGGCACCTGTGAGAGGGGGAGTAGGATGGTGTATTAGTCCAGGTCCTCTGAGAAGCAAGCACCAAGATGGGATTAAAAGTGCAAGGATTTTATGAGGGCAAACATTTGTGAGAGAAAATGGGAAGGGGGCTAGGAAGGCGAGGAGAGCCCATCAGACTGTGATGCAAGTGGAGGAGAGAGGGAAGGAAGTTTGGCGGGAAACGTTCTTGACCACACAGCTGACAGCAAGGAAGCCAATCAGGAGAGTCCATGTCTCCCAGGACTGGGCCTGCCTTGGTATCCCTGCTATACTGGGGAATTGGCTAGAAGGAGCCTGAGGGAAGTCTAGTCTCAGCATAAACATGTCAATGGATTTCAGAGTGTCACGGCGGGGCCCTTGTTTGGTATTGCATCCTGTAATCGGAGGCCTGTGGGACACGTTCTATGGCCACCCCAGATGGCATGGTGACTCCCATTTTACAGGCAGAATTCCAGAAAAATTCCAGGGTCTGCCTGAAGTCACAAAGCAGGATGAGAATCCTCACCTCTCGACTCTCATCCCGAGCTCCTTCCTGTGTGACATAAGTCCGCAGTCCAGAGGTGGTTGATGGATTCTTAGTGCATCTGGACTTAGCTTCCCAGTAGGTAAGCAGGGCTGTGTGCTTCAGGGTCAAGAGCTACCTGTCCCTAGATTTGTAATGAGATCACCACCTCAACAGAGGTTGTTCAGGAAAATCCTCAGGGCCACCGTTTATCTGGCAGGGTATTATGAACTTCACAGAAACGTCTCACACCAAATTTAATTGACTTTAATTCATCATAAAGAAAGAAAGTGATTCTGTACTTTTGAAGTAGGAAAGTTAAAAGTTCATGAAATCAGAGGCTTGGAATCTCTGCTCCAAGCCAGGCTGTTGGGCTGTGAGGGACATTTCATTCTCCCCTCTTACAGGATTGTGTTAAAACTCCAACATGACAGGAATTCCAATGGTCAGGACTCTGCGCTTCCACTGCAGGGGGGCACAGGTTTGATCCCTGGTCAGGGAACTAAGATCCAGCCTCTCTACCCTGAATCCAGAGGAACAGAGTAGACTGTTTGCAAAAAAGGACTTGGACCCTCTCAAGAGGTCTCAACCTCAACTTCTTCCACTTGGGATGTGAAATGCTGGTCCTGCCATATCCAAATCTGAATATTGAAAGAATAATTTAAAAAGGAGGATCCAAAATTATATTTTCTCAGCTATGAACAAAAAAAAAATGCATAGAAAGAAGGAAATATACCACAATACCTAAGTGTTGACTTGGTTACTGCTTGAGGATAGTATTGTAGATGGACCGTATTTATTTTCCTTTTTCCACAAATGAGTATGTAGTTTTAAAAATACATTTCTTAGGGTGCCAGTTCTGACTAAGATAGAGTAAACATAGTCTGTCCTTCCCACTGAATGCAAATAAAAACCCTGGGCAGAATGCAGGAAGCAGCTCTCTGAGGACTCTGAAAAAGAAATGGTAGCATGTGGACTGGGAAAGGGAACCAGAACTTGGAGTATAAACAATCTGGTGGTGAGTCTCCTGTTTTGCTTTTTGCTCCTGTATCTGCTGGCCTGGTCTCAGAGGCAGCGTGACTCCTGGAACTGTGCAGTGGACATGGAAAGAAAGAATTCCAAGAGCAGCCCTGTCTTTCTGGTCTGAGGAGTAGGAAGGAAGGCCTCTTCAGGACAGAAAGAGTGAGGGAAATCTCTTTTTTTGTTGTTCTTTTCTCATATAGTCCTGTCCCCGGGCAAGCCTCATACTGAAGTTGAAACTGGGCAGCAGAAGTAGCAGTAGCAGTGGAAGCCGGGAAAGCACCTAAAACTTGGAGGGGAATCCTTTTGTCTGACCAAAAGAACTGTGGCTTGAAAGGTGTGTGTGCTGGGGAGGAATCCCCTTGCTTTTTTCTCTCTGTTCGTCCTGTCACCTGGTCCTAAAGCAGAACCGGTCACAGAATGTATGCAGGAGAGCAGGGAGACTAAAAGCCCTGATTTCTAGCTGGAGGACCAGGGAAAGGGTGGTCTTGAAAACTGGGGAGTGTGGGAGAAACTGTGGAGAGGAGGAAGCTTGAGAAATGGATCCCATAGGCTCACGTGTATGGATCTGACCCTAAACATTACTGCAATGACTTTGAGAATGAAACTACTATGCAGACCACCCAGATTTCAGACTGGTACCTGGGTGGCACAAGCTTAGGGCAGATTTGACTTACGTTGCAAAAGTTTTGAAAACTGATAATTGAACTATGGCCCTGTTAAAAAAAACAAAATTCAACTGCGTAAATTTAAAAAATCTTATTGGCTTTATTCAGTGATTCATGAATTGAGAAGTATCCAATCTAGCAAACATAAAGAGCTCTGAGGAGCTGTACAAAGTGAAAGACTTTTATAGGCAAAAGGGAGCAGAAACAAGGAAGTTATTCTAGGCAGAAAATAGCATTGGTTATTGCAAGGTTACTTTCCTTTAGGGGATGGCAGGGGTCTATCAGGTAGATTACCTAACTAGTGCTGATCAGGTGATTCCTGTTTGACTGGTTTAATATTCCATTTCTGGGTTAGCTGAAACTAGTTAAGTCTCAGTTTGGTGATGTGGGGCTTAGCATAAGTGACTCCATTTGGGGCCTGTTGTCTTGTTTTTAACAGACCACAGGAGGCAGACCAGAACTGATCCTAAATGGATCAAATGCCTCCTAAAACAAAGACTCAACATTTTCCATAGGATTTAACCAAGACCTAGAGTCTCACAATATAATATTCAAAATGCCCAGGATACAATCCAAAATCACTCTGCATACAAAGAACCAAGAAAGTCTAAACACTGAGATGACCCAAATGTTGGACTTATCAGAAAAAGACCTTAGAAATGAAAAGATAGAAAGTCTCAACAGAGAAATAGAAGATATAGAAAATAACCAAATTAAAAATTTTAAACTAAGAAAATACATTAATCAAAATTTGAAAATATATTGGATGGCCTTAGTAGCAGAATGGCAGAGGAAATTCAGCGAACTTGGAGTCAGATCCGTAGAAATTATCTGTAGTGAGCAGAACGTCCACCTCTGCCAAATGCCCTGTTCCCTGGAACATGTGACCGTTACTTTACATGATAAAAGAGAGTTTGCAGATGTAACTGAGGTTATGGACTTTAAAATCCAGACTATCTAGATTATTGGGTGGGCCTAGTCTAATCACATGAATCCTTAAAAGCAGAGATTTTTCTCTGGCTGGATTCGGAGGTGCAGCAGAAGGAAAAGTCAGAGGTATTCAAAGCTTGAGAGGGACTCAACCCACTTTTTTTGGAGGGGCCACATGGAAAGCATTAAAAGGAATGTGGGCAGCTTCTAGGAGAACAGAGCAGACCCCAGCTGATAGTAAGGAAGTGAGGTCTTTTTCAACTACAAGGAACTGAATTCAGTCAACGATCTCAATAAGCTTGGAAGCAGAATCTTCCCCAGAGCCTCCAGTAAAAAACACACATGATTTCAGCCTTAGGAAATGCCTTGATTTTGGCCTTGTGAGACCCTAAGCAGAAGACTCAGTCAAGCCCAGCCAGACTTCTGACCTATAGAAATTGTGAAGTAACAAATAGGTGCTGTTTTAAGCCACTAAGTTTGTGGTAATTTGTCATAGCAGCAAGAGAAAACTAATACATTTCCCAATATGAATAGCAGTGAGAAGTAGTAAGATATTAATTTAAGTGGATTATGAAAAGTTATATGTATATTATAATCTCTAGTGCAACCTCTAACAGAAACTATACAGAATTAAAGTGGAATACTTAAAAATATTAATAATTCAAAAGAAGGCAGGAAAAGGGAAATAAAGGAATGAAAAACAGAAAGGACCAATAGAAAACAATAAAATGGTAGACTTAAATCCAAATATCAATATTTTGGGCATAAACATACCAATTAAGAGACAAATTGGATGTATTAAAAAAGACCCAACTACATGCTATCTACAGGAAACACACTTTAGGTTAAAAACAAATGGATAGGGCTTCCCTGGTGGCGCAGTGGTTGAGAGACCGCCTGCCGATGCAGGGGACACGGGTTCGTGTCCTGGTCCGGGAGGATCCCACATGCCGCGGAGCGGCTGGACCCGTGAGCCATGGCCGCTGAGCCTGCGCGTCCGGAGCCTGTGCTCCGCAACGGGAGAGGCCACAACGGTGAGAGGCCCGCGTACCGCAAAAAAACCCAAAAAAACAAACCAAAAAAATGGATATAAAAAGATGTATCACGCAAACACTACTTAAAACAAAGCTGGAGTGGTTATATTAATGTCAGACAAAATAGACTTCAAAAAATTAAGAAGGATAAAGAGACAGTGCATATTGATAAAAGGGTCAATTCACCATGAAGACATAACAATCCTAGGTATGTATGCACCTAAAAACAAAGCTTCAAAATACATGAAACAAAAAATAATAGAATTGAAAGGAGATGTACACAAATCCACAATTTTCGTTGGATACTTCAACATTCCTTTCTTAGTAATCAATAGAACAAGGAAAAAGAAAACCAGGAAGAGTGTAAAAGAATTGAAACCACCATCAATCAACTGGTCCTAATTGACATTTATTGAACACTCTATCCAAAATAACCTTTTTTTCCCCCAAGTGCATATGAAACATTCACCAAGACAGACCATATCCTACGTCATTAAGTAAACATTAACAAATTTAGAAGAAATGAAATCATATAACATATGTTCTCTGACCTTGATGGAATTAAACTAGAAACCAATAACAGAGAGATGGTTGTAAAATTTCCAAATACTTAGAAGTTAAACTACACATTTCTAAATAATACATGGATTAAGGAGGACATTACAAGGGAAATTAGAAAATGTTTTGAAATGGACAAAAATGAAAATGCAGTATATAAAAATTTGTGGGATGCAGGTCTCAAATCAATAATCTAAGTTTCCACCTTAGGAAATTAGAAAAAAGAGCAAAATAAACTCAAAGCAAGCAGAACTATGGAAATAATAAAGAGCAGAAATCAATGAAATAGAAAAGGGAAGAACAATAGAGAAAATTAAAGACACAAGGTAGGTAATTCTTTAAAAAGATTTTTTAAATTGATAAACCTCTAGCCAGACTAACAAAGAAATAGAGAAGACAAATAATCAGTGTGGAGAATGGAAATGTGACGTCCTATAGACCCTGAAGTTAATAAGGATATTAAGGGAATACTATAAACAATTCCACATGCATAAATTTGACAATTAGATGAAATGGACATATTCCTCGAAAATCACAAACTACCAAAACTCACCAAAGATGAAATAGATAATTTGATTAATCCTTTAACTATGAATGGAATTGAATTCTTCGTTAAATCCTTCTGAAAAAGAAATCTCCAGGCCCAAATAGTTTCACTGCTGAAGTCCAGCAAACATTCAAAGAAGAAATAACACCAATTCACATATCTCTTCCAGAAAATAGAAGAGAGAATACTTTCCAACTCTTCCTTAACCTAATAAAGGGCAACTACAAAAAGGCCTATAGCTAACATCATAGTTAATGGTAAAAGACTGAACACCTTCTAAGATTAGATATAAGGTAAGACTTACTATAAAAGCTACAGTAATCAAGATAGTGTGGTATCGGTAAAGAGACAGACACGTATCAAACAGAATGAAGAGTATGCAAAGGGCAGCTCAATGCACAAAGGACAGCCTTCAACAAATGGAGTTGAAACCATTAGACATCCACATGAAAAAATATGAACCTCAAACTAAACCTCACACCTTATACAAAAGGATCATGGAAATAAGTGAAAATTTTAAACTCTCAAACATTAGAGAAAATCTTTGTGATATTAGGTTAGGCAAAGTGTTCTCAGACGTGACACCAAAACAACGATCCATAAAAGGAAAAACTGGTAAGTAGCACTTCATCAAAATTTAAAACTTTTGCTCTGAAAAATACACTTTTAAGAGAAATGAAAAGACAAGCTAGACTGGGGAAAAATATTTACAAATCCATATCTAATAAAGGACTTGTATCCAGAATATACAAAGAATTCTCAATATTCAATAGTGAGAAAACAACTCAATTTAAAAACGGGTAAAAAAGTTGAATAGACACTTCACCAAAGAGGGAATGTGGAAGGCAATTAAACACACAAAAAGATGCTTAGGGCTTCCCTGGTGGCGCAGTGGTTGAGAGTCCACCTGCTGATGCAGGGGACACGGGTTCGTGCCCGGGTCCGGGAAGATCCCACATGTCGCGGAGCGGCTGGGCCCATGAGCCATGGCCGCTGAGCCTGCGCGTCCGGAGCCTGTGCTCCGCAACGGGAGAGGCCCCAACAGTGAGAGGGCCGCGTACCGCAAAAAAAAAAAAAAAAAAAAAAAAAAAGATGCTTAACATCATTAGAGAAATGCAAATTAAAACTGCAATAAGCTAATACCACACACCTATCAGAATGGCTGAAATAAAAAATATTGGCAGTTCCAAATACTGGCGAGAAATTGGATCTCTCATAGTGGAAGGCAAAATGGTATTGCCACTCTGGAAATCTGGTAGTTTCTAAAAGTTAAACATAACCTTTACCATACGACTGAGCAATCCCACTCATAAACTTATGTTCACATAAAAACCTATACACAAATATTTGTAGCAGTTTTATTCAAAATCACCCAAAACTGGAAACAACCCAGATATCCTTCAACGGGTGAAGGTAAAACAAACTGTAGCGCATCCAACAATGGAATACCACTTAGCCATAAAAAGCAACGTGTGTGAATCTCAAAGACAGACAGAAAGTAGCCAGTCTCTAGATGTGACATCCTCTATGATTCTATGTATGTGGCAATGTGGAAAAGGCAAATCTATAGGGAATGGAGAAGAGATAGGTGTTTGCCAGAGGT
This sequence comes from Stenella coeruleoalba, assembly GCF_951394435.1. Taxonomy (NCBI): domain Eukaryota; kingdom Metazoa; phylum Chordata; class Mammalia; order Artiodactyla; family Delphinidae; genus Stenella; species Stenella coeruleoalba. Next base: position 66,610,380 of record NC_137160.1, on the reverse strand, counting down.
TGGTGTGGGGCAAAGGTGTGACTGCCAAGGGGCAGCGTAAGGGAATTCTTTGGTTGATGGAACTGCCCTGTGTCCTGATTGTGGAGGTAGTTACACGAATGTGTTAAAACACAGAGAACTTTACACAGGAGAAAGTTAATTTTATGGTATGTTAATTAAAAATTTTTAAAAACTGAAAAAGAAGATATTCAAATAAATTTCTTTAAAAATGTTTTCAAAGAAATTTTCCACCTGGGTTTCTTCCTGATGGGTTTCTTCTGCTTTGGGGGTGGCTCTGCCATACCAGCCCTGGTGTTTGTGGTTCTGTTTATTCATCTGTAAAACGAGATCAGTCTTGAGTAGCGATTTTCCTTCTCCCCTGACCCTAAAATTACACCCCTGGGTAGGCCCTTTGTGGAAGTGAGGGTGGGGCAGGTTTGGAGAAAAGGAGCATTTGGCCTCCAGTGGGCTCTGACCCACGAGCAGTTGTGCTCTTGACTGGCCCATGTACTGTTTGTCTGAAAATCTCTAGATTAGAATAGCTGCTCTTGACCCAGATCCACACACACCTCGGGGGTTTGAACAATCCTGGATTTCAGGGCCTACTGGTAGGGCCCACTCATTTATCCCTTTGGCACATACCCCACTGGACCCCAGCGGTCAGCCAGACCAGGGCACTGGCTCTAATGATCAGCAATCTAAACAAGGCCCTTTGGGGGAAGCTGGAAGTGTGCTCCTTGTTCTAGGAGTCCCAGATTGCACATGGATTAAACATTGTGCTTAATCCAATGGGAAGTCTGAAAAGGCTTCGAGGTCTAGGCCTCCTTAAAGGCAGGGTCTGAAAGGACCGAAACCATTTTTCTCCCACACAGGATGACTTCTTGGAAGAGCACTTTCTAAGCAATAAAGGGCTGTGCGCAGGCGGGGAGCTGCTGTTGTGAAGACGACTTGCTGACCCGGGGCAGCAGGGCCAGAGTATCATTCGTGATGAGAGCTGCCAGTTACACCAAGCACCAAGCACCTACCATGTGCCAGGCACCGTGCTAAGGAAGCACTGAATCTTCACGACAACCTTGTGAGGAAAGGGCTGTCATCGCCTGGACGAGGAAACTGAGGCTCCAAGAGGCCCCACATCACACAGGCAGGAGGTGACAAGGCTGGGTTCCGGTCCACAGCTCCAGCCTTCTGAGCTGAGGCCTGTGAGAGAAACCTCTGAGCCTGATGTCAGGCCTGCTCTCCACACGTGCCCCGAGATGGAGACTAATACCACCTTTCATCAAAGGCTGGTAGGGGATCTTGCCACGTACAACAGCACTCAAAAAGAAATGTTTTTAAAGAAATTTTATACAATGGAATGCTTCCTTTGAAAACTATCTTATGCGTAAGTCCAATCTAGAAGACCAGGGTTGAAGGTGGAAGCAGGGTTGGCTTGGGGCCCCCAGGGCTCCTGGAGTACCACTTGAAGGCTACTCATCCAGTAGGTTGGCACTTACTGTGAGAAGCATGGGAGGTGCCATGATGCTTAAGGCCGGCTTCGTGTTCAAAAGAATGAGGCGGGATTGCGGCAGACCCATTCCTGGGTTGGTTGGTCGTGGGGAGGGCTGCAGAATACCAAACTTGCCATATGCGCAGGGTGCTGGTCCATTTGGTTCACTCTTCCCTCTGGTCAGCAGCCATGAGCTGTCACTCACAGGGTAGGAAACTTATCTTCACCATCTTACATTTAATAAGCTGAATCTTTAAAGTTATGAATTATAAGATTAAGAGCTGCAGTACCCTTCCTTTTTACTTGCCCTTAAAAAAGGCATCATCTGGTTTTTCTGTATCAGTGAAAGTAGAATGTTTTAAGTACAGATCTTGGTGTAGGATCAATGGCAGATCTGTACCTCTGACCCTGGGGCAGGGGCTGGTGGAATGGCTCACAGTGGAATCATCAGACGGACCTCCTTCTCATAGATGTCGGGGATCACTCCCATGGGGGAGCTGACCATGTGCACAGTGTTCTTGCCAAACAGCTGGAACTCATAGTGGATGAGCTGCTCCCAAAAGCCATTGTTGGGCCGGATGATGGGCCGGCATGACTTGGTCCATGTGTGGGCATCCAGCAGAGACATGGCGTGGTATTTCATGAGATAGGCAAGGCAGAGGGCGGCCGAGCGGCTCACGCCGGCGGCACAGTGCAACAGGGTGCGGCCCTGCTTCACCTCCACGCTGTGGATGTGGTCTGCAATGGGGTCGAAGAAGTCACAGAGACGCGACATGGGTGTGTCAGCCACAGGCACCTGCACGTAGTGGATGTCCTCATATAAGGTGTTCACCACCTCCACTGAGACGTTGATGACTGTGGTGATGTGGTTGCTGGAGAGCAAGAGCTTGTTGTTGGCTGCTACCCCGTTGCTGATATACAGGCTGCTGGTGATCTGTGAGAGGCCGCTGACCGAGGGCTGCCGGAACTGAACCGGGAAGGCACACGGAGATGCTGTCATCGGGCTGGTGGGTCAGCGGCCAGTGAGACATAGATGCTGCATCTTCCTGCTAGTCTGTGTCCGTAGAAAACTGCAAGGAGGGAGAAGGGACAAATGAGGAGCCAAAGTTCTGTCCCCCCCCACTTAACATAATTCAGTGGCTGCCCACTGTCACGATGAGATGGAGCCCCTAAGCTTGGCTGTCAAGGCCATTTGTGGCCCAGCTCCTGCCCATCTCTTCAGCCTCCTGTTAACCTTTCCCGCGTTCTGAAGGGCCTTGGCTGGGCTGAGCCACTTACAGTTCCATATGGAGGGTGGTCCTCTCTGGCCCAGGGCCTTTCCTGCTCTCATCCTAGAACCCCCTTTCCTTACAAGCCTGTCAGGTCCTAATCTGTTCCATTCAGCAGAGGACTGTTGAGCATTGGGATCGTAGCCAAGGGTCACTTCCTCAGGGAAACCTTCCAGAACGACACCCCTCCCCCATATTTGATCAAGTCCCAGCTCCAGGCAGGCCCTATGTGCCCTGCTTCCTAACATTTCCTGAAGAAGTGCTTTTGCCATGATCTGTCTGTGAGTTCTCTTGAGATATCACTGTATCTATCTTCACGCCTACTATATCACCAGTGCCCAGTTGTGTGTCCCCACAAGTAGGTACTTAAAAATATTTGCTGAGTGAAGAAATGACTCCAACAACCACAACTCTGCCTCCTGAGAGGTTTTCTGGAAAAGATGAGGTCTCTGGCCATGTTTCTCTAGAACTTTGGGGAGGAGCTGGGTGGAGGTGAGGGTGGTTCTTAGGCTGCTGGAGAGGAAGGCCAAAGGCTGCATCGACATATCCTACCTGCCAGTACCCCAGAGTCCAATGCAATAGGCTCACCCCAGGTAGGGCAGATGGGGTTGGTTTGTTCTAGAAGTCTTGTGAGGGTAGGGGAAAAGACCCACCCCCAACTTCACCCAGTTGGAAGCCTAAATGCTAAGGAATGTTCCAGATCCTCATCATCTGAAAACCCAGAGAGAAGTGGACTGAGGGCCCCCAAAACTAGTACCTAGTGGGCAACAGGAATAGGGGAGACTGTTGTTCATCACAGGGACAAAAACTGTGCAGAGGAGATACTGCTCTGCAAGGTGAGGGTAGTAATGAGAGGAAAGTCATTTTCATGCTAGTCAAGAAATATTTATCAGGCACTGTAGTAGGTGCTGGGGATACTGAAATGTACAAGTCAGCCATGCCCCCCCCCCCCTCAGAGCTCAAAGTCTAGTGGGAGAGACAGACATTAAATAGGCAATTATGGGTGCAACAGAGTTGGAAAATAGGGATAACAGTACCTACCTTATAAGAATTTTCTGAGGATTAAATGAGGTAGCCTGGGTAAAGTGTTTAACAACAGGGCCTGGCACATTTATCTACAAATGATAACTACTGTTGATGTTGTTAGGGAAGTTAAAATGCAGGGCATTATGGGAATGAAGAATAATGGTATTTATTTCAGGCTGGGGCTACGGAGTTGCGAAGATCGCCTGAAGAGATGTCACAAAGATCTGAAGAACGTTTAGCGTGAGGGAGAGGGAGAGGGAGAAAGAGCGACTCGGCAGCATCTCAGTTTCACCATTTTATAGCGTACAAAGCCTTTGGTTCGATCTCCAAAACAGCATAACGAGCCGGTGTCTGGAGTTAATATCTCCATTTTACACACGGGGAAGGTGAGGCGGAGTGGGGAAAAGGACTTGTCTAGGGTCACAAAGCAAGGTTCAAAAGCCGGTCTTTCTGGGCTCATTATGTGTGGGAAAAGTGGGTAAAAACCGCGGAGTTTTCGTTAATACTGGGTTATAAACGTGGAACAAAGTCCAAGGGTTGACGGGAGAAAGGGGCCGCTTCCAGGGGTGAGTCAGGTAGGTTTCCTGGGGAGTTGGCGTTGGAATGGGCTTCTTCGCCCGCTCAGTGTCAAGACCTCGGTGTCTTACCTCTCTCTCGAGGGCGGGAGGGCAGGTTAGTTCAGGAAACAACCTTGGGCGAGGGTCCCCAGGTGAGAGAAGACCGGTCACGACCCAGGAGCCACAATCCCCGCCGGCCCGGTGCTCCAGTTTCCATAGCAGTGGTCCCTCGTCGCGGGGAGGAATGGGCCGTGCTGGGTCTCCGCAGAAACCCAGGCCTCGTCTCCCCGTCCCGGAGCTGCCCCGCCCAGATTCACCCGGTTACCCGCCCTGCGATCACGCGGGGACTACAGCAGTCCCAGTCAAGAAGTAGGGTCTGCTCTGCGCGCTGCAACCGGCAGCATGTCCCCAGCCAGTTTCCATGGCAACGCTCCGGGCCGCACCACGGCAGCCGCCGAGGGACAATCCTGCCGCGTCCGCAGCCTTCGGGGCTTTGCTCACAAGGCCCGCCCCCACCCCCCCACCCCGGTCCCGCCTTCCTCTCGCGTCTCCCGGGCAACGCGCGGCGTTCAGCGCCTCGCGTCTGCGCAGAGGCTCGCTCCGCGTCTACGCCCCTCACAGATCTTGGTTATCGACCGGGCTCCCGTTCCCGAGTCGCTCTCTAAGGTGGAAGGAGAGAATCCTGCAGTTAGCCAGCAGCCCAGGCCCTCCGTCACATGGAACCTAGGCTCGCCCATTGCTTGTGCGGTAGCCCCCCAGGCGACCACCAGTTCTGGCACCAGCCCGGCCTCGGCCTTCTTCCGGCAGAGCCGGAAGGCTCGGCAGCCGCCCCGACAGATCTGCTTTCTGCGGCCGCGGACCGCTCAGTCGCCGGTGCTCTTCAGGTGCGGCCCGGGGGCCCAGAGCGTTCGTCAGAGCCCGGGCCCCCGGGGGGAGCCGAACTCCCTCAGACCCCTGCTCCCTAAGCCGGCCGCGGGGACCTTGGCCCTGGCTCTTCAGAGCCTCGGGCCCCTCAGAGCCCAGCCCTTTCTTAGACCCCAGGAGAGTCTGAATTTCCCAGCCCAGCGCCTCGCCCGCCGTGGAGCCCGAACGCCCTCAGTCCAGACTCCAAGGGAGTCTGGAATTCCCACCTCCAACCCACATATCCTCCGAATCGCCGCGGACCCGGCTTTCTAGTGTCCCAGGTTTGACGTCGTGTATCCCGAGGGTCCCTAGCGCCCTCTGGGCCGAGCCTTGAACTTCCTTAGAGCCTGATGAGGCGCAGGTCCCCTCAGGCCTGACACTCCCCTCCTCAGCCTCTACTTTCCGCAGTGGCCCAGGGAAAGCCCCCAGTTCCCTCAGCCGGGCCCCAATCCCCACAGACCCCAGTTTCTCCTCCCCTCCTCCATTTCACAGCCCCCTCACAGCATCCTCCAGGCTCCCACAGAGACCTTGTTTTGGAAAGCAATTTGGTTCAAAATGATCATTATTTATTACTTGAAAGGGAATATTTCCATAAAACTGCCTTTTCCCCCCTTCCCAGGAATTAATGGTAAATTTGGTGCACCACTGAGTGGGTGAAGACTGTTTCATATGTCTTTAAGTATTTTAGGTCTTTTTTGTTTGTTTTTCTAACGGAATTTGGGAGACTTTTGTGAGCATCTTGATCTCTAAACTAACCTTTTCCAACACCTCATGTCTTTGCTTTCAGAAAAAACGTAAATGGGAGATAAGGGGTGTTTGTTTCTACTAGTTTGTAAATGTAAAAACATTCATAAAACCACAGTTCCAAACTGGCTGAAAATGAATTAGGAAAAATTTTAATCCTTCGAAATGTTTTATCCTTAAAAATTGTTCTATCAAAATAATATACACTTATCATAGAAAAATCAGGCAAGCAAAATGAATGGCTAGAGACAATCACTATTACCATGTTGGTGTATATTGTTCCAGATCTATTCATATATATGTACTGCAACATGCTTACACATTTTTTTTGCGGGGGCTTGGGGGGGTATATGTCACAAAACAGTTTACTATTTTGTAATCTTTTTTCCCCCACCCAATACACTTTGGATGTCTGTTTTATTCACAACTGCATAATATTTTATTGTATGACCTAACCACAATTTATTCATTTGCTTCCCTATTGTATATATAGGTAGTTGCCAAATTTTAGAAAGAAAATATTATGAATAATTATTTTTAAGTGGGAAAAGATATGTAGTTGCAAAACCACTTCACAGTGTCACCAAATTATCAAAAAGTGAAAACTCAAGGCCTGGTATTATCCATTTTTGACCAATTCCTCATTTTGACCAAATTGTTATCTCTAGTTTGGCCTGGAGCACCTGGCTCCATTCCATCACACCCCATCCCATACCTCTCACCCTCCAGAGTCTCCTCAAGTCCTTGCCCACCCCAAACTTCCTTCACTTTTCCAGACTTTTCCCAAACCTTTTTCCCTTAGAATTCCCCCATCAACCAACCTAACCTCTGTCCAAACACTTTATTCTCTTTTTTCCTGTTTCCTCTGACCTCCGCCACCCAGATCCCCCTTATACCTAGGCTTGAGCAGTGCCCCCCCACCTCAACCCCCCTCAGATTCATCCCTCTGACTTTGCTGCTTTCGTCTAAGATCCTCGCCTCCCATTTCAAACTGTGTTTTCTTAAGATGACTGCTCCTGTGAACAGTTCTGAATCCCTGTTGACACTTCTCTTGTGGATTACTTTGACCTTTCTGCATCCTTCTCAGGATGGTTTTCCCTCTCAGCATCCAAGAAACACCCATTTAGTGCACATTTCCTACAAGAAGAAACCTAGGCCTACTCCCTTGCTCCTCTGACAACTATGACAGGGTGGTGCCTCTCCCAAGAAACTTGGGGAAGCCTCAGCCACTACCCCAGGATCCCATCAGATCAGGTCCTGTCCTAGCCCTGGCCTAGCCATCAAGCCTGTACCACCTTGTCCTCCCTCTCCAGCTTAATGAATTCCAGTGAAGCAGCAGTGAAAAAATTTTTGCCCAAGAGCCACTTATCTCGGGTGATTACTCGTGACAACCTCAGTGCACAACGAATCTATGAGATGGAGGTAAAGTTGTCACAAGCTTTTGCATTAGAGGGTGTTAGTGGCTTGATCCATGTTCATTTCACTCTCCCCAAAACCTTGTGGGGAGATCACAGATCTTAGAGGTGATAGGAAGCCATCAATGTACTCTAATACAAGCCCGTTTTACAGAGGAGGCAGTTGAGACTCAGGGTTACTGATCTGCCCAAGGTGTCACAGCTGTTCCTGAGCTGAGGGAACCAAGGAGGACTCCATGTCTCTTGGCTCTGGTGGCATTTTTTTTCCTCAAAGTACATTAGCTTTCTGTTTAGGGACTCCCTGAATGGATTCCTACTATCTCCCATAAAAAGAAGTCTTGGCTCTTAGAGCTTGAAGTGGCATTGACAGCATTTGGTCATTTTTTTCCTTCAGGGATTATCCCCCACTTTCCACATGAGAACTGAGGCTCTTCTACTTTTTGTTTATGGACAAGAAGGGTTTGACCTGCTTACCCAGAAGCCCTCGGAAGAAGAGGGGAACCGCAGCAGCATCATCCCACAGACCCTGATTAATTCATTAAATACATCTTTGGGGCCTGCTTGGGACAGGCACTGTTTTGGGCACTAGGAAGAGGCTAGTGAACATGATGGACTCTGAGAATGTACTCGTTTCTTCCAGCGGAGCAGGCAGCCCAGAGTTGAACCACCTTCCCCTTCTTGACTCTGTTGAACCTCCCTCCATGTTCCAGGACCAAATCTGGATGGCGCATGGGATTCTGACATTGAAAACAGTGGGAAAGATGTAAGAGATAGTGTCAGATCCTCTTAAGGGTCACAGAGACCAAAAGAAGACTGGAGGCCTGGGTGTTTCTCCCTCTGCTAAATTTCCAGTGGCGTGGTGTAGTGGAAATAGGGTGGACTTGGACATGGGCAGGCCAGCTTTGTGTGAACTTGGGGAGTCACTTTTCCTCCAGGACTCTTTTCTCATTTGTAAAACAGGATCTATTGGGAGCCTCTCAGTTGCAGGTGACACAAACTGAACTTGAACTCGTTCGAGCAAAATAGAGAATGATGAGTTTACATAATCAAGGGTAGATAGGGCAGGGTCACCAATGTTTGGAATGAGTGATGTCAGGGGCTCCAATGCCATTGGATGTGTCTTCCACTCTCCCTATCAACTCCCCTTCTGCTTCTTTCTGCATGTTGGCATCGTTATCAGGCTGGCTGTCCCTGGGGAGCATGGCCACAGGAAACCCTGGCCTGTAGCCCAGAAAGGAAATGGAGTGCTTCCATTGTTGGTCAAGTTAGACAAATCCTGGAGAAGGACTCCAGTTGGCTCAAGTTGGGTCACGGGCCCATCCATGCCCCAGTCAACTGTGGTCAGGTAGTGTAGGCTACTCTGACTGGCCCAGGATGGGTTGGGGGTCAACCCCTATAACCAGTGGGTTTGGAGATATTGCACCTCTGGTAAGTGGGGTGAGGATCTGTGAGATATAACTGGAAACTCTCTTGAGTTGGCTTTATATGTGCCATCCTCCAGCCATCCAGAAGGTCTCCTTTTGAAGCCGTATTGAACCCTTACATGTTTTGGGTACACAATGTCCATTATGTATTATTACCCCATTTAATAGTTCAGCAAACCGAGGCTCAGAGATGGAGTAACTTCACTGAGGGGTATCGTGGACTTGCAAACCCAGGTCTGACTGACCATGGTGCAGGATGTTCTCCCTAAGGACAGGGACTGTCTTCTCTGTAGACCCAGTGACTTGCTGCAGGCCCAGCTTGTAGGAACTCAGTAGATTTGAGAGGCTTGAGTGGCAGCATGGCAGTCTTTCTCTCTCCCCCGCAAAGCGCTCCCAGCTTTGGCTAGCCACTGGCTTCTCAGGGCCTCCAGGAGGGCAGCTAAGATCTAGTGTCTTGGGAATCCTCTGAGCAACGCTCTGAACACAGTGGATGATGGCCGGTATCCCTTTATCTATGGCCACAGTTCTCAACCAGGACGGCTTTGCTCCTCAGGGACTCTGGCGCTGTCTGGAGGCCTTTTTGGTAGCACAAGTGAGAGTGGGATGGTGCTACTGGCATTTAGTAGGTGGAGGCCAGGGATGCTAATGCTGCTAAATATCTTACAATGCACAGGCCAGCCCCCTGCCACAAAGAATTACCTGGCCCCATGTCAGTAGTACCAAGGTCAAGAGACCCTGATCCATAGTAAAAGTGCTATCATTCTGTGCCTTGCTTAGAAATATCTGGGCATGTGTCCCACCTTCCTGACTAATGTTGTAGTTGCTGTGAAGACCTGCAGCTGATTTTTCATAGTATCCTCTCCACAGCTAACTCATTGGAATAAGTAAATGAATAAGACAAAGGATATGCCTTCCCAAAGCTAGCAGTCTTCTTGGGGACAGGATAGAAATGGTAGAATAGAATAAATAATTAGAGTTCAGTGTGACATAGGGGGTGTCACCAACAATATGTGGGGGGCACCAAGTGAGTAATAGGGACTGGGTGATAGGAGTTAAGGAAGGGGGTTTACAAGATGCACCCTTTCTCCTCCTCCCCTCCCCTCTCTTTCTCACCACTCTTCAAATAGAGATGTTAGGTCAAAATCAGGCTCTGAGGCTGCAGACTGTCAGAAGGTACCATAGGAGTTACCTAGCTCAATGCCCTCACTTTAAAATAGGGAAACAGAGGCTCCCTGTGAGCCAAGTTATTGATGAAATGTTGGGTCCAGCTGGCTCCTTTTCCACCCTCATATCAGGAGCACAGATGCCTCTCTTACTGTGAAGTAGCTTCTTCATCCTAAACTCACCTCTGTTTTTTGTAAGACAAGAGCCTCAGAGAAGACCAAGAACAAGATAGGCCACTTGTATGACCACCTGAAAAAAAAATTCATGACAGACCAGCTCAGAAAGCTGGGGCACTGGCGACGGGAATCCATGAACGTCCGGCAGTACCTGGATAGCATCCGAGTGTACAAGGAGCCTAACAAGAAAGACCAACCACCCTAGTCAAGGCAGAGTGATCTGCCCTGGGGCCATGACGACACTAGGCTGACGGGAGAAGAGCTGGAAGGGAGCCAGTCTACACCACTGTAGAACAACAATAAATGAGACTAGTGGACAGTGGAGCACAAAACCCCTCAGCAATTCTAATATTTCTTGCCCTGTCCCATCCCCTCTTTTCTGGTGAAGGTGATTCTGATAGTCCTGTAGCTGCCCAAGTGGAAACGGCTGAATCGAACCAGCTTCCAAGGTTAAGGTATGACCTTTGGTACCCACATGTCTGGTACAATGCCAGGCCAGGTGCACTGGGACAGTGGTACCTTGGATGGGAAGGGCTCGGTAATGCCGCTGCCTGGCATTCCAGTGGTAAGGAGTCAGGGTGGGCATCAGGCAGACCTGGGTTAAGGGCTATTTCTGCCATCCATCAGCTGTGTGACTTTGTAACCTCTCTGAGCCTCTGCTTCCTTATCCTAAAGAGTGGGGAAGTAGTGCGGGAACCTACCTCCAAGAACTGGCATGAGGATGTGGAGCGCCTGGCCCGGGGCCTGTCATTCTCAGTGGCTCTCATCACGATGCCTGCAGTTAGGTTCCAGCCTTGTCAGTCCCCACTTCCTGGCCTGCCTGCTGTCCCAGCTATGCCCCGACAGCCCACGACATGCCTTTACTTGCTCAGGCTCCTCATCTAGAATGCCTCTTCAGCCCCTCAGGGCTCTCAGGAAGCTCTGCATCCTTCAAGCCTTATCTCAATGCCATCCCCCCCACCCCACAAGCTTCTCTGACCGTCTTCTGCCTCCTGCCTGCCCCTCCCCCACCCTGCCCAAGCCACGTGGGTTCCCCTCCACTCTGAACTTGGCTTACCTGTGGTGGCTTCACTCTGCCTTCCATGGTAGATGTTGGATATTTGTCCCAGCCCTTGATTAGACTGTACAGTCTTTGACAGTGGGGGCCAAGGATCCCCCAAGATTTAGTTCAGGCCTCTTCCGTGCCATTTCCCCCACCCAGCCCCACCAGAAAAGGCTGCTCCTTCCTGTGCCAACACATCTGTCTGCACTGTGCATGCAGTTGGCCATTTCTTGTTGCTCCCTGTCTCCCTGACCACATTGTGAATGTCTCGATGGCTAGGATGCTGACTCGTTCATCTCTGCAACCACAATGCCCAGTAACATTGAGTAGTTACTCTATGTTTTTTGAATAAATGTTCATTCCTTTGTTTAATTACAGCTTCAGCACAGTGCACAGAGTAAGGGCCTGGTACATATTTTTTAAAGTTAACCAAGTCCTCTCACTTTACAGATGAGGAAACTGAGGCCCAGAGAGGTGACCTGACTTGCCTAAGGTCATGCAGCAAGTTAGTGGCAGAGGACTAGAAGCAGGTTTCCCGACTGCCGTGGAGTGGTCATTCTGCATCACCACAGTTGCTAGGTAAGGACCTCAGTCCTCTTGGTGGCTTTCAGAAGCCCTCTTCATTCGTCCTCATCCTCATCCAGGTGTGGGGAACCGGATGTCAATGATGCTTTTATTTTCCCCCTTTTTTTTTTTTGGCCCACTGCTTGGCATGTGGGATCTTATTAGTTCCCCAACCAGGGATCAAACCCACACCCCCCTGCACTGGAAGTGCCAGATTCTTAACCACTGGACCGCCAGGGAAGTCCCCTATTTTCTCTTTTAATGGTCTTCTTTTGAAAACATGATACTTTTCAGTGGGAGCCCAAATAGTCTTTTTCTAGGTTTTTGTCTGTTTTCTTGGCTAAACACAACTGATTAGAATAATTGACTTTAAATATTTAAATTTTATTATACAAGCAATATGACCACATTTGCCCAAAACAAAAATTCTTCTATTAGATCAACCATTGCTAGCATTTTGATGTGTTTCTTATATTTTGTGTATTCGTTTCATTTCAACAACAGTCTTTTTCCTTGGCACTGTACCTAGAGAAGGGGAAAGGAAGGCTTTGGGGATCCTGGTGTCTTCAGAAGGCCCACAGAGCAGCCCCAGCCCCTCTTTTCTCCAGAATGTCCCCAGGAATTCTCCACCTACTAGATCTTCCCTAATGCAGCCTCTCTGAGACTCACCCCAGTCTAGCCTCTGGCCACATGCACCCTTCTTCCCTAGACGGCTGGCCTTGGCAGAGGGTCTTTGCATCCTCATGCTGTGGCCCAACGGACTGGGGGACCCCTGGGAGTGGGGCAGGTGGGGGAGTTGGCATGTCAACCTAATAAGTCACTTTATAAGCCACTAACTCATCTCAGACTGTGTGGACTTAGTCTTCCCACTTTTGCATGAAAAAACCAGAGGATGTTGTATTTAAGTAAGAAACAAGAAGTGATGAAATTCTGGAGAAGCCGCCTAATTGTTGAGAGAAAAAAAAAATAAAAGGGAAGGAAAATCAGTGAAGGAAGAATGGAGGAGTGTTGGATGGGAAGATATTATTTGAGAAATAGAATCCTGAAGCTAAGGAGGGCCTTAGGGATTCTTTAGTCCAGAGGACACACACACACACACACACACACACACACACACACACACACACAAACAGAACTCTTAGTTCAAATGAAGTCTCACCTGGAAGCCCATTCCAGTAAAACCACTGACATATTCACATTTATTGAGCACTCATATTCCAGGCACAAGGCTCAGCTCTTTTCAGACATGAGTCATTGATTCCTCCCAACAACAAAGTAAGTAATTTTCTTAGCCCCGTTTTATAGATGAGAAACTGAGGCTCAGAGAGCAAGAATCCCACCTAAGATTGGGCAGCTAGTAAGTGACAAAGCCCACCCGAAGCCTGTCTCATCCAAAGACCATCTCCTAAGTGCCATGTGATAAGCTCCCAATCTCTATCACTCTAGTTGGAAGTGGAGGCTAGGGACCCTGAGCCCTCGGGAGCATGAGTTCACAGACGGTGATGTGGAGCCTCAGCTGTGTTGTCGGCTACCTGAGGTTAGGTGTTTCACAGAGAGCTGGACTAAACTCCAGGTCCCCCTTCTACCGGGTAGCTAAGGGGAACTTGTCACCCATTCTGGGATGGACAGACTGTTAGGGAGAGTTAGGCTGCGTTAGCTGTGGATGAGGCACATGCCCACCCAGGAAGTGGAAGAACAGAACACAGGAGTCCTGACCATTGCCCATTAGCTATGTAAAGATGTTTTCAGTTTTGTCCTCAGGAAACCTTTGTGGAATACCCTTTGTGTCTGAAGAACCGTGCTGATGGCAGGGGGCAGATGAATGATGTTCTTTTAATGGGATTGAGTGTTTTGGGTGTACCTTTAATTCTTGCTGAAGACACATTTCCTTCCCTCCTCCCCTTTCACCACATGCACGTCACTCCTTTAGGGTACTTGAAAAGCCTTCCCAGTTTAAAAATCTTGCTAGGTGCACAGTGGACCTAGTTCCTTCTCCAGAGTTCTCCATGACCTGGAACAAAGGGAGGGAACTTCTGTTTACCGAGCACCTGTTACACGCAAGGCATTTTATATCCTACCTCATTCAGTCCTCACAACTGTACTCTTCAGGTATCACGCCCACTTTTAAGGTGAGGAACCCGAGGCACAGAGAGGCTAAGGAACTTACTTGGAGTCGCTAGGTTTGAACCAGGGTGTGAGATGCATAAGGCGTACTCTTTCCACGCCACCCGGCTGCCCCAGTGATGCTCGACTTCATTGCAAGCACCGCCCTCAGTTTCATCCATTGTCGGCTGCAGGAACTGCTCTGTGAGGGATGCCCATTCATGGCCCTGGGCCCTGACTTTCCTCCTAGGCTACCACTCTTGGCCATGTGGTCAGTGACATGACAGGGAGGAATTCTTGGGTGAGGACTCGTTCCCCTCATGGCACGTCCCAGCTCCAGGCTGTCAGGCAGGGGCAGTGGCTTCAGATCCCAGCAGGTGGATGTGGAGCAGCCTACCAAGGGGCTAGGCAGCTAGAATTATAGGGGCAGTTAGTCAGGGAGCAGGGGAGGCAGTTGCAGCTAAGAGTGATCCCAAAGTTCTTACGTATCCACCCCATCCATCTATCCACATACCCATCCACCCATCCACTCACTTATCCATCTGTCCATGTGGCACTTCACCCCACAATCAGAACACAAAGGTGGAGAAACTGATTTTCTTGTTTGCTGTGACACCTCTCACTTCTCCCAATCATTGTGGGGAAATGGGGTGACCTGCCGACTGGGAGTGCCTCTGCCCTGATTCACTCCAACCTTGGGCAAGTCACATCTCCGCGCTGAGAGTTTGGGGAGCTGGAAAAACCTCAGAGCTACCTCACGCAGGCCCTTTCTCTTATTTCATCAACGGGTGACAGAGGCAGAGAGTGGGGAACTGTCTTGCCAAGGTCAGATAAGGAATTAGTGTTGGATTTGGGACTGGATGCCAGGGCACTGCCACGCATTTGTAAAGTGGGAATGGGAATCCTGGCTCTCCTCACTTCCTGGGATTGTAGGGAGGACCCCACGAGATAAGTGGTGGCAAAGTGCTTTGAGAAGTGAGGTCACCAGGGCAGAAAGTCCCAGAGGTGCAACCAAGGCCCCAACTGCTGGGCCAGCACAGATCCCACAATGACCACAAGGGGTCGGCAGACGCACATGCACTCAGCTGGGATCTGCTGGAAGGCGCATACCTGTGAGCCAGGGCCTGGCAGGGAGACCAAATCATTTAATTCCTGGAGACCCCTAGCACAAACAAGAGGATGGATGCATCCCAGCCCAGCCCATTGTTGAATCGGGAAGTGTTATTCGGGTATTACAATTCAGAGCCTGGTCCAGCCGCTGACTCGGGAACTCTGCAGGGCTTTGAGGGCTCAGGGGGCTGGGCCAGGAGCAGGCCTTGACTGGGACCCCCTGTCTCCCCCAGTAACCTTTCTCTGGGCTTCAGCTCTCTAACCTGCAACTGTTCCAAGGAGGGTGGTGCTGGTGGCTGATGTCTGCACTTCCTTCTGTTCTCAAGCCTGGGATGTGGCACAGAGCTTTGCACACATAAGGCTCCATAAATGTCTGCTGAGTAAATGGGAGCAACTCCTGCCCCGAGCAAAGCCAGAAAAATCCAGGTCAGCTTGTGGCCACAGATACAAATGTAGATGCTGTTTTTTGTCTCCTTTACCCAGGAAAAGAGATGCACAAACTAAGAGGGAGGCAGGGCAGCATGTAGCTAAGAGCACAAATTTGGAAGGAAGGCCTCAGTTCAAATCCCAGGTCAGCTGCTTTCCAGCTCTATGCCCCTTAGCAAGTGCCCTGTAAAATAAGCCGGTGTAGATTTCCTCTGCTGTTATGCAATTAGATCTGGCTTACCTCTTGTCCCTTTGCCGAATGAGAATATCTGGCTGGAAGCTCTGCGTAGGGCAGAATGAGAAATAGCAGAGTCAGGAGGGCTGTGTTCTGTGGTGCCAACATCCACTATGCAAGCCCTTGCTGACCTCAGGTGTTTCATTCAGTTTCTTTAGAGAAGAGACATGTTTTCTGCCTGGGAGAAATGTTACCTGCACTTTGCAAACTTCAGTGTAGAGAGGGGTAGGGCAGTGGGTTGGAGTAGTTATCCTCCCACCTCCCCCCCACCCCCTGCCCCCACCGTCCGTGCTCCAGGTTGTATGTGAGTCTGTTTATTATGCACTGAGCAGATATGAAAGGATATTGGAAAATATGTGTACAGCATACAAATAATACCCATGGGCTCACAAACCTGTTTGAGGAATAAAATCCCCCATTTTAGTTCCCTGTTCTCACTCCTACCCTCTGCCATAACCTGTTGACTTTGAGCCCAAAGCTTCCCTGGATTCTCTCAAGCCAGCTGGCTCCTACCTCCTCTTTAGCTGGCTTAGACAATGTTCTCAGCTGCTGCTTCCACCTGTTTTGCTCATAAGAGTTCTCATCCTCTTTCCATATTCTAAGCACTTGTTGAAATCTCTCATTCATCAGTGATCCGTCTTTCTTTCTTTTTTTGGCCATGCTGCACAGCGTGCGGGATCTTAGTTCCCCGATCAGGAATCAAACCCGTGCTCCCTGCAATGGAAGCTCGGAGTCCTAACCACTGGGATGCCAGGGAATTCCCTCAGTGATCCATCTTTATTTAAAATTGAAACACTCCCAACATGGCCTTCCCAAGCCCTCTTAACTGTTCTCTTTTTCTCCATGGCATGTCACCTTCTAAATGATTTATTTGGTATATTTCTGTCTTTTCTTACTAGAATGTAAGCTCCAGGATGGCAGGAATTTTTGTCAGATTTCTTTCACTGCTCAATCATCAGGGCCTAGAAGAAGACTTGGCATATGATATGAATTCAATGAACATTTGTTAAATAAAGTCTTCTTTCTATTTCTATTGCTGTTGAATGCTTAGTACTTTTGGAATTTTTTATACTTTTGTTTCAGTGGGGTCTCTTTGGGTCTCAAGAAAGATGGAAGGCAAACATGGGTTCTTGTCAGATACCCTGAGCTAAAAGTCTCAGTGTCAGTGGTCCTTAATGTGGAGGGATCATGGACCCCTTTAAGATTATGATGAAACCTACCACAAATCGGCACTTACACTTAAAATTTACATATAATTTATGAAAACCATACACTTCATCTTAAGGACCTGTTCTCTTAGAACATTTCTGGAAAGATGTGTAGAAACTATCAACACACTAGCCCCAGAGAGGAGGAAGAGGGGAGCTCTTCTTTCATTATATATCCTGTATAGTTCAGTTCTATATAGTGCAAGCATTACAATTTCAAAGTTTTAGAAACCAGTTAAATATTTTAAAGAAACCTATGTTCTAACCCCTTGGAGTGATCACAAGCTCACATGTGTTCAGGGGCTAGGGAGGTCAGTGCACGTGGCTTTAGGACAATAGGCAGAGGTGGCTAAACAGAGCTTGCACACTCCACCCCAAGATGCTTAAATGCAAATGGCATGAAAAACATGGTGTTGATCAAACTTTTCTGGACTGTTTTTTTAAAATATATTTATTTATATTTATTTTTGCCGGCATTGGGTCTTCATTGCTGCCCGCGGGCTTTCTCTAGTTGCGGAGAGCGGGGGCTACTCTTTGTTGCGGTGCACGGGCTTCTTATTGAGGTGGTTTCTCTTGTTGCAGAGCACCGGCTCTAGGCGCGCGGGCTTCAGTAGTTGTGGCACAAAGGCTCCAGAGTAGTTGTGGCGCACAGGCTTAGTTGCTCTGCAACATGTGAGATCTTCCCACACCAGGGCTCTAACCCGTGTTCCCTGCATTGGCAGGCGGATTCTTAACCACTGCGCCACCAGGGAAGCCCGGGATAGATTCTTTAAAATCAGTGATGTTTAACCTTTCTGGGATCACAGACTCCTTTGGGAATCCCATGGAAACTAGGGACCTTCCCCCAGGAAAATGCACAGACAGGTAAAACTCCACAGGCTACTGCAGCATCTTCACAGACCGCCAGCTAAGGTTACCCAGGCATGTCCAGGAGCTCCAAGAACTTCGCTTTTGGATGCGTTCCTTGTACTAAAACGCTCGGCTTACTAAACTCTTTCTCTATTCCTTTAGAGAGCCTGAACTATGTTGCCACTTGCGGCGAAGTGCCCTGGCCAAAGCAGAGGCCAGCTGGCCCAGGTGGTGGGGCGGTGGCTTCGGGCCCCTGAGCCTGGTGGCAGCGGGAGGGACCCATAGACAGGTAATGGCTGCCATGGGGGGCGGTTGGCGTCCTCCTCAGCTTTTAGCGTCATCCGGCTGGGCCCCTGCGCTTCGGGCGCATGTTCTGGGTTTTGGGGAGCGAACCTGCCCGGGTCAGAGGCGGGGAGCTCCGGCGCGGGGCCCGCGAACAGAGCTGCGCTGGGAGCCGGCGGGCTCCGCATTCATCATTGTTCCCACAGCGCCTGGCACGGGTTGGGGCGCAGGCAGGGATGGTGGTTCAAAGCGCGCCGTCCCTTCCGCGTCGCCCGCTCGCCGAGCTCTCGCCCCACAAGCGTTTCCTGGGCGCCTTCCAAGGGCCAGCCCCGGAGCCGGGAGCTGGCGACGCAAGGGAGGGACGAGGGTCCAAGTCCAGCCCGCTGCACGCCTGGGTGCAGGACCATGCTGGCGAAGGCGGCGCGGGGCGCACTGGCAGCGGAGAGACCCGCGCGCGCCCCTGCCGCGCGCTCGTGACGGTGCCCCCGGCCCCGCCCCAGGCCTCCGCCTCTCGCTTCCCCCCTCCCCCCGGCTCGGCCGCGCTCCGGTCGACGGGCTCCATGGGGAAAGCGGCCGCTCTGTGCCGAGGCGGTGGCTGTGGCGGCCGGTCCCGCGGGCTCTCGTCGTTCTTCACGGTTGTCCCCTGCCTGTCCTGCCACACGGCGGCGCCGAGCATGAGCGCTTCCACGCCCGGCTCCGAGCCGGAGCCCAAGCCTCAGCACCAGGCGGTGCCCCAGCCCAAACGGGATCTGGTGTCAGAACAGGTGTCGGAGCCAGTTTCTGAGCCGGTGCCAGGATCGGAGCCTGAGTCCAGGAAGATGTCTGAGCCAAGGCCAGGGTTCAAACAGGAATTGGAACTGCTGCAGGGGTTGGGGACCGGATCAGGTCACCGGGAAGAGTTGGGCTCAAGCCTGGGGGCTGGGCCCTTCACCAAGGCCCCAACCGAGCAGGTGTTGGCGCTGGGGCCAGTAGTGGGGAGCGTGCCCTTGACCAAACTCGAGTCTGGGTTGTTGCCGGCATCAAAGGCTCCGCGACCAGGGCAGGTGAAGACACATCTTGGGGCTCCAGTGCCAGGGAGTGGCTCGCCCTCCGCTCTCCCGATGGTCTCACTTCCTCTGGACAGCTTCAAGGGCTGGCTTCTCAAGTGGACCAACTACCTGAAGGGCTACCAGCGGCGCTGGTTCGTGCTCAGCAACGGCCTCCTGTCTTACTACAGGTATGGAAGTGTCAGGGTGGGTTGGCTGAGTTTGGAGGGTGGTGATGCTGCAGCCATGGTGACAGAGGGCATCCAGAGTTGGAGGGCACTGCCACTGGCCTGGAGATGTTTGGGAACTCGCACTCCAGCAGGAGAAATAATGCCTCTGGCCAACCTTCAAGGGCTGGGGCCCTGACCTCAGGCAGGGGAGCCCCTGTGGACATGACCTCTGGCAAGCTTGGGTCTAGGGAGTGAGCAGTGACGTTGGAGTGAGGGAGTGATTTGGGACCTCGGGGCCCCTCTGGTCCTGGTAGTTGTGGGACCTGGAGCAGCCAGCCAGAGTCAGCCCCCAAAGTCCTTGATTCAGGAGCTTTCTGGTTCAGGAGCTAAGATCACTGTATAAGGACTGAGGGGGACAGTAACCTTGTTCAGTCCTTGGGACGCACTCATGGGAAGGGCTCCTGCTCCCTCCTCAGTTGGTCAGACTATTTCCCACTTTTCCTGGTGCCTGCTGGTTGCTGGGCCTTGGCCTGGGGGCACAGCAGGCTCACAGACGCATCAGACATGGCTTCTGCCCTTCAGGAGCCCATCTTGGCATTCAGTGGAGAACCAGGAAGCATCCCACCGTGGCCTTTCTTATTCTAGAAGCAGTGTGGGATTCAACAGTGAAGTCCAGTGGTGAGATAGCTAACACTGTGTTCCATTGAAATGGATTGAAAGGGGGAAAGATCCTGAAGGCTGTCTAGGTATGTTTCCTGGGGATGGTTTAAACTTTGAGATCTCTGATCACTCTATACTATCAATTCTCAAACCTGAGTGAGCAGTGGAATTCCCTGAAGGGCTTATTGAAACAGCAAGTGCTCAGCCCCCCTGCTGAGTTTCTGCTGCAGTGGGTGTAGGAGGGGCCTGAGATTCAGCTTTTCTAACGAGTTCCCAGGTGATGCTGCTCTGGACCACAGTTTGAGAAGCACAGCTCCATTGTCATTGCAAACAGAAGGGCCCTGCCATTCTGTTTGCTGAAGCTCGGGTCACTTTGCTCACTTCACTCTGCTGGGCAGTATCTCTTCAGGTCAACCACCAGAGCATTTATATGGTCCTTCCTCACCTTTTTGGAGCACAGCTTCTAGAGGATAGTTGAATCTGTGATGCCACTGAGAATTTGGGAGCTCCACTGAACTTAAGTGATGGTTCCCACTCAAAGTGGGGATCACTGTCTTTAATTCCTGGCAGGGGAGAAAGCTGACCTGTGTTTCTATAAATTTATTTATTTTATTTTTGTGTTGGGTCTTCATTGCTGCGCGCAGGCTTTCCCTAGTTGCGGTGAGCGGGGGCAACTCTTTGTTGCAGTGTGCAGGCTTCTCACTGCGGTGGCTTCTCTTGTTTCGGAGCACAGACTCTAGGCGCGAGGGCTTTAGTAGTTGCAGCACGAGGGCTCAGTAGTTGTGGCTCGCAGACTGTAGAGCACAGGCTCAGTAGTTGTGGCACACGGGCTTAGTTGCTCCGCGGCATGTGGGATCTTCCTGGACCAGGGCTCGAACCCGTGTCTGGTGGATTCCTAACCACTGCACCACCAGGGAAGCCCTGACCTGTGTTTCTAATGTGTTCATCTCATGTGGTGTCATTGGTGCCCCTCGGCCCACTTGGCTGCAGCATACAGCTCACAGGACAGAGTGTTCTTAGAATTTGGCAACTGAGCAAAAAGAGATCCTTTTCCAAATGGTGTTTTTATCCCACTTCCCATACTCCGTCAGGTGTGTAAACATTTCACCAAGGCATACAATGATAGGGATCATCATCATGATTTGCTATAAATAAATGTCACTCTGTCTCATAGGCAAGGGACATAACACATAGGGCATGTCGACTGTGGACCACACTCTCTGCTTTATGTTATGTTCATTTATTTCATCCTTGAAATCACACTGTGAGGTGGGTTCCAGGATTGTACAAATGAGGAGTTCTGAGCTTTGCCAGAAGGATGTGGCTTGTCCAAAGTCACTGGGCAGGGTAGGCAGTAGAGAGAGATTCTCACCTAGGCCCTTTGCACTCCAAAGTCTGTGCCTGTCCCAGATGTGTGTCCTAATGCCTGTTCATCCTTGAGTTCAGCATTTCTGAGTTATCTGCATTTTACCAGGTACTACTAGGGGTCAGTAGTTGAGGTCAAGGTAATGTTTATGAGTCTAGGGTCCCACAGTGGCAGGGAGGCCTAGTTCTAGTGGAAGTAAAATCTGACCTTATGTATTTTTGTTTTATTTTAATTGGAAGAGCAAAAAAGTCCCTTTTTTTCTTAAGATAACTATGTATAGACAGCTAGCTTTTCAAGATTATCTCAAAAGTACAGATTCTCTGGGTAATTAAGAAAAATTCTTCTTGCTTGCTGATAAGGTTGTGGGGACAAATACTGGTTTTGGGGGGAGAAGGGGTTGGGGACAAGTTTTCTTGTTGTGTGCTTTCACAGTCCAGCGCTGTAGTTTCATTTGTGGACATTTCTAGATTCCAGGGTGGGCAGAATTGTTGCTCGACTCACTTGGGTAGGATGAATGATCCCTGACATTTGTACAGCCCTCTCCCTCCTTTAGCCCCACGTGAGGCCGGCCACGAAGATGTCTTCATTCCCATTTTAGAGGAAGGGAAACTGAGGCCGAAGGAGCAAACTTTAGTGGTGTATCCTGAGGCACCCACCTTGTGGACTGGGCCTCCAGTGCCACAGGAGATGAGTCAGTCTCCAAGTGCAGAAAAGGCCCTTCCGAGGTGGAGCTGGAATCACCACTTCTCCCTGCATTCCAGTTCTGCCTTCTAGAAGACGGCTTTGGTCTGCTCTTCCTCGGGCCTCACAGCACTTCAGATGTTTGACACCACTCTCCTGTCCCTGCTTCTGGTCTGAATCCTGCCTTCCAGACCAGGCCTGGCTGTCCTGCCTGCTGGGCTCAAGGACTGAGCTCCCTTTGGGCCTGCCGCTCCCAGTCCTGACAGCGCAGGTTATCCTGGGTTCCATTTGCACCCAGCGCCGGGCATGGGTCACCTCCTCCAACCTGCCCCAGACCCCCAGTTCTCAGTAGTTCTCCAAGTGTGTGTGCTTGGAATAGAGGCAAATTCAGGTGCTCAGAGCTGCAAACAGAATGAGAGAACTTTTATTCATGATCTCCTTTCCTTAGGGGTCAGGTAGAGTCAGCTTTAGTCCTGGGATGACAGCTGGGGAAGGAATCAGAGCTGCTTCTCTTGCTAGCTTCCCTTTTGGAAAGACCACTGTCTAATTTTTTTCTTTTAATTAAGCAAAGTCTGTGTTTGGAGAAAATGCGGGCACGTGTCTTGTCCTCCCTCCCTGATCCCATCTTCCAGCCTTCCCCGCTCCAAGACGACCATCATCCCAAATCCTGGTCACTGTCCACTTTCTTTTCTTTTTATTTAGTTTTAGCTAACCTATATGCAATTTTTTTTAAAAAAACACATTGTTCATTTCAACCATTTGAAACTTTATAAAAAAGCATATTGTACAGCATACGATTTGGGGGGACTAATTTTGACTGCTACATAACAGCCCAGGACGTGAGCGCAGTTTTTACTTATTCATGCTACTCTTGATGGGTCACTACAAAAATGCTTGTACACGTGCGGGCGTTCCTCTTGGGTGAAATCACTGGGTTGTGGAGAATGTGAAGGCCAAACTCTTTTCCAAGGCAGTTGTGTCAATTTATAGTCCCACTGGCAAGAAATAAAGAGATTTTTGTGGATCTCTATCCTTTGCAGAACTTGGTATTGTCAGCATTGATTTTGCCAATTAAATGGTTATTGCACTGTAGTCTTGAGCTGCATTTCAATCCCCATTATTTTTACTTTGATAGATAATCAGTGGGGGTTTGGATTAGAATTTCTCCATTAAGTATCGCTTCCTCGAGTGCTTCTGCCCTAGATTTTGCTGGAAAAGCTCATTCGATTGCTCAAGTTTATTCTAAGGGAGAAAGTACATAGTGCCAACAGCTGGGCTTAGTAAATTTATATTATCAAGAATAAAAAGATGCTCTTTGTAAATACTGTCACATATAGAAAGTATTTCTGGGAGGTATGGGTAATTGTTGGTAGGTTTTTACTTCTTTCCAACAATGTGCTAGGAATATAAATACAGGAGATGAGGTTCTTATTCCATTGCCTGGTACTCTTAATCCCATATCTATTTGAATATTTGAATACCAATAAGGGGAATATGGTTTTGCGGGAATATGGTCTTTTTTTTTTTTTCTTTTTTGGTTGTTAGTTCCCATTTAAAAAATTTAATCCCCAGTTCTCATCTCCCAGGGAACATGGAAGAATTCATAAATGATGCAGAATTTTCAAAGGTATTAGCCCCAGCAAGTCCTTAAGGAAAGAGTGTTTCAAACATAAGTTTTATCCACGTTAATGAGAAGATTGATTTGATTAAACTAAATTCTGTTTTGTTGTATACAAGTTGCCTGTTTGGCGACATTATAAATGACATCTATTTCCCAGGAAATGATTTCAAACAAAATATGAAACAAAAATGTTTTGTTTTAATTTATTATTGTTCAGACTGATACATGGGTAGGAATGGCAAAGCCAGTTAGCAAGGAAGGGCTCAAAGAAATTAGTCTGGGTCTATAAGAAAGAAGGCTACAGTCAAGTGAAAGTAAGTTTTGAAAGTCCTCTGGCTGAGGAAGCCCACTGAACATATGGTGAGCTGGGCCCACTTTGGGGTGGTGGCCAAGACATCTTTGCCTCTAGAATGGATCAAGCACTCCTTCCTCCAGTGGGGCCAACTGTCAAAGGCAAACTCTCATGGAGACAGTATTTTTTTTTTAAATAAAGTTTTATTGGAACACAGTCATGCCCATTCATTTTGTCTGTGGCTGCTTTTTTTTTTTTTTGCCGCATGGCTTGTGGGATCTTAGTTCCCTGACCAGGTATCGAACCTGGACCCCCAGCAGTGAAAGCACAGCGTCGTAACCAGTGGACCACCAGGGAGTATTTTTAATATCAGTTTAGGTGATGCTTGAAGGATGGAGATGGAAAAGACTATCCAGTTGCAAAGTGTCCCTGAAAACATGAAGTTGAAGGTGCAAATCTTCAGGTTAAGCCACTGGGGTTTCCACCTCAGAAGGCGGCCTTATTATATTGGATTCAGCTTTAATTTGAAACATCATCCAGTGTTTCATACTATGAGGCCAGATAGGAGGCTGAAAAGGAATGCCCAAGTTGATAATGTGTAAACATTGGTTTGAAGTCCGTTTCTTTAACGTTTAACACAAGGGTGTTGCAAAGAGCCTGTGAGTGGACTGGCAGAGTGTTTTGGAGAAGCACAGTGCATTCTTAGCAAGGTCTAGTGACATGAATTATGATTTCCCCCCACAACCCGCTCCTCTTCCTGACCTTCTTCTTTCTATGAATAGCTGAAAACCTCTGAGTCATGCTTGCTGCCTCCTACCTGCTTCACCCCACATCAGGTGGAACTGCTGAGCCCTGCCTGTCTCCTTCCTTTCATCCATCCTTCCTCCCCATTCCTAGCGCCACATCCTGGCTCAGGTCTGCCTTCTGCTGAGCTGGTGCCCCAGCCTTCAGCTGTTGCCCTGGACAGGGTCCCCGGTGTGGTGCCACCTCCCGCCCTGGGAGCCCTGGATTTGCCTGTCTTCTCCAGGCATCTCTTTCAACAGTTCCATCCCCTGTGTTAGCAGTCCCCCACTTTGGGTTTTTCCCATTTGAAATATCCATAGTAGCCCCAGACTGACCTAAGGACCACATCTTCCTCCTTTGGGAGTTTACAGGGTTTGTGTATGGGCATCTCTGCAGACAGCTTTGTGCCAAAGGGACACCGTGGCCAAGTTTGGTATCTTCTTCATGTTCTACATGAAGCCTAGCACGGTGCTTTGCCACTGATATGCCCTCAGTAGCTTGGTTAGTCTGAATGGATGAGTGAGTGAATGAATGAGAATTGCCTGCAATTTTATGGGGTTTCAGAAAGCAAGTATGTTAGTGCCAAACTCGGACTTTTCTTAATTTGTTTTCAATTTTGAAAACTTGTTTGCTGAAATAAGATTGGGAAGATGAACTGGAGGTTGCCGGCTTAGCCAGGAGTGCTGGAAAAGTGATAGTTATGAAATGCAGATTATTTGGATATGTTATGTTGACAGATTTGAATGTGTTGAAATAGGCTCCTCCATGAACCAACAGCCTTGTATCTGTGGTCCTCATTTGTATTTCCATAGGGTTACAAGGGTTTGTGCATGTTGTCTCTGTGTTCCTAGGATGATTTGTCACTTCATAAAGTGTGGCAGTGACTGGATGAGTGGGGAGTAAAGATAAAGCTTTTAAAAGGGCTTTTCACAATCCCAGAGCTCTTTAAACTAGTTTCATGTGCACCCGACGGTTTGCTTTGCATGTGTTATATGTGCAGGACCCTGTGGGAAGCAGGCTGTGTGTCAGAAGTGAGGCCTCTGCCCTAAAATGTTAGATCTAACTGGATAACAGGCCCTCACAAACATGGGGTTCTCTGTGATGTCAGAGCGATTTCCAGTTCACGCTTGCGGTGAGGAGTGCAGCCTCTTCCTTATTGTCCTATTACATGGGGGAAGAAGTGGGAACTCGTGGGCAGCACCAACCTGCTGACTCAGCAGGTGCTAAGGCGCCCACCCACCTCACATCGGGGAGACTCCTTGCTGGGGTGCCATGTTGGGGTCTCCAAGACTAACCCAGATTCAATGACCCCCTGGGAGGACTCCCAGCACTCGGCTCGATGTGCGCTCGCAGCCTGCTTTATTACAGTGAAGGGAAGCAAAGCACAAGCAGAAAGGGAAGAGGGGCAATGGATGAAATCTGGGGAAGCGAGGCACAGGCTTCCAGGGCTCCTTTCCCAGTGGAGTCATGCAGGACATGATAATTCCTCCAGCAGCTTGTTGTGACACATGTGTGAAAGGTTGCCAAGCAGGGATGTTCGGTAGAGACTCAGCACTCAGGGATTTTATTGGGGGTCTTGTCACGTGGGTACCCTCTGCCTGGCACGGTCCCAGAGTCCAGGCTCCCAGAAGGAAAGCAGGTGTGCAGCATGGACCACACATTGTTTGCACAAGCAGTTTGGGTGTAGTTAGTCATGCTTACCAGTTAGGGGAACCCCGAGGTGTTGCAGGAGCTTGCCAAATCCAGACTCTTAGGGCCAGCTTTGGATGCAGGCCTTTCAAAGGATGAGCAGTCTCCGGCTCACCTCCTTCCTCCCTGCAGACTTCATCTGTCAATGGACATTTGGGTTGCTTCTACCTCTTGGCTATTGTGAATAGAACATGGGTGTGCATCTCTTTGAGACCCTGCTTTCAAGTCTTTTGGATATATCCCCAGAAGTGGGATTGCTGGATCATATGGCAGTTCTATTTTTAATTTTTGAGGAACCTCCATACTGTTTTCCATCATGGTTGCACCATTTTACAGTCCTACCAACAATGCACAAAAGTTCCAGTGTCTTCATATCCTTGCCAACACTTTGTGTTTTCTTAATATTTATTTTATTTATTTATTTATTTAATTTATTTCTTGGCTGCGTTGGGTCTTCATTGCGGTGCGCGGGCTTTTCTCTAGTTGTGGCATGCAGGCCCCAGAGCGCGTGGGCTCTCTCGTTGAGGCACTGGAGCTCAGTAGTTGGGGCATGTGGGCTTAGTTGCCCCGTGGCATGTGGGATCTTAGTTCCCCAACCAAGGATCGAGCCCAGGTCCCCTGCATTAGAAGGCGGATTCTTTACCACTGGACTACCAGGGAAGTCCCTGTTTTTCATTTTTGTTTGTTTGTTTGTTTTTTTAATAATGGCCATCCTAATGGGTGTGAAATGATATCTCCTTGTGGTTTTGATTTGCATTTCTATGATGATTAGTGATGTTGAGCGCATTTTCATTTGCTTGTTGGCCATTTGTATATTATCTTTGGAGAAATGTCTAGTCAAGTCATTTGTCCATTTTTTAATCTACTTGATTTTTTTGTTGTTGATTGTAGGAGTTTTCCATATATTCTCATTATTAATCCTTTATCAAATATATGATTTGGAAATATTTTTCTCTTATTCCATAGGTTGCCTTTATACTCTTTTGATTGTGTCATTTTATGTACAAACATTTAAAATTTGACGTAGTCCCAATTGCCAAGTCCAGGGTCATGAAGATTTTCCCCAGTTTTCTTCTAGGAATTGTATACTTTTAGGTCTTAACATCGAGGTCTTTAATCTATTTTGAGTTAATTTTTGTATACAGTGTAAGTTAAGGGTCCGATTTCATTCATTTGCACACAGATATCAAGTTTTCCCAGCACCATTTGTTGAAGAGAACTGTCCTTTCCCCATTGAGTGGTCTTGGCACCCCTCTCAAAGATCATTTGACCATATATGTGAAGGTGAAAACCAAACCCTTTTGAAAAACACGGACACTCATTGAATATGACAGCGTGTCATCTTCAAGGTCCAGCTACAACTCTGTCATCTGGGACCATGGGAAGTTAAATCTAAGAAGGCAGACCGCTAAGGCCCCGTCTCACATCTCTAGGCTTCTGTGACTAGCTACAGAGTCCTCTACTCACAGAAAGAGTGTTTGCCATAGCCTAAGAGGAGGTGGGTGGAGATCAAGAGCAGACACTTAGGTTGCCAACAAGACTGCTGACAGCCCTCTGCGTTTCGACACTGGAGCCTCCTTTTCCACCTTCCCTTCATCCCATACCTGTACAACCCACCCACCCTCAGGACCAGCCTTATCTCTGCCTCTCCAGGATCATCTCACCTCTTCCTCCACGGTCACACTCTGATGACAGTGGGCTCTGTGACCATCCTGACAGGAGAGGGAGTTAGAACTGGGTCCTCAGCTCACTCTCCTCCTGGATCAGGCAGCTCCAAAACAAATCACCCCCAAACCCAGAGGGTTAAAGCAAGGGAGGATTTATTCTTGCTTGCATATCCGCAGGTGGCTGGGACAGCTCTGCCTCAGGCAGCGGCACCTGGGACCCTCTTCCACCTTGAACAAGTGGGCTGAGTGATATGTCATCTGTGGGCATGTGCAGCTGCTTGAGGGCAGGACCAGTAGATCATATTTCAGTTGTTTCCTCCTAGAAGGCCCATTGCATGTTAGATCAGTGTTCAGTAACTCTTAGCTGGCCACACACTGGACAGACCTGTCATCGGTACCTGGGAAGCTAGTGGTGGGAGAATGTCTAGGTAGGAACGGAACTTAAAGGTCATCTGGTCCAACCATCTGTCTGTTCATTGACTTCTTCCTATAGCATTTCTGGCCCCTCAGCAGGAGCCTGGGGCAAACCTCTCAGGTGACAGAGAATAAAGCTTTATCTCCAAGACAAAATGGTATTCCTGAGATAATTCTGAAAGTTAGAAAATTCTTCCTCTGTTGAGCTGAGATGGGTTTCCAGGCAGCATTTGTCCTGATTAGGGTGTTTTTCTGTCCTGCACAGCTGGACTTATCCCTTCCATGTGACCATACTCTTCATCTTCAGAGAGGCTGGCTTGGTGTCCCTGTGTATTATCTATTGCTGCATGACAAATCATCCAACATTTAGTGGCGTTAAGAATTCGTGAGTGAGGGACTTCCCTGGTGGTCCAGTGGTTATGACTCCACGCTCCCAATGCAGGGGGCCCAGGTTCGTTCCCTGGTCAGGAAACTAGGTCCGTGTGCTGCAACTAAAGATCCCGCTTGTTGCAACAAAGATCCCGTGTGCCGCAACTAGACCCAGCACAGCCAAATAAATAAATAAATAAATATTAATTTTAAAAAAAAGAATTCTTGAGCAGGAGTTGGAGGGATTCTGGCTGGGGATGATTTCATGAGGGTGACACTCATCTGAAGGCTTGACTGGGCCTGGAGGCTCCACTTCTAAGGCAGCTCCCTCACTTGCCTGGCCAAGTGGTGCTGGCTGTTGACAGGAGGGCTCCGTTCCTAGCTCTGTGGACTAGTCCGAAGTGTCCTCACAATATGGCAGCTGGCTTTCCCCAGGGGGAGTGATCCAAGAGAGAGCACGCAGGAACCACAATGTCTTTTCTGACCTACCCTCGAAGTCACACTCTGTCATTTCCACTGTGTCCTCTTAGTTATACAAGTCAGCCCTGCCCAGTGGGGGAGGGAGGCTCCAAACCTTTGTGACCTTCACTTTCCTCATCTGTAAACGGACCTACTTGGCTGTCTGAAATAAACCGTGAAGAAGCATTTGGTAAACTCTTTCGTAAGTGAAGGGGATGTTCTGAATGTCAGGGTTTTTCTAACAGTGAATGCGTAACGAGTGAAAACCTCCTGTTGAACCCCACACTCCTGTTTAACCAGTCCAGTCAAGGAAAGCAGGGCTGGATTTCCCAGAGGATGAAGAAGACATATACTTGAGGTCTCTTTCAGGGATAGTCACTCCGGGAACTATCTTTCTAGAGTTGAGGAACTGTGTCGGGGGGAGACCCCTCTCTGCTGACAGGGCCCTTCCCTTGTTCAGTCCAAATGTTGGAGGGGAGACAGAAGGCACACTCTTGCTGGATGCTGTGAGGGCCCAGGAGATAAGACTATGCCACAAAGGCCCCGACCTCATCTGTCTTGCTCACTGATCTGACTCCAAGGCCTGCCCTGTCACGTTGACTGAACGAAAGAATGAACGTGCCCCGCAGGGGTGATGGTTGTTTCAAACTCAGCCTCCGTTTGGGAGTCTGTGACTGTGCTGTGGGGACTTTGGTTTTGCAGGCTGCTGTCACGGTTTGACAGGAGCTGAGCTGCTGTTTCTGCTTCCGTTGAAGCTTGGTGGGAGTCACTTTTACGTAAGATTATTTCATCTAATATTAACGTCAGTGCTTATAATACCAGAGCCCGTGAAGGGAAGTAGAATTCCTGAATAAATTATGTCTCACCATCAGCTCTGTAAACTCGTATAGTAATATGTGCATTTAAATTTGTAATTGTCCTTAGTGTGTTAAATTTTGACTTCAGTGTCTCCTTAATTGATCTCTAATCCCTGGCATTTCAGTCTTTCTTTTGTCTTGGTAACTGATTTTCTTTTTTAGAGCCTCCTTTGCTAGGTGTAACATTTTTAGGGGGTATGTTTTAGTGCTGCTGAACATTTAAGCTCACAGATCACTTGTAAAAGGAAGAATCTAGGTTGCTGGGACACCCTGTAGATTGTGGCTGCAGCTACAGAGATTGTGTGCTGATTTAAAAAAATCAGATCCGTTCAAGTATCCTGAATGTGTAGGCACAGGACTGTGCTCAAAATAGATCCCCCCCTGTGCCCTAGGGACCCGTCATCTCGTTCCTTGATTCCCGAGACACTCAGCACATAGCCTTGTGCGCTGGTTCACAGGGGCTCGTCACCAAAGTCCTTCATCGCTGCTGTTGGCTGTCGCTGTACACAGGGAAGAATTTAAAATGCGATAGATTTTAAATGGATTTTATTTTTTACTGTGGAAAATTTCAAACGCATAAAAGTAGATGATGGCCCATCACCCAGTGTTAGCAAGTCTCACTGTAAGGTCAGTCTATTGCCTCCCCACCCTCAGTTAACTTGAAGTAAGTCGCAGATATCTTTTACTTAATTCTAAGAATTAAGTTAAAAAATAAGTTAGGGCTTCCCTGGTGGTGCAGTTGTTGAGAGTCTGCCTGCCGATGCAGGAGACATGGGTTGTGCCCCCGTCCGGGAGGATCCCACATGCCGCAGAGCGGCTGGGCCCGTGAGCCATGGCCGCTGAGCCTGCACGTCCGGAGCCTGTTCTCTGCAACGAGAGAGGCCACAATGGTGAGAGGCCCATGTACCGCAAAAAAAAAAAAAAAAAAAAAAAAAAAAAGTTAAAAAATAATTTTAATAATAATGAATATTTGTAAATATTTCATTATGTATCTCTTTAGAGATGAAAGTTTCTTAAATATTAACCTAAATGGCATTAAAATGCCTAAAAATTTAACAATAATTCCTTAATATTATCAAATATCCAGTCAATATTAAAATTTCTCCATTGAGTTCTCTTTAATAAAAAAAATTTTGTAGGCATTCAATAGATATTTATTGAATGAAAGTTTCTTTAAATTCTATAGTGCTTTACAATTTTCAAAATTTTTACATGCATAATTTCATATAATTCCGTAATAAAATTTCCCCATTAGTTTAAAATTTTTTTAGAGTTTCCAGAAATCAGGATCCAAATAGAGTCCATTCATTGCAATTGTTGATATTTCTCCTCAGTTTTTTTTTTTTTTTTTTTTCGGTACACTGTAAACACTGATACAAACTACCATCCAATCCGTGGACCCTGTTCATATTTTGCCAGTTGTCCCAATAATGTCCTTTCGAGGTAGAAGATCCACTCCAGGATCATAGATTGCATTTGATTGTTGTGTCTTGTCACTTTAGTTTCAGTCTGGAACAGTCTTCCATTTTCCCTTGTCTTTCATGACCTAAACGTTTTTGATAAATTCAGGCCAGTTACTTTGTAGAATCTGCCTCAATTTGGGATTGCCTGGTGTTCCCTTATGTTTAGATTCAAGTCCTGCATTTGTGGCAGAAATACCACAGGATGCATACTGTGTCCTTCACAGTATGTGTCCTGATATGTGCATCATATCAGGAGGCACATGATGTTGATTTGTCCTACCACTAGTGATCATCATTTGGTTAAGATGGTGTTTGCCAGGTTTCGCCACTGTAAAGTTAATTTTATAATTACTAATTAATGACTAATTAGAAAGTATTTTTATGGGGAGACACCTTAAGGCTATGTAAAACCCTGTTTGTCAACAAATCTCCCCACTGATTTTTAAAAAAATATTTATTTATTTATTTGCTTGCACTGGGTCTTAGTTGTGGTAGGCAGGCTCCTTAGTTGTGGCATGCATGTGGGATCTAGTTCCCTGACCAGGGATCAAACCTGGGCCCCCTGCATTGGGAGCTCAGAGTCTTATCTACTGCACCACCAGGGAAGTCCCTTCCAACTGATTTTTACCACCCTTTGGTGATTCTTGCCTGAATCTATTATTACTTTTTTTTTTTTTTTTGCAGTACATGGGCCTCTCACTGTTGTGGCCTCTCCCATTGCAGAGCATAGGCTCAGCGAGCCCGCTCCGCGGCATGTGGGATCTTCCCTGACCGGGGCACGAACCCATGTCCCCTGCATCGGCAGGCAGGCTCTCAACCACTGCGCCACCAGGGAAGCCCTATTATTACTTTGATGGTTGCCAATTGGTGATTTTCTAATAACATCATTCCTTCTATATTTATTAATAGGCATTGTATTATAAAGAAGAGCTTTTAATTTATCCATTTATTTATATCAGTGTGAACCCATGGATTTCTAGATTATCCAATGGGTTGTTATCTGTAATTATCATTTATTTTGACACTCAAATTGTCCTGGTTTTGGGTAAGAGGAGTCCTTTTAAACTGGCTCCTGTGTCCTTTTGACATTCCCTATTTGAACCCTCCTTCCTTTTTTTGTACAACAGAATGATCCTGGTTCTTCTGTACTGGAATCTGCCATTTCTCCAATGAGCCCTGGTTCCTTTTAGTGGAAAATGGTATCTAGAAGCCAAACACTGAGTGCTAGATGGGCTCATTGTCATTGGGACGTTATTGCTTCTAGGCTCTCTTTGTGGATAGAGGTAGTTTTTTCTTGCCTTTCTCTTCCATGTTTCCAACTTCAGACTCTGACAGTAAGAGATCTGGCTCCCATTATCCTCAATATATTTACTTATTTGCTCAGTCCCTTGTATGAAAACACCCTCCTGGTCACGCTGGCCAAATCTCCTCTGTTCCTGTGCAACCAGTCGTGCTGGCTGAGTTATCTCGACATTGGTATTGCTGATCTTGGTGGCGGTCTTGGCCAAACCCCTCTGCCACAGGGCCTAGCTGCACTGTCTGAATCCCCACAGCTTAGTTTCTCCTGGGAAAGGGGAAGGGGCTCCCCAGTCTCTCTTGATTTATGGGTTCTTCTTCTCTCTTTCTCTTTTTCCCCTTGCAATTTATTTGTTGAAGAAACGGGGTCATTTGTTCTGTAGTTTCACACAAACTGGATTTTGCTGATTGCATCTCCATAATGTTATTTATCATACTCTTCTATCTTCTTTATTTCCTGTAAACTGATAGCTAGGGATTCCATCAGAGTAAGATTAAATTATACTGGCAGGATGGTTCATGGATATATTGAAGAGGGGCATGTATTGGCTGGTTCTTTCTTTCCCCCTTCCTTCCTTCCTTCCTTCCTTCCTTCCTTCCTTCCCCCCTCCCCCCTCCCTCCCTCCCTTCCTTCATTTCTTTCCCTCCCCTTCCCCCTCTCCCTCCTTCTCTCTCTGTCTCTTTCACACACACATATGAGCACAAATATCAGAGGCCATTGTTGACAATTTTCTAGACCCATTAGTTTATTACAGTTTGCAAAACGCTGATATTCTATTATTGCCTTTTTCAGGTATTAGAGGGAATAATTCTATAAAGAGAAACTTCCCCTCATCAACCATTAGGTTACCCAATGGTTTAGTTAATATGGAAATGGTAGGAAAATGCCCCATGCTTTCTTTTTTTTTTCTTTGCGGTACACGGGCCTGTCACTGCTGTGGCCTCTCCTGTTGCGGAGCACAGGCTCCGGATGCACAGGCTCAGCGGCCATGGCTCACAGGCCCAGCTGCTCCGTGGCATGTAGGATCTTCCCGGACCGGGGCATGAACCCGTGTCCCCTGCATCGGCAGGCGGACTCTCAACCACTGCACCACCAGGGAAGCCCCCCCATGCTTTCTTTTATTCACCAATTATCAAACAAATAAATGGGTCCCTAGCATCCCTCCAAGCTTACTGATGACTTACTTTTTCAGCTTTATTATGAACTCCTTGACTTGATGTCTTTTAATGTATTACAGCTGTTATTCTTGTTCTAATCTTTGAGAGATAATTCACATACCATGCAAATAATCCATTTAAAGTGTACAACTTAATGGTTTTTAATATATTCACAGATATGTACAACCATCACTAAAGTCAATTTTAGAACGTCTTCATCATCTTCAAAAGAAACCCCATACCCTTTAGCTACCACTCCCGTGCGCTCCCAGCCGTGTGCTCCCAGTCCTAAACAACCACTCCAATCCTTTCTGTCTCCCTGTATTTCCCTATTCTGGACATTAATATGGATGGAATTATACAATATGTGGAATTTTGTTCCTGGCTTCTTTCACTTAGCATAATGTTCAAGGTTCAACCAAGTTGAACCCCATTGTATGAATCTTTTTTTGTCCATTCATTCATTGATGGTATTGTTTCTACCTTTTAGCTGTTATGTATAATGCTATTATAAATGTTTGTGTACAAGTTTTTGTGTGGGCATATGTTTTCACTTCTCTTGGGTGTTTACCTCAGAGTGGAATTGTTGGGTCATGTGGTCACCCTATGTTTAATCATTCTTTAGTGTTTTTGAGTATGTCTCTTTGGATAACTTTTTTAGTGGTTCTTCTAAATATTACA
Source organism: Stenella coeruleoalba (assembly GCF_951394435.1). Classification (NCBI taxonomy): domain Eukaryota; kingdom Metazoa; phylum Chordata; class Mammalia; order Artiodactyla; family Delphinidae; genus Stenella; species Stenella coeruleoalba. Next base: position 66,575,768 of record NC_137160.1, on the reverse strand, counting down.
TTACATATACATGACTTATCACAGTCTGCTGTTGTCATTTTACCAGTTTTAGTGAAGTATAGAAACCCTACCTCCTTGTAAGTTCCTTTACACTCCCCCATTTACAGCATAATTGTCTTAAATATTTCCTCTACACACATGTAGAGCCACATCAGACAGTGTTTTAATTTTTGCTTCAGCCATTAAAACATTCATCCATTTTCTACTTGACAAGACCTTTTTAGCCTAAATTTGAGATCTAAAGCATTTGCGCAATATTCTGTGACAGGCTTTCCACTTAATAACCTGAAGAACCACCTTAGGTGTCACTGAGTAGTTCATGATATTCTGATATTTTGATGGAACCGCAAAAAGCGTCTAATGGATTTTCAGTCAGTGATGTTGATGGAGTGGGGTGGTGTTACTCCCATTACTCCACCTTTAGCATGTGAGGTTGGCAGAACTTCCGGTGTGGGCCGAGCCTGGATCATCTCCCTGGGTTTGTTCCTCTGCATGTAACACGCATGCATTAATTCACTCTGGCAGCCCAACATCTCTGAGCTCCCACCGTGTGTCACGTGTGTGGGGACAAGACAGGCCAGGTCTGTGGCTCACGGAACTTATGTTCTAGCTTGTAAGCGGCAAATACAAACAATGACCGGGTAAAGCAGAACATTTTTTCTGGATGGAAGCCCCAGTTTTCTCCTTGAGAAGAGCCCTGTGCTGGTGGCAGAGAAACTGAGTTCTGGTGCTGGCTTTGTTGTTTACCAGCTCTATGGATGGGGGCACATGATTTACCTTTTTCTGGCCTCCTCTCTTTTCTTGGATATAAAATGAGGCTAATTTCCTCCTACAGGTGACTGCCATATAGAATATACTTGCTAAATATTTGCTGAACAAATCAGTGTCTGCTTTGCCCACTTTCTGGACCCTTGCAAGAATCAAAAGACTCATGTTTGTGACAGACTCTTACAGAAAGTGAGGTACTACCTGGATATAAGTTGTCTTGATAAGTGTGCTGTCTTTTATAAATTACTGTCATCCTCCATTTGTGTAAAAATGTAGCCTCGTGAATTTCAGTAACTGGAGGATGGATCCTGAGTCTCCTTTTTAGTTTTTATTCTAAAAATTACACTAGAAATATCCTTCCTGTAGAACTTGTAGCAGCATTTATTTAACATTTCTCAAGGGAAACTCTAAATGGCGAAGAATGAGGCCAGAAGCAAAATGAAATGGGGTCAGGTCTCGTAGTGATAGTCTCATCTCTGGAAGCAAACACTGCACTGTAGATGCTTCTGTTTGATGGGCCACGTCTGACACTTGCCATGTCAAGCATTTTCTAAATAGAGCCACCAGCTTTGGTGACTTTTGAGAGCACACGTGAAGCCTGGCGGACAAGTCTGTGCGGCCCTGTGGGTAAGAGGCAGGGCTGTGGGTGGGTGGCCTCGCTCTAGTGGCGCGGTCCCTTTTGGGAGCTCCACTGAGCTGCCCACATCTCCGAGGCTCACCCTCCGCATCTGGAACAGAGAGGTGACATTTCTGCCTTTCTTGTCACATTTTAAATGGCTAACCTGTGTGAGACACTTCTAAGGTAAGCCCTCGGGATGGGGTAGTTAGGACAAATAGCTGAGCTTCATTACTTAGACCTGGAAGGGTCCTAACAGCATCCCCTTGGCCCAAGAGACAGAAGAACCGAACTCTGCTGTTTTCTCCTGCCCACGTCTCTTACAACCTTCCTCACTGCCCTCCCCACCTTCCGACATCCCTTCTGTGGCTGCTACTCACGTGTACCAGCAAGTTCTTAGTTGAGAATAACAGTAAACCAGCTCTGGATATGTTAAACCAAAAAAAAAAAAAAAAAAAGGTATTTACTGGAAGGATCTTCATTTGCTCACAGAATCCCTGGAAAGGCAGAACAGAGATCTCAGAGGAGAGGTGAGAAGAAGGCAGGCTGGGCAGCCGGATCCAGGCTCAAAGTCGTGTCACAGAACCATCCCGGCAAGGACATTGCCACCGGGGCCCTGCTACCTCTACTGCCGCTGAGAAACAATTGTTGCTGCTGCCACCACTGCCAGCAAAGAATTCTCCCCATTCCTTTTCTTTTCTTTTGGCCACAAGACTTGCGGGATCTTAGTTCCCAGACCACAGACTGAACCCGGGCCTTCGGCAGTGAGAGCATGGAGTCCTAAGCACTGGACTGCCAGGGAATTCCCCCCATTCCTGTACTTTTAAATGTAAACTTTTAATAAAGTACAATATACAGAGAGGAAAGTGGGCAAATCACAAAATGAACACACTGAATAAGCTCTGCCCCGCTGAAGAAATAAAACATGACCAGCCCTCCAGGAGTCCCCCCATGTCCCCTTCCAGTCACTGCTCCCCCAAGGGTAACTGCTGTCTGGACTTCTCACCCCAGAGCTTTCTTTTACCTGTTACTGTACTTTTTATCAGTGGAATCACACAGTACGTCCTCTTGGTGTCTGACTTCTGCTCAACATTATGTTTGTGAGGTTCTCGCAGGTTGTTATGTGCAGTTCTAATGCTTTTATGCTCATTGCTGTATAATAATACATCACCATTGGATAAACCACCAAACAAATATACCACCATTTGTTTATCCGGTCTAGTGTGGACAGATGTGTGTGTTGTTTTCAGTTCTCGGTTATTAGGAAGATGCTGTGGAAGTTCTGGAACATGTACACGTGTGCACATCCCGAGTGGGGAGTTCTGTAGGAGCAGAATTGCTGGATCGTGGGGCATGTGTATGTTTACTGATAACTGATGACATTGAGCACTGCTTTGTACGTTCGTGAGCCATTTGGATATCCTCTTTTGGAAAGTGCCTGCCTAAATCTTTTGCCCATTTTTAAATTGGGTTGCTGGCCTCTTTATTACTGATTTTAGGAGTTCTTTGTATTTTCTTGACACAGGTTCTTTGTTGGGTACATTTATTGCGAATAACTCTCCCAATCAGTGGCTTGGATTTTCCGAGTGTATGTTTTGCATTTCTAGATCCAGATTTTAAAACCTCTGCAAACACACAGGATTTGCCTGGTTGCTAGGGATCCCAGACAGCAAACATCACACCTTGTTTGCAGTCACAGGATGGCATTCCAAGATGATATAGCCTCTGGGGAGGTGCCTGGGTCAGGACTCAGCCACGCACAGCAGACATGACTCTGGCTAGTGTGAGCAGAAGGCTGTGCGGCCAGGGGTGGGGTCATTTCCCACTCGCTGGAAGGGCTGGAGGAGCGGGCTGGAAGGAGTCAGGAGCAGTCTGGGCCCCCAGACTCTCACCACCTCTGCTGTGATGGGGTGAACCGCTGATACCACTGCAGGGAGCCCTGGAATCGGGGGCTGCCAGAGCACAAGCCCTGTGTTGCAGTTCCTGCCACCACGATGGGTGCCTTTCCTCTTGCTCACTTCCACATTTAGGTTTTGTGTGAATGCATGTCGTCGGTGGAAACTGATTCCTTGGAATCTTTGATGCAGGTTGTTTTTGGCTGTCTAGCCACTATGGTGTCGGAAGAGGGGAAACCTCCGAGCAGGACGGGCAGCTTTGGGGCAGGGCTGCTCCAGTAAGGAGAGGAGCCGTGCGGGTGCCGTGGTGCTGAGTATTCTAGGCGGGAACTGTGTGGAGGGCAAGGTGCAGCCCTGTGGTTGGTGTGCTCAGCTGATGAACAGGCTCAGCTGCATGTGAGGTTCCAGAAGGTCATTCCTCCACCCATCTGTTCAGCCATTGTGTTTAGGTCCTAGGCTGCTGTGATAAAGCACGAAAAAGTGGGTGGCTTAAAACAAAGGAAATGTATAGTCTCATACTTGTGGAGGCCAGAAGTCTAAAGTGAAGGTGTCAGCAGGGCTGTACTCTCTCTGAAGGCCCTGGAGGAGAGTCTCTCCCAGGCCTGCCTGGCCTCTGATGTTGGCTGGTGATCCTTGGCATTCCCTGGCTTGTAGATGCATCACTCCCATCTCTGCCTCCCTCCTGTTTCTGTGTCTGTTCCTCTTCTTATAAGGACACCAGTCTTATTGGACTACGGCCCACCCTAATGACCTCATCTTAACTTGATTATATCTTCAAAAACCATATTTCCAAATAAGGCCACATTCACAGGTGCTGGGGGTTAGGACTTCAATAAATCTCTCTGGGGGACACAATTTAGTTCACTTTTATGCCCATCATCAACCCAGGCCTTGGCTGGACCCTCTCCTTTGGCTGCTCCGGATCCCTGGGCTTTCCCAGAGCCACAGCCCCCATGCCGCTGCTCTGGGTTAGCCTGACCCTCCTCCTAGTCCGTGCTTGGGCAGAGTCCCTCACTGTTTGAGACACTGCTCCAGTGTACGCCTTGACCCCTCTAGGACAAGAAAGGGTCATTCTGTTTCCTGAGATCTAACCACCGGCAGCTTATCCTTTCATTTTGATTTTAAAGCCAACTTTTAACTGACAACCGATATGTATGTAGCATACAATATATTGTATGTGTGTAACAGACACATAGAAAAATAGGTAAATTACAAGAGTGTAACAATGAATTTTTATAAAGCGAACACCCCTTTGTTTTGAATTTATTTCCCTCTGCTTATTAAATACTACCTTGCAATTTATGGGCCTGCCTCTTTCACAAAGTGGAATGTTCTCTGAGGCCAGAAAATGTGTCTTATTTACCTTTATATCTACCACCTCTCCAGTTTCTAGCACAATTCCTGTATATGGTAACCCATAGGAAGTACTTGCCAAATTAGAATTTAGAAGATCAGAGAGGAATTTACCAAGTGAATCAGAGTCAGCTTGAGCAAGCATTGAACAGAAGTCTCATACAAGGCTGAGTGCTTTGCTCCAAGTTAGTAGCCTTTGTCTTTCTATGTGTCTGAGTTAAAACTTGTTGCCTGTCAATTTTTTTTCTTGCCCGTGGACATTTTTTTGTGTGTGAGAAGGTCCTCCAGAACGCATAGCCCAAGGCAAGGATTAAAGAGTTGACACTTTCCATCGACAGATGAATGGATAAAGAAGATGTGGCACATATATACAATGGAATATTACTCAGCCATAAAAAGAAATGAAATTGAGTTATTTGTAGTGAGGTGGTTGGACCTAGAGTCTGTCATACAGAGTGAAGTAAGTCAGAAAGAGAAAAACAAATACCGTATGCTAACACATATATATGGAATCTAAAAAAAAAAAAAAGTGGTTCTGAAGAACCTAGGGGCAGGACAGGAATAAGGACGCAGATGTAGAGAATGGACTTGAGGACACGGGGAGGGGGAAGGGTAAGCTGGGACGAAGTGAGAGCGTGGCATGGACATATATACACTACCAAATGTAAAATAGATAGCTCGTGGGAAGCAGCCGCGTAGCATAGGGAGATCAGCTTGGTGCTTTGTGACCACCTAGAGGGGTGGGATAGGGAGGGTGTGAGGGAGACGAAAGAGGGAGGAGATATGGGGATATATGTATATGTATAGCGGATTCACTTTGTTATAAAGCAGAAACTAACACACCATTGTAAAGCAATTATACTCCAATAAAGATGTTAAAAAAAAAAGAGAGTTGACACTTTGAGAGATGCAGTCGAAGGGCAGTGAAGCAGAAATGGGGAGTGGGAAGATGGAAGTGACAATGATGCAGTGCGTTTCCTTTGCTGGATGTCGCTTCACAGCGAGCGGCAGAGACACAGTGGGCCTGGCGCACATACTCCTCCAGAAGACACACGAAGAGAAAACACACCACTCAGCAGTCCACAGAGGCGCAAGTGGAGGGAGGATGTATCTGCCCCATTCACTCCCATCTCCCGTTTCCCACTGTCATTTTATGAGAGTCCAGAAGTGGAGGGACAGTTGGGCAAGGAGGAGGCACCGACTGACAGAGAAGGTGGTCGAGGGAATCTGGGGAGGTGCACAAGGTTTGTATCCAGCACGCTCCACACCTTGCGCTACTCAGGTCCGCGCATGCCTTCATTGGTATCTGCTCTCCCACTGCAATGGGGGGACCACCACCCTCTGAGAGAACAAAGACACGTTGACCCCTTCCCTGGGAGGGGACGTGGCGAGTCTAGTCAGCGACAGGGTCCCCTTCCTGGTGGCCAGCTGGGGTCGCCTGGAAGACTGAAGCAAGAAGGTTGTGAAACAGGCTCCTTCGGTGCTGCTGTGGCTGGTCCTGATGCTGTGATCGACATTCATCCTCTTCTTCCTCCACCACCCGTTCTGAACCCTCTTCACTCTCTGCTAGCACCATGCATATTTTCAACTGCACAGGGGGTTGGGTGCTTCTAACCCCTGACGTTGTTCAAGGGTTAACTGCATATCATCTTCCCTAAGGAATGTAAACAAAGCAGGAGAGAATCAGAAACAGTAGTTCAAATGAAAGATAAATGTCTTCCTGAGTGTCAAGTCATCTGACTTTGGAACTGGTAGAAGAGTCAAGGAAGTAATAACAGATGATGAACAGCCAGGGAGTGTAAGTGAGCATTAAAGAGCAGCAGAAGTGCCAAATGAGCTCCGGCACTGGCAGGGTTACGTGCTGACCAGTTGCTCTTCCTTTTCCCACATCCTCTGTGGAAAGAGCTTTGGTACGTCGTGGGGGAGGGTGGGGGAAGAGTGGTGTCTGAACTTCCTTTGAGTGTCTAAAGGAGTGAGTTAAGTAGATCCAGTCATGATAGTTGGATCTCACTTTTCAGACACTGGTCACAGTTGGAAATGGCCCACACTTTAGTCACCTCCGCTTCCCCTTACCTTGGTACCATTAGCTCCATGACCTTGTAACCAGCCAAGGGTCAGTTCCTTGTCGCAAGGGGTACTGTGTCAGCCCAGCCATTGCCTTCATCTCCTGGGGCCAGAGGAGAATGGTGGCATCCTCTGCCACTCTCCCCACTGAGACCCGCCCCCCCAACAAGCCAAGCCCCTACCAGTCAATCCCGAGAGGCCTTATTTCCCATCTCCTGTGCCAGCTCCAAGCGTCTGAGATTCCAAGGATGTGCCTTGAGGCTTTTATTCAGTCTAGAACTATTGAGTTTGGGAGCCTCACCCCATCCCTTCTCTTGCATCCCACAGAAATCAGGGTGAAATGGCCCACACCTGCCGTGGCACCATCAACCTGTTTACTGCGCACTTTGACACGGAGGACTCTTGCGGTATCGTGCTGACCAGTGGGGGCAGGACCTACCACCTCAAGGCCGGTTCAGAGGTGGAGCGGCAGCAGTGGATCACCGCCCTGGAGCTGGCCAAGGCCAAGGCTGTCCGCTTGATGAGCAGCCAGTCAGGTAGCGAGTGCTTGGTGCAGCGGGAGTACGTGCAGGGTCGTGGGTCTGGAGAGAGTGGGAACTGAAAGTGTTTGGAGGCCAGTGGTGACCAGGCTAGTTCAGACCAACCTCGGAAGGTCAGGGTGCGTGTTTGCCCTTCCCACTCAGCTCCGTGCGTCCTCAACAGTGGGATGTTAGGTGGTCAGGGTGGCTGGCAGTTCTCGGGATGGAAATGTTGAGGTGGGCAGGGCTGTGTGTGTCTTTCTTTGGACAAGTCTGGTTCCTGGGCTTCAGCAGAACTTTCGGTTGCTGCAGTGAGTCAGTTCCAGAAGCAGAGTCAAGGTGGGAGGCCAGGATGGTGCACTTGTGCCTCAGGCCAGACTTTTTTCGAGGTCCATTTGGAGATTGAAAACCATTTAGCCAGAGATGCTGTCTTTGCCAAGATGGAGGGTCAGCTCAGAAGTCCTGAGCAAGACATTTTATTTTTTACTTTAATACATTTTTAAAAATATGTATTGTCTTTATAAGATTCATAAACCAATGGTTTCAAAGCATATGCAGTGAAGTCTGCCCTTGACTCTTATCCCCAGCTACCCACCCTGTTCTCCCACCCAGGGGCAACCAGAGCTACCAGTATCTTATGTGTTTACATGTGTATTCAAATAAGTACTTATAGGAAATTCAGTCCCCCACCTTGCTTTTTTTCCATTTGGCAATAGTATATCTTGGAATTTTTTCCTATAAATACATAAAAAGCTTCCTCCTTGTTTTTACAACAGTACAGTACTTCATTGTACGAATGTACCCTAGTTTATGTAACCTATAGCCTGTTGATGAACATTTAGGTTGTTTCTTTAATTTGCTATGACCTGCCACGCTGCAGTGAGTAACCTTGCATTTCATTTCAGGTGTGTACAAGAATAAATGAAACATACGTCCCAGGAAGGGGGGTTGCTGGGTCGGTGGGACTGTGCATTTCTAATTCTGAGACACTGTCACTCTGCCTCCCACCTGGGTCATACCAGTAGATGCCTGCGGCCCTGTGTAAGAATGCTGGCCTCCTTAGAGCCTTGCCCGCCCAGAGCAATAGCAGGTTTCTGATGGGTGAAAACTGGGTCCACACATACAGAGGGGAGGACTGGGAAGCTGTGATCCTTTTGAAGTTATAAGCACAAGGTGTGTGTTTATATAGACCTGTGTGGGTTTTTTTTTAATATAAATTAATTTATTTTACTTATTTATTTTAGGCTGTGTTAGGTCTTCATTGCGCGCGGGCTTTCTCTAGTTGCAGTGAGCGGGAGCTACTCTTTGTTACAGTGTGCGGGCTTCTCATTGTGGCGGTTTCTCTCGTTGTGGAGCACGGGCTCTAGGCGCGTGGTCTTCAGTAGTTGCGGCACACGGGATCAGTAGTTGTGGCACATGGGCTCTAGAGCACAGGCTCAGTAGTTGTGGCGCATGGGCTTAGTTGCTCCGCAGCATGTGGGATCTTCCCGGACCAGGGCTCGAACCCATATCCCCTGCATTGGCAGGTGGATTCTCAAGCACTGTGCCACCAGGGAATCCTAGACCTGTGTGTTTTTTAAAGAGGCAGGGCCCCAGGTGAGAAGGAGTCACAGCCCCTGTTCTCCAGGATTGTCTCCAAGGCTGGTCCAGGAGATAGTGAGTCCTGTGGAAGGAGCTCTAGCACAAAGCAGGTGGAGGGGCTAGTGACATCAGTCATTGTGCCCCATACTCAGTCTCCCTGCATTGGGGTCTCTCCCCCAGCACTAGCTTCTCAGTGCACATGGAAGGTCATTGACTATCAGTCTGACCTTCTCTTTTAGTCTCACCCATTTGGAGCATGGGTCCCTCCATGATGACTCTTTTTCTTGGGGTCAGCACTCTGTGGCTTGGGTGTGTCAGCAGTGATGCTGAGCTTGGCCAGGGGTCCCCAGGGTACCACTCCATTTCCCAGTGAAGGAGGGTGTTTGGGGGCATCTCAGGTATGGGCTGCATTGAGACCCCCAGCAGGACCTGTGGTCTCAGTTTGGATGCTTGTAGCAAATGATGTAGCTGGTGTTGTGGCTGGGCTCGGGACGACCCCATTGGCCAAGTGCAGGGACATTGCTGGTTGTGGAAGAACTAGCTTCCTCTTAGTAGCTTGTAAGTAAAATCAATCAATCAATCAATCATTGCCTCATTTTTAGGAACTTCTTGAAAATAATGTAGCAGGTAGCACCTACTGGATTCATCATTCTGGAACAATTTTCCTGGGACAGCCAGCAGCAGGGGTTTCTTTTGCAGCTGGTACGGAAGTACTGTTAACTCAGCTGACAGTGCTAGGGATTGCTAGCCTGCACTGCCTCTAGGAGAGTCTGGGACCCCTGAGGGAGCAGCCTCAGGCACACATTCCTTCATTTCATGTCCTTTAGGCGTGGTCAGAGGCTAGAGATGCACCACATGTCTTGTGTTCCCAAGAGGTTAGCCTTCTGGGTAAGGTCACAGAACAGACATTCAGGTACAACTCAAAGTAACACATGCTACGTGTCAGTGAGACTTGGTAGGATTCCTCTCCTTTTGGTGTCATGAAGCACAAATAATTTCACTGAAGAGAAGACACAGATGGCAAATAAGCACATGAAAAGGTGTTCATTATCATTAGCTGTTAGAGAAATACAAATTAAGATCACTGTGAGATATCACTACACATTATTAGAACAGCTAAAATTAAAAATAGCGATAATACTAAATGCTGGTGAGGATCCATCATAAGTTACTGGTGGGAACGTAAAATGGTACAGCCACTCTGGAAAACATTTTGGCAGTTTCTTAAAAAACTAAACATGCAATTACTATATGACCCAGGAACTACACCCTTGCATATTTATCCTAGAGAAATGGCAACTTATGTTCACACAAAAACCTGTACACAAATGTTCATAGCAGCATTATTTTTAATTAATTAATTAATTATTGTCTGTGTTGGGTCTTCGTTGCTGTGCTCAGGCTTTCTTTAGTTGCGGCGAGTGGGGGCTACTTTTCGTTGCGGTGCACAGACTTCTCATTGCGGTGGCTTCTCTTTTTGCAGAGCAAGGGCTCTAGGCCCTCGGGCTTCAGCAGTTGTGGCACGTGGGCTCAGTAGTTGTGGCACATAGGCTTAGTTGCTCCTTGGCATGTGGGATCTTCCTGGACCAGGGATTGAACCCATGTCCCCTGCATTGGCAGGCAGACTCTTAACCACTGTGCCACCAGGGAAGTCCCATAGCAGCATTATTTTTAATAGCAAAGTACTGGAAACTTCTCAGATGTCCTTCAGTGGATTGAACAAACCCTGGTACATCCATTGAATGGAACGCTATTCGGCAGTCACAATGAATGAACTATTGATGCGTACAATAACTTGGATGGATCTCAGAGGCATTATGCTGAGTGAAAGAAGCCATTCTCAAAAAGTTGTATGATTCCATTTATATGACACTCTGGAAAAGGCAGAAACTAGAGATGTAGAGCAGGTCAGTGGTTGCCAAGGGTGAGGGGTGAAGGGAGGGAGTGATACAAAGTTGTAGTATGAGGAAGTGTTTTGGGGGTGATGGAATTGTTCTGTGTCCTATGGTGAAGCTGTGTCATGAATCTATACATGCGTTAAAATGCATAGAACTGGCGAATTCCCTAGTGGTCCAGTGGTTTGGACTCGGCCTGCCCTGGCCTGAGTTCAGTCCCTGGTCGGAAAACTAAGATCCCACAAGACGAGAAAAAAAAAAAAAAAAGCATAGAACTGTGCAGCAACAAAAGAATTGCTGTGTGTTCATTTGAAAGTAAAATGCAGTTTTGACTTCTGTCTCTTCTTGGTTCTCCCCGCCCTACAGACCTGTCCAGCTTTCCCTCTCCTCATTGGCACACCGTCTTGCTGTCAAGCTGGCTTGGAAGCTGAGCCTCCTGCTTACAAACCCTCTTCGTTAGCACCCAGCCCCTTCCCACACCCTGCTTCCCCTTAGGTCTGCTTCCCCTTCAAGGAGAGGCCATTATGGAAACCCTCCCTGAGCTGGCCCCCTGCCTGGGCTAGATGCTTGCTCTCTGCCACCGGGCTCAGCCCCTCATGCGCATGCACAGTGGTGTGCTAGTTAGTGTGAGCATGAGTTCCTGGAGCCTCAGATTCCCTGTCCGTCAGTCCACCAGAGGCTTTGACTGTGTGCCTCCCAACGTCCTTCCAATTCAAAGATTTCTAAGTCAGTGGGAGCCACGTTTCCTGGGTTCAAACCATGGCTTAGTAACTGTGTGACCTTGGGTGAGGTGCTTGCTGTCTGTTGCCTCTTTCTCTCCTCTGTAAAGCAGGCTTAATCATAGAACCACCCCTTAGAGGTGCTGTGAGGACTATCTTAGACAGTGCATGAAACGAACTTAGCACATGACTTGTCAAATGCTCAAGAAAAGTCAGCAGTAGTTATTGATAATAGTCACCTTGGCAACTTTAAAATAATACAGGTTCCCAGGTCTCCCTGCAGGGATAAATCTGAATGAATGAGAGCATTGGGGATGGGGGGGGTGGGGAGCGGGGGGCGGGCACCTGCATTAAAAAAAAATCTTCCTGGATAGGATTGCCAGATTTAGTAAATAAAAGGTCAGGTCACCAACTTTCATTTGCACTTCAAACATACACAGATATTTTAGTGTAAATGTGTCCCATGCAATAGTTGGGACATACTTACACTGAAATTTGTTTATTGTAATTCAGTGTAAAGGGCGTCCTACATTTCATCTACCTGCATTTAGCCGTATCCTGGGGGACTTTGATGCTCAGCCCACTTGGGTGGGTGTGGTCCAAAGTGGAACTTCTGTCAGAAAATAGAGAGTATCCTTTCACTTGACACAGGGGGGAGCTAGAGGGTAGTTTGTTTGCTTTCCTTGCTCCTAAATCAGTGAGTAAGGAAGCACCAGAAGTTCGGCTGGCATGCAACCTACCTCTCAGAATCATTTTCATATCTTCAGGTCCGCCTCCCAGTGGGGGCTCCAGGAGGCTGTGAGCAGTGAACCCAGAGCCGGACACCTCTCTCTCTTGGGCCTTACCTCCAGGGGGGCTAATCCAGCTCCTCAGGGGCTCTCTCTCTCTCCTGCCCTGCTCCCCCAGGCTGACCTGCCCCCACCTTGAGGTCATAGCCCTATTCTGATATCACAGCCCAGCACTTGGAATTATCCCAGGCAGCCCAGATTCTGCCCTTAGGGCAATCAAGGCGGTGTTTGAGCAGGGGGTGAGGGGGCTGTTTGTGGCTGGTGGCCCTAGGGGCTGACCCTAAAGACCATCTGGGCACCCTGCCATCCTATTGCTTCAAGATGAAAATCCTCTAAAAGTTAGGACTTGGAAGGCTTTCCTGCTGTCCCTATTGGCCATGGTCCCCCAAGGTAGAAGTAAGTCCCTGGGGAGTGGTGGGGGGTAATCTAGCTCTGGATCAGCTCCTGGAAAACCTGCTGCCTTTGTGCCTCAGCAGGCAAGTGGCCTGGAGAAATGGTGGTCTTGCCTTGGTCCACTCAGCACTCTTCCCATTCGAAGGAATGGCTACCTAAACTGGGGGTTTCTGACTTGTTGGGGAGAACTGTTCCTTAGTGCTCAGAAAATCCCTGCAAGCACTGAGCCATGGCTTCTCCCGTGGTCACCCCCAGAGGCTGGGTGGGGACAGGGGTGTGCTTGTCTCAGGACAAAGGGAAAACATAGCCACATTCAAGCTATTAACCCTTGGACCCCTTAGTCCCAAGGAGGAGGAACCCCATCCACTTAGCTGGTCAGAAGGTATAATGAGGTCTCTTGTAAGCTCATTAAGTTAGTAAAATATTGAGTGGCATGGATTAAACAACACACACACACATGCACACACAAACCCTGAAAAACTTCTCTCTAACTTTGGTGGGCACAAAGGCTGCTGGGGTGAGTGCATTAAAATTCTTAGGGGAGGACCACCAAGATTCTGATGAGATGATCAGATGGTGCCCATTAAAAATGGTCCCGGGCTTCCCTGGTGGCGCAGTGGTTGAGAGTCCGCCTGCCGATGCAGGGGACGCGGGTTCGTGCCCCGGTGCAGGAAGATCCCACATGCCGCGGAGCAGCTGGGCCCGTGAGCCATGGCTGCTGAGGCTGCGCGTCCGGAGCCTGTGCTCCGCAACAGGAGAGGCCACAACAGTGAGAGGCCCGTGTACTGCAAAAAAAAAAAAAAAAAAAGGTCCCCATTTTTAATATGCATTTCATACAGCGCTCCTGCTGGCCCCCCATGGATCTCATTTTGAGAAACATGGTCTGCTCAGACTCCTGGATGGCTTGCTGCAGCTGCCTTGCTTCCCCCATTTCCAAATTCTGTGTTTTCCATGGAATGTGTTTAAAAAATCTTTTTTATTGAAATATAGTTGACATTTACAATGTTGTTTTAGTTGGAATGGGGGTTTAATTCTGTTTTACTACCATGTATTTTTTTGGCTGCTTTGGGTCTTCGTTGCTGCACGTGGGCTTTTTCTCTAGTTGCGGCAAGCGGGAGCTACTCTGTTACAATGTGTGAGCTTCTCATTGTGGTGGCTTCTCTTGTTGCGGAGCATGGGCTCTAGGCACGTAGGCTTCAGTAGTTGTGGCTCGCCGGGTCTAGAGCACAGGCTCAGTAGTTGTGGCACATGGGCTTAGTTGCTCCCCGGCATGTGGGATCTTCCCGGACCAGGGATCGAACCCGTGTCCCCTGCCTTGGCAGGCGGATTCTTAACCACTGCGCCACCAAGGAAGTCCCTACCACGTATTTTTTTTTTAAATTCACTGGAACCACAGAGACAAAAGGGATGGTGTGGGGCGTTCACCAGGTGCACTTCTATCTGAATTCTTGTCCCCTTTCTTCTAGGTATAGGTGCAGCCTTTTTCTCCACCTAAGAAGAGGGATTATGTCCGTATTGGGAGTGCTATACCCTTCACTCATCAGAGACTCTCTCTTCATCGTCCTCACCTTGACTGAGAGAGTGGGACAGTGGGTGTGAACTGTTGGTCATTGAAACTGATAGTGGTGAAGGGTGTTGCTGACCAGAGGGGTTGGCTTTTGTTTCTGTGGTGGCCCCGGGATGAACATTTAACGGTACCCCAGGAGGGGAGCCATTGCTCTTTGATGGGTCAGCAGCTCAAGGTGGGAATTCCCTGCTTGCTTTGGCTGTGAATTCGGGGCTCCAAGAGCATGAATGCCACACAGCCCTCTCAACAGATAAACAGATCTATGTCTAGTTTGGAGGAGAAGTCGGTTTCTGATTTTGAGTCCTTTGGATTAGGCAGTGTCCAGCCTTCAGGTGTTCAGGCCTGGAGCCCTTTGTGATCTCAGCAGTTCCCTCCAAGCTTCTGGCCCAGGTGGGAGGCATGACGTGTCCTGGCCCTTGGTCCTTGGCTCTCAGGTTGCAGGACAGGGGGGTTGACCTCACCCTACCCCTCCAAAACATGGATGGGTCAGCCTCCCTTCCCCTCAGACTCTCCTCTGCCTTGACTCACACCTGGGCCACCTCATCCAGACCAAGGGAGGAATGAGGGGCAGTTAAGATTTCCCCTCAGCGATGCCAGGACAGGGAGCTGAGCTCACTCCATTCCACGTGCCCACCTTGGTGTTTGGAGAGAGAAAAACCTGTGCCCAATTTGAGAAATGAGGCCTTGAGGATTTTGTCAAAATAGAGGACCAGCCTCTGCATCCCGAGAGCTTGTTGCATGCAGGCCAGTGGCTTCTACTTTGCAGCTTCAGCAGTACCTTGTGTGGAGTTGTTGCTCACTAAATGTGTCAGTTGAAAGAGGTCCAGGTAAAATCCTCAGGTAGGACAGTTGGACTCAAGGATGCTACAGAACCCCAAGGATGGGATTTTTTAAAATCCTTTTGTTGTTATGGAAAATTTATGACATAAACAGAAGCGGACAGAAGTCTCAGGAGCCGGCACATACTTGTCACCAGCTATCAGCTCAGTCTTGTTTCTGTGCCTCTACCCTCTTCCCTAATCCTGTGTCATTTTGAATATTCGTCAATATTTCAGGATGCATCTTTAAAAGATAAGGATTCCTTTTTTAAACATTTAATATTTAGTTCAAGGTACTGTTATCACATCTGCAAAATTAACAGTGCAGTGGACTGAAGTTTGTTTAAAGGAAACTTTACTCTCCCTGGTGACTTCGAGGGTGTGAGGGAACTAGAAAAGGGGGTGCAGTGCCTGAGAAAGGGGGACACACATGTGCTTCCAGTAGAGAAGACTGGGCTTTATTCAGAGTCTGAAGGAACCCAGGGGAAAGTTAGCGTCCCTCAGCTGGGAGAGAATTTTGGCCCTTCCTGAAGAAGCGGGGCTTGGCACAGAGCAGGAGGTCCTGGAAGGCTGGAGACCTCTGATGGCTCGGCCTTGCCAGGGAGCCTGCAGGGTGGGGTGGGGGGGTATGAGTTGGAGTCAATTTTTAAGAGTCCACATTAGCAAAGGCAAGAGCCACCAGAAAGGAACTTAGCAAAAGGATGGTATTTTGTTATGCAAGAGGTGTTGACAGTTTGGACTTAGATGTGATCCTGTGACCCATACAGATGGCAGAGGCTACCCCTGAGGGACTCGTGTAAATCGGTGCTAGTTGAAGAGGCTCAGGGTAACTGGGTCACCAGCGAGTTCAAATGTATGTGCACAGTTTGAGCAGACTGACGCTCAGTTCTCAGAGAAACTGAGTTGGACTTTTGCAGCGAGGGCAGTGTTTGTTCTGACCTCGCCTCTTCCCACAGGGCCCTCTGCCAGCCATTCCAGAGGTGGCCCCCCTATTTCAGTAGAAAAATAAGCATTCTGAAATGTTTGTATTGGAGGTGGTCTTCTTAAGAGGATTAGTAGGTCAGAGTCATTTGACCAAAAAAGTAGACAAAAAAGTCACTTGTCTACATTTGGTACATTCTTACCATTAAGATGCTTTAAGCAAGAGGGAGGAGATATGGGGATATATGTATATGTATAGCTGATTCACTTTGTTATAAAGCAGAAACTAACATACCATTGCAAAGCAATTATACTCCAATAAAGATGTTAAAAAAAAAATGCTTTAAGCATCATTTTCCTGCCAGGGCAATTACCCTGCTTCCTTTGTAACTAACCTTTGTAACTATAGCACTTACCTTTGTAATTACCAGATTCAGAAGGCTTATGCTTTGTTGCCATTTAGATGTTAACCTGCTCGAGGATCTGTGGGCATGAGTGCCAAGCCTCTGATGCAGGTGGGGCTGGCAGCTTATTGTGTCACTGGTTCCAAAATACAGCATGTGTCCTGAACCCAAGGTGAGCAGGGCTAGAATATCTTCCTGGGATCCTCCTGCACTTAACTTCGCCAGCTTGAACTTTGATTTGGAGGTAAACTTTGAAAGGTCAAGGCTAGGTATTCTGGGCTGTGGAACTGGAAGGTGGGGCTCTGTTCCCCTCCCCCCCACAACCCTGCCGCCCTGGGCAGTTGCTGAATCTCATTTGCATGATGGTGTGAAGGGGCGTGGCTTAGTAAAAGCAGTGCAAAATTTGGGATCCTGGCTTTGCTTTGAGTCATTGTGTAACTTTTTAAAACAATGTTTTTATTGAAGTATAGTTGATTTACAATGTTGTGTTAGTTTCAGGTGTACAGCAAACTGATGCAGTTATATATATGTATCTATCTATATATATCTGTATATATATAGACATATATGTTCTATTTCAGATTCTTTTCCAGTATATATTATTACAAGATATTGAATGTAGTTCCCTGTCCTGTACAGTAGGCCCTTATTATTTATCTATTTTATATATAGTAGTGTGTATCCGCTAATCCCAAACTCCTAATTTATCCCTCTCCCCCCCATTTGCCCTTTGGTAACCATAACATTGTTTTCTATGTCTGTTTCTGTTTTGTAAATAAATTCATTTATATCTTTTTTTTAGATTACACAAATAAGTAATATCATATGATATTTGCCTTTTTCCATCTGACTTACTTCACTTAGTATGATAATCTCTAGGTCCATGCATGTTGCTGCAAATGGCATTATTTTACTTCTTCATGGCTGAGTAATATTCCATTGCATATGTATTCCACATCTTCTTTATCCATTCCTCTGTCAGTGGACACTTAGATTGCTTCCATGTCTTGGCTATTGTAAATAGTGCTGCTGTGAACATTGGGGTGCATGCATCTTTTTGAATTAGAGTTTTTGTCTTTTCCATTGTGTGACTTCGGACGAGGCCCTCAACCGCTCTAAGCCTTAATTTTTTTGCTCCTCAAAGGGAGGAATAATGCCTATATCCTGAGATGGTGGTAAGGGTAAATAATAACAGCAACAACAACAATAATAAAAAAACCTCAGACCCTGTCCCCACCCCCCACCCACACCTGAAGGGACCAGGGCAGGGCTGGCTATCTGTTCCAAGCTGCCCTGGGAGAGGGACTGTGTGGCACAGCTGAGCAATACCAGTCGTTATTACCACCCACCAACCCTGGCTCTTCAGCTGGCTCCTTAGTCCAGTACTGGTCCGTGGCCTGTTAGGAACCGGGCGGTGAGCAGTGGGCGGGTGAGCGAGAGAAGCTTCATCTGTATTAATAGGGCTCCCCGTCGCTCGCATTACTGCCTGAGCTCTGCCTCCTGTCAGATCAGCGGCGGCATTAGATTCTAATAGGAGCACAAACCCTACTGTGAACTACGCATGCGGGGGATCTAGCTTGCGTGCTCCTTGTGAGAATCTAATGCCTGATGACCTGAGGTGGAGCTGAGGCGGTGATGCTAGCGCTGGGGAGTGGCTGCAGATACAGATTATCATTAGCAGAGAGGTTTCACTGCACAGAGACCATAATAAATCAACTGCTTGCAGACTCGTCTCAAAACCCTATCAGTGAGTGGCAAGTGAAAACAAGCTCAGGGCTCCTACTGATTCTGCATTATGGTGAGTTGTATGATTATTTCATTATATATTACAATGTAATAATAATGGAAATAAAGTGCACAATAAATGTAATGCACTTGAATCATCCCCAAACCATCCCCCCACCCCCACCCCGGTCCGTGGAAATATTGTCTTCCGTGAAACCAGTCCCTGGTGCCAAAAAGGTTGGGGACTGCTGACTTAGTTGACAGTAGGTCTGCCTGCAGTGGTATCATGCCTGTGGGGATGTCTCCTCACTGCACTGGAAACGCCTTTATAGACAGGGACCTGTTTTCTAATTCTTTTCTTTTTTTCATGGTCTTCTATTCAGGGTCAGTTGGTGGCAGGGAACAAAAACCCACTCAGAGTGTCCTCAGTAAAAGTAGAGCTTATGCAGCACCCTACAGGGACTCTCCCATGTCCCCTCTGTTACCGTTCCTTCTATGGACTGGCTTCTTTGTTCCTCTATATCTTCATTCTCCCAGGGGCTCTGACCTGCCCTGGCTGGCTCGGCCTCGTGGCTGCTGTCTCTGTGCCCCAGATTCAAATTCTTGGGCAAGGGAACCCGGAGCGGCTTGGAGCAGGTCTCCAGCCCTGCTCACATCAGGTGCAGCTCGGGGTGGGGGTCATGGCCACACCTGAGGGGCGACCTGAACGTGTTTAATGAGGGAGTGTGAAATCCTGCCCACTCTTCTGGGTCTTCCTGAGATGTGACCTCTTCTCTGAGCACCTCTAACCTCCGTGGAGTGGTCCCTCACTGCCACCCCCAGGAGTTGGCTCAGGAAAGAGAAGGTGAGGGCAAGCAGCAGCTGGATGGGCTGTTCGTGCTCCACATGCTCTGTGGCTGCTCTCTCCTGTGCCCAGCCCAGGCCAGGGAGCTGTGGAGAGCCAGGACCCAGCTCTGAGGGAGGCGAGGTGGGCAGGCTGGTGTAACAACCACAGATTGTGGAAGGGAATCCTTGGGGGATAAGACACGTCCCCTGGAGGCAGGGGCAAGAAGCACAGAAGCTTCAGAGGCCCCTCACAGGTAGGTGGGGTTGCCAGGGAGGCCCTGTGAGCATAGGAAGAGCTGGGCCCAATGGAGGCTGGTGCCCCGTCCACACACTGGGCACAGAGCACCAGCGACGCAGGGCCTCGGTGTGATGCCTGCACCTGGGGCCAGGCGAGCTGCCACCCTGCTCAGGAGAGGGTGCCGGTGGGTGGGGCTCTGGGCTGGCCTCCTCCCACCGTGTCTGCCTCAGTAGCTTTCCTTGTCCTGTGTCTGCTGGTCTCTTTCAAATAGGTTTGTAGAGAAACCTGTACAAAAGGTTTGAAAACCATTGGTGCAGAGCTTTCACCTGAGATCGGGATTGGCTTTGAAATGGAGGCTGACCTGAGGGTGGCAAGGGCTCGGGCCAAGGCGAGGGTCAGGGCCTGGCCCTTTTTACCATCTCCCCCCTCCCCCACCCCCACCCCCAGACACACACACAAAAGGAAGCCAGTGGGGACAGCTCGCTGGAAGGCTTCCCAGACTCAGCCTGGGTTTGCACTTGACCGTGTTTAGCTGGCATTGCTCTCCAGGGGCCACCACATCCTGGGTCCCTTCTCCTCCCACAGAAAGGACTGAGGCTGTGCCCGTGCACAGGCCCTCTGCGCCTGGAGGCAGAAGGAATATTCCATCCAGTCCCCACGTGTTTGGTGTGCACAGACCATACACTTGTGAGCCACCTCAGTCCAGGTGAGAGTGGGTTAGAGCAAAGCGGGGCCAGCGTGTAGCCACATGCCGAGAGAGCTGGACCCAATGCAGCCACCCAGGCAGGAGTCGGCCTTGGACACCTCCCTCTAGAGCAGGAGGAAATGCTTGTAATGGGTTGGTGCGGGACCAGGGCGGAGACTGCAAGCTGGGCTTCCAGTGGGCGAGTTCTGGTTTTAGATGAAAGTGGTGGGTTTTTCTCTCCCACTGGCACCCACCTTACATTTCTCTTTTCTCTGGAAGACAGTCGGAAACACTGGGTTGCTTGGAGATGAGGTAGCTTCTCTTGAGGAATGGAATTTCCATTTTAATGAGGCTCCTGAGTCAGGGCCTTCTGCCTGCCTGGGGCGAAGTACCACTACTGTGAGCCCATCTTTCCTCATCTTCGTTAAAGCACGAGGAGTGGGGAGGTTGCACTGGCCCACGGGACGTCTTGTCACTGATGAGGCAGCTGTGTTCGCAGAGAACTCCTCTTCATAGACGTTTTGTGAGCGCAGCCAGAAGTGTCACCTTCAGGACTTGACCACAGAAACCCTCGAGCCCAGACATCCCGGAGGCAGCCCTGCCGGCTCCGGGCACACCTGTGACTGGTTAGGCCTGGCTTTGAGGCCGTTGTGAGGTCTGGCTCTCCCTCTCTTCCGCTGAGTGACGTCCTCTCTGGACTCAGGTTCCTCTCTGCAGAGGGGAAACGACAAGAGCCCCTGGGCAGGTGGACAGTGGCATGAGCTCTGTGCACTGTGGGGTCTCTCACACTCGATGGCTGTTCTTATGTCATGAAGCCTTTTCTCCAGGACCCCCTCCTGACTCCCCACCCCAGGTCTGCTTCCCACCCGCCGTGGGTGCCCTCCTGGCCCCTGGTGCCTCTCTTTTGAGCATTCACCATCGTGTCGGTATTATTCATGGTGCTCTCATCTGTTTAACGTCTGACTTCCCTGGTCATCCCGCCGCCCAGGCCGGGCTCATCTCAGAGTAGGCACGCAGAACTGTTGGGTGGATGATGGAAGGGATGGAGGGAGGGAGGGAGGGAGAATGAGTGAGAGAATGAGTGTGAGGAGTGGGTGCCTGGTGCTTTGGCCAGGCCTGGTGGCTCCTTTGGTCCGTATGCTCTGGGTGCAGGTAAATTGTGGGGGTCCTCACAGAGCCAAGTTTGGAGAGCGTCCTTCCAAAGGGCATTACCAGGAGCGTGAGAGATCAGGAGGGACTATGTGTGACTCCAGGCAGCTCAGCCGGAGACACCACCGCGGGAGCAGCTGTGTCCTTCGCAGTGGGCTGTCCAGCAGCAGTCACTGTAGTTATCCCTCCTCTGGCTGATGTTCACGTGATCTGAGTGGCGGCTGGAGACGTTTGGCTGTGTGTGATAATGCAGGGGTCTGAGTTGCACCTGTGCAAGATTATGTGCAGTGGTCTTCGTCTCCCGAGTGGAGGGCCAGCCCCAGGCCCCAGCGCCTGGGTCCTGACCCCCAACAAAGGGTGGCTCCTGGGAGAAGGAAGGGTCCCCTTGGGCTGGTCCTGCCTCGGCTGCTCAGATGTGTGGTGTAGGCAGGCCCCCGGCTTTCGCTTCCTCGTCTGTGAAGTAGGGACGGTCCCAGTCCTGGCCCAGGCGACTTCACAGGGTGGCTGAGAGAGGCCAGATGAACATGTGCAGGAGAAAGAGTTGCAGGAGTCATTGTTGGGGTTGTCATCATTGACAGGGGTGTCCAGGTGGGCCCTCCTCAGCTCCCCCATGGGGAGATGTACACTGCAGAGGGCGTTGCCACTGAGGAAGTACCCAGGTGTCAAGCTAGCCAGGTGGCTTTTGTTAGGAATCTGCCATTTTCCAGGACCATTCTGTGAGAATGCAGGAGGTAAAAAGGGTGTTCTTAAACATTTCTGCCTTTTAAGAAAAAAATCTTTATTGTTTTGTAAAAAGACTGAATGGAAAAAGAAAACTGCAAATCATACTGGAAAATGGACCAAAGGGAGAAAAATCTCAAATTTACTAACCTAGAAATGATCATTGTTAAACCTTTGCTGAACAGCATTCCAAACATTTCTTTATGCGTATATATGCATTTGGATCTAGATATGTAATTTCACACCACTGGGAAAAGTCCCAATATGCAGTTTTGTAACTGGCTCATTAAATTCAACACGTTGTGGGCATTCCATGCAATAAATATGCATCTGTGGCATCACTTTTTATTATGGAAACTTTCTAATGAGCTACATACATGTATATATAACATACTTGTACACATGTAGAGTCCCATGTTCTTATCACTTGCCTTTCAACAATTATCAATCTATGGCCAATCTTATTTCATCACACTCCGTCATCTGGTTCCCCCATTATTATTTTTTTATTGTGGTAAATACACATAACATAAATTCACCATTAATGACATTTAGCACATTCATAATGTTGTGCAACCATCACCTCTATCTAGTTCTAGAACATTTTCATCACCCCAGAGGAAACCCCATGCCCATTAGCAGCCACTCCCTATTCCCCCCTTCCCTCTGCTCCTGGCGACCACTAATCTGCTTCCCTCTGCCATTATTTTAAACCAAACCCCATCTGCAAACATTTTATGTGTGTCTCTAAAAAACAAGGACTCTTTTTAAAGCATCAATTTGAGACCACTATCACACCTGAAATAATAATTCTTTAATGTTATCACCTGTTTGAATATCTAATTATAATGTCATTTTTAATGGTGCATGATATTCCATCAAATGGATATAGCATAATTTAATGAAACATTTTTTAGCCATTCAGGTTGCTTGCAGTGTTTCCCTATTATCTAGAAAAGCACTGGACAAGCATTTCTGTGCTCATTTTTTTCTTTCTTGTTCTTCTTCTCCTCTTCCCCCTTCTCCTCCTCCTCCTCCTTCCTCTTCTTCCTCTTTTTTTTTTTTTTGCCCTGGTGTGATTATTTCCTGACAGTAAATTCTTAGAGAAAGGATTACTGGGTCAAGTGCATGCTTTCCATTTTGATGCTGTTGGCGAGTTATAAAGGTTGTTCCAGTTAACGCTCCCTTAGCAGAAAATGCACGGCGTGGTTAAGGTACGCCCACAAATACTCTCCTGTGAGCCTTTGCCATAACTTATCCAGGAGCGCTGCTGCTCTTCCATTTGTGCAGAAATGCCCCCGTTGCATTGGGCTCAGGGTCTCCCAGATGCGATCACAGCTCAAGGCCATCAACGGATAACCGAATGTGGGAGAAAAACGCCGTGGCACCTACAGTGAGAGCCCACGTGGCCCTTCTGCTGAAGGAGGGCATGGAACTGTCGGGGAGAGTGATGACCGCAGCCTCATGAGCAGGAAGACAGAAGGCCCCGTCAGTGGAGGAGCCAGGCTGGTTCTCAGACACACTCATCAGTCTGGAAACTGGGGAAGCTGTGGGAGGAGATCCATACTGTCTTTTGGAGGGGAGGGAGGAAGAGGGAACCGGTGAGAAAAATCATCCGCCGCTCTTACTTAAACTTGACTTTCTATGCTATTAAAACATTACAGTGATAGCAAAGGCAATTTAAAAGAAGAAATGAAAACATTGCCATGATCCAGCCATTGCCATTCCTTCCCCACTCACACCGCACACACCCACACACAGCGGAGAGCCCACCTTCCACTCGGCTTTACAGCATCAGTATTCTGGGCGAATGTTCTGCAGCCTCGCTTGTCATTTTTTATGCTTGGCTTCTGTTCTGTGGAGAGCCTGTGGCCCCAGTTTTCTTACCCTGTCGTCCTTTGGCTGGACGCTCAGGCAGCTTCCAGTTGTGGCCTGTTACAAATGTAACGCCCCATGGACCATGTCATGCATGTAGCTCCCTCTCTTCTCTAGTACCTTCCTAGGAAAAGTTGCATTGGGTAGGGGTGCGATGGTGTTGTGGCTCTTGATTCCACTCTCCTGTAGCCTCGTTGTTTCCAAGAAGGGGATGAGTGCCGGCCCCTCACCCGGAGGGCACATGATCATAAAGCATAAGTCAAGTAGCAGTAGCACAGCATGTGTATGATCTAGAAATAATTATTCATATACTGGGGGTGATCAAACTTTTTCATGCGGTGCATGATCATAGCCGCTTGGTGGTTTGGCTTGTGGGTTCTTTGAGGGCCAACATGACCTTCTACTCACTCTCTGTGCCCGCCACCAGCACATCCCACAGACGTTTGACAGATGCTTCCAAAAGGTGGTCCCAGCCAGCTCTGCCACCTTCCTGCCTCAGCCGCCTGGGCCTCCCTGCGCTTCCAGGGCTGCACTTGCTGCTGTGGGAGCTGGACAGATGTGACTCCAAGTAACGGGAACGCACATACTGCCCTTTCCTAGGAGAGCTGAGGAAAGACAGGCAGCACTTTTTTTAAAAAAGTGTATCCAGTTTCCTTCCAGAATGAAGTAGTGATAGAGCCAAGGGGACAGAGGAGAGTTCAGTCTTGTGCTTGGGGGTTGGGGGCCCTAAGGCAGAAGGACCGTGGCCCCGTTGGTGGTCGGGTGCCCTGCCCTGGCCCCCCTGCGCAGTCCTGCCCCTTGCTCCTTATCCGCTTCGCGTTCCCGCCCAGCTCCTCTGTTACACAGAAACCAGCTCATCCCCACGCTTCAGACGTGCCTCTTGCTCTTCAGTATCCCTTGGCTCATGATTTTTCCTCTTACATGTGTATTTCACGTGTGCCAGTCAGATTCTCATTTAATATGAAGCAAAAACCCTTAATCTGTGTGCAGTCTATTTAAAACCAAATGAAGGTGCCTGAACTGAATGATGGCTCAGGCCGAGCACTCAGTCCTTATGGGCTCATGGCCACTCACGGTGAGAAGAAAGGTGCGGTTATTTAGTGTTATTTAAAAACTGTGAGTCACCCAGTATCGTTTTTTCTGGATTCCAGTGCCAGTGCTTTGGCAGTAAACGTGCCTCAATGATCCATCTCCTCTCAGAAAATGGCCATGTGATTATCCATTAGCTGGTCCTGGGGACACATTCAGTCACCAGTGGGTGGCATAGCTGCTGAAACTCTCATCAGTGCGTTTTCCTCAGCTCAGCCCCTACCGCGTAACGACCCCATCAGTTGTGAGATGGGGACAAATGCCACAGGGTTGTGACTGCCATTTTCCACATTCCGCTGCAGTGCACCCAGGCCACTAAAATACCGTTAAAACCTTTTAATTTAATCCCTTTTGTATTTATGGATCTAACTTCTGTCACATCACCACATTTCAAGCAACCCAAAAGTAAATGCCATGTACCAATTTTATTTTAACATTAAAAATGGATTTTTTTGGTCCCACTCATACATACACGTAGGAAAGGAGGAGTGAAAATAGTGCTAATAATGGAAAACAGTGCCCCACTCTCCCTCACCCCCCAGCCCCTGCCTTCCATGGTTCCTGTGTTTAGTTAATGCCGTGGTCCCCGCCACACACTGAGTCATTTGTCCTTGGGCTCAGACCCCAACTTGAGTTGTGGGTGTGGAGAGGCGGGTCCTGGGGGGGGGGGTCTCTCGGCCAGGGTACCCACCGTTCACCTCTCCACTGGAGCCTGCACTTCCCAGACACACGCTAACTCTTGGTTTCTTTGTGTAAGATGACTGATTGCAAGTGGGTTGAAGCATTCTGACCGGGCCCACTTGGAGGGAAGGAGACCCATTAAGGAACATACCCCATTTCCTTTCCCCGCACCCAGATGCTGAGGGTGACCCTGGGCGGTCTGGGTCTGGTGCAGGCACGGCTAAGGCACCGGCTCAATGAGTCGTGAACAGTCCGCTGAGAGGAAGGCACGGACACAGGGGCAACCTCAGCGCCTTGCCTGAGATCACTGTTAGGAAGTGGTGACGCTTTGATCAACATCTGTCCGCTCAACTAGACTGTCGGCTCCGAGCAGAGTGCAGGGTCTGCAACACAGTAGGTGCTCAGGAAATGAATGAGTGAATGAATAGCGGTGCCGAAATTCAAATGTAGACTTTTGCAGCTTCAAAGCTGTGCCTTGCTGCATCCCCTGGATGAGAACACAGTGCAGAGCAAAAACAGGCAAGGATTGTTTTGTTTGTTATCTGGTGGGGGCATCCAGGAACAGGGAGCTTTGCTTAGTTAGAATCTGGCCCTGGAGCATGAAAGAGTTCTTGCAGCTTCCCCAGAGCCCAGGCACGCACCTGCCTTCTTAGAACAGCCTCGGTTTTACTGCATTGAACCTCAGGGAGTGGGAAATAGAGCATGTGAGTGGGATTTTTATTGGCCGTAGTGCTGGTGTCTCTTTGCCTAAAAGCAGCTAAAGAAGATAATCTGCAATCACAAATTGAATTCTATCTAAAGAACACCTCTGCCTCACGCAACGGTCAGTCCTGGCTGGTTGGGTGGGGATTCCCTGGGGAACGTGAATGTTGGCCATGTGTGGCCATGACCAACGTGGCTGGTACACTGGCCTTGTGTGGGCTGACGGGGGAGGCAGGGTCTGCCCAGTTAGGGAAGGCGGGGCCCAGGGGACAGCTGGGCCTTCAGCAGTGGCATGTGGGAGGTCTGACCACACGGAGGTGACAGGTCTCGTGGCCTTGGTGGCTTGCAGTAGCTGCCCCAGCTGGAGGGTGTGGAGCACAGGGTTTCTCTATGGACAGCCTCTCTCTCTCTCTCTCTCTCTTTTTGTAATATTTATTTGTTTATTCATTCATTTATTTGGCTGCACCGCGTCTTAGTTGAGGCATGCTGGATCTTCGTTGCGGCGTGAGGGATATTTAGCTGCAGCATGCGAACTCTTAGTTGCGGCATGTGGGATCTAGCTCCCTGACCAGGGATCGAACCCGGGCCCTCTGCCTTAGGAGCGCAGGGTCTTAGCCACTAGACAACCAGGGAAGTCCCTCACTTTTTAAAAATTAGCTTTCCTTTTTAAAAATTGAGATATAATTAACATATAACATTGTGTAAATTTAAGGTGTACAGTGTGTTGATTTGACACATTCATTTATTTTATTTTTTTCTAGTTTTATTGAAATATCATTGACATACAGCATTGTATAAGTTTAAGGTATACAGCATCACGGTTTGACCAACAACCATTCTTTTTTGTCTTCAGTGTGTGTGTGTGTGTGTGTGTGTGTGTGTTTTTAAAACATTGTTACTGAGCATAATTGACATGCAGTAAACTGCCTATATTTAAAGTGTACAAATTGATAAGGGTTGGCATATGTATGTACCTGTGAAACCACCACCACAGTCAAGATTAGGGACAGTATCCATCATCCCCGTGCCTTTTTGTAAATCCTCTTGAGCTCTTCCCACCTCTACCTCCCCAGGCCACACTAACCTGCTTTCAGGCACAACAGAGTTTGCATTTTCTGGAATTGTATACAAGTGAACTTGTCCAGTATATTTCCTTTCCATTTGACTTCTTTCACCCAGTATAACTGTTTTGAAATCCCCTCATGCTGTGCACACATCACTAATTTTTTCCTTTCATGGTATTCTATCATGGGATGTGCCACAGTTTATCCGTTGCCTGTTGGTGGACAGTTGGGGTGTTGCTGGGTTTTGGCTATTGCAGATAGAGCTGCTATGAACATTTACATCCAAGCGTTTGCATGGACATGTGCTTTCTTTTCTCATGGATAAATAGCTAGGGGTGGAATGCCTGGGTCATAGGGTAAATGGATGTTTAACTTTTTTAATTAAAAAAATTTTTAATTTATTTTATTTTTTTGGCTGCGTCAGGTCTTAGTTGCGGCATGCAGGATTTTTCACTGTGGCACAGGCTTCTAGTTGTGGCATGCGGTTTTTTTTTCTCTCTCCAGTCATGGCACAAGGGCTCCAGGGTGCGTGGACTCTGTAGTTTGTGGCATGTGGGCTGTTTGGTTGAGGCACGCGGGCTCAGTAGTTGCGGCAGACTTAGTTGCCCTGCGGCATGTGGGATCTTAGTTCCCTGACCAGGGATCAAGCCTGCATCCCTTGCATTGGAAGGTGGATTCTTTACCACTGGACCACCAGGGAAGTCCCAATGTTCACCTTTTTAAGCAACTACCAAATTGTCTTCTAAAGTGTTTGCACCATTTTATACCACCACAAGAAGTGTGAGAGAGTCCAGGCTTGGAGAGGCTGAGTCAGCCACCCAGGACAACTTGAGGAAGTGTTGAACACAGGTTTTCTTGGTGAACACACTCATTTTGCATTTTAAAAATGATTGCATGTTTTCTCAGGCATTACAGCGTCTTATATGTCCTCTTTGCTTTAAAGAACAGGGGACCTGTGTACAGGTCGTATTCATCAGTACCCCTGGCATGGGGGGTGGACCACTGAAGGCAGCTCACTGTAGATACAGGTTCTGCCTCTTTTCATTCCCTTGGGGCCTGAAATACCACATCTCAGTGGCAGGGAGGCTTGTTCAGAGATCATATTTCCATCTAAAGGTAAACGAATAAGGCTGCAGTACTGCTAATACTGTAGCTCCCAAAATATGACTGATCATGTAAAATCTTTGCCTTTGGGAATGTTTGGAAAAGAATGCAATTTATGGAGATCCGTTACTTTTGGAAATATATAGAAAAACCGTGGCATCTTGATGCAAAATGTGCCTTTTCTCAACCTGGTGTTCCTTGCCAGCATCGCCCCTGGGGCCCAGAAGCTTCCCAGAGCCCTGCCTACTTGGGTCAACCAGGCAGTGATAGAGTGGACAGCTCTGTCTGAGAAATGACCACCATAATCACTCAGGACTGCATTAATTGAAAGTGACCCTCAGAGTATGAGATCTGCAGAATGACTATTTCCCCTCATGAAGCTGCCTCAGAAGCAGGGACAGCATTTTTAGAATTTGGATCTGTGGTTGCTTATTTAAATGTTGTAGTTTTCATTCTAAAAACCGGAATGCTTGGTTTTCATTCTAAAAACCGGAATGCTGTCTCCAGAAATAGATTTATGTACCTATGGGAATTCACTTAGTGATAAAGGTGCCATTTGAATCACTTGGGAAAGAAGGGACTGTTAGCAAGCGTATTTTAAATTATATCCTCTGGAATTTGTTTTTGTGCAAGGTGTGAGGTAGGCATCTAATTTTGTTTTCCAAAAGTATATCTAATGTTCTCAACAGAATTTATTCTGTTTCTGAACACTCTGGTCTCCACTGATCTCTTTGTCAATTCCTGCACCCGTATCCCACAGTTTACTCCCTGTAGCTTTATAGTCTAGTTTGACAGCTGATAGGATAAATCCTTCCTCGTTCTTTAATTTCAAAAATTTATTGGGATTTTCCCCATCTATGTAAATTTTAGAATCAGCTTACGTTTTTTTTTTTATGTTTTATTTATTTATTTTTGGCTGCGTTGGGTCTTCATTGCTGCATGCAGGTTTTCTCTAGTTGCGACGAGTGGGGGCTACTCTTGGTTGTGGTGCGCAGCCTTCTCATTGCGGTGGCTTCTCTTATTGCAGAGCACGGGCTCTAGGCATGCGGCTCAGTAGCTGTGGCTCGCGGGCTCTAGAGCACAGTCTCAGTAGTTGTGACGCACGGGCTTAGTTGCTCCGCGGCATGTGGGATCTTCCCGGACCAGGGCTCGAACCTGTGTCCCCTGCCTTGGCGGGCAGATTCTTAACCACTGCGCCACCAGGGAAGTCCCTTTGAATAGTTTTAATCATAGATCTGGAGCAGCCAGTGACTTCCACATATTAGTGCTTAATATTTCTGAGTTAGAAAACTTGCTTTCATGCTAAATTTTATGGAGGTTATTATATTTTATTATACAATAAATCCTTACTGCACATCTCTCTGTGCCAGACAGTGTTAGGAGATAAAGATACAGTGGAGGGGCTTCCCTGGTGACACAGTGGTTAAAAATATGCCTGCCAACACAGGGGACACAGGTTCCAGCCCTGGTCTGGGAAGATCTCACATTCTGTGGAACAACTAAACCCGTGCGTCACAACTACTGAGCCTGTGCTCTAGAGCCCATGAGCCACAACTACTGAGCCCATGTGCCTAGAGCCCCTGCTCCACAACAAGAGAAGCCACCACAATGAGAAGGCTGTGCACTGCAATGAAGAGTAGCCCCCGCTCGGTGCAACAAAGACCCAACACAGCCAAAAATATGTTTATTAAAAGAAACAAAAAAAGATTCAGTGGAAAACAAAATGAGTCTCTGCAGCCAGGGACATTACTGCCTGCTGGGGGGAG
This sequence comes from Stenella coeruleoalba, assembly GCF_951394435.1. Classification (NCBI taxonomy): domain Eukaryota; kingdom Metazoa; phylum Chordata; class Mammalia; order Artiodactyla; family Delphinidae; genus Stenella; species Stenella coeruleoalba. The sequence goes on along the minus strand of NC_137160.1, from coordinate 66,545,845 downwards.
GCAGACAGATCCACAGAAAATCATGGTGGATTGTGTCTGATGCTTCACCCTGGCAAAGGAAGCATGAGGAGGGGAACCTAACCCAGTCTGGATGGTCAGGGAAGGCTCCCTGGAGGAGGTGATACATAAGTTGAGACCCAAAGGGCAAGGAGGAATTATCCTGGTGAAGGTGAGTGGAGTACAGTGAAAGTGAGGCCCAGAGGTGGAGGAGAGCATGGCCGTCCTGAGCTGCAGACAGTTCTCAGGTGGCAGGAGCAGGGAGGGGTGGTGGCGGGAAGGGACGTCCCAAGGTGAGACTGGAGAGACCAGCAGGGACCAGATCATGGATCGTGAAAGGCCTTCCCAGCCGGAATCCCCGCTGGGTCCCAAGGGCTGCCGGCTGGAGTCTGGCACTCTCAGCTCTATTCCTCTGGCTGCAGGGTGGAGAATGTGTCAGAGTGACGCTGGACAGTGGCAGAGGGGCCAGCGGATCCAGGTGGCAGGTGGCGCTGGCCAGAGGTGGAGGCAGTGGGGAAGGAGAGAAGTACTGGGATATGAGAGAGCTTCAGGAGGCAGAGCCAGGCTCTGGGTCCTGTTTGTTCCTCATGGTGTCTGTAGTACCAGAACCCAACTGAGCTGGGTTCCCAGCCATGTCACTTTCTAGCCACATGACCTGGGACAAATGATCTAACCCAACCCCCCTTCCCACTCAGCCCCATTCCTTTATTTGAAGAATCGGGCTGTTGTGAGGCTGTGTACAGTGTCAGCACCGTGTGTGGCCCGTGTGGCACCAATACAGGTGACAGTGGTGATGGTGATAGTGGGGACAGTTTGATCAGCCGCAAAGTGTCCTGCGGGTTAGGAAAAGGGAGCGAAAGGAGTGACGCTGGCCCCTTCGATCCTCTGTTTCCCCAGTGCCTCGTCAATCCCTCTGAAATCACTGCTGAGGCACAAGGTGCAGAATCCCACCGAGTTCCCAGGGAGCCTTTTCCTCCAAGGACCACCTTCAGTAGGGAACCCTCAGCCCTCTGCAGCATGGTGAGCAGGTGGTGGATGGTGTGCTCAGAGCCGGGCCCTGGCCTCTAGGCCACATTCTGCCCCTTTCACTCGGGGGGCTCTCTGTCCGAAGGCTGAATGTGCTCTGGGGTGGCTGACAAACCAGCCAAGGCCTTTGGTATGATTGACTCTGACAGACTCAAAGGAGAGCATAAAATGATTTTGCTATGGCTCAGACTTGCAGAGCTCCTGCAATTACACGTCCCCTTTCATGTAAAATTAGATTAGCACTGCAGCTCTAGTATAATGAGTCTCTAATGCCAGGGACCATGGTAATTAATAAATTGTAAATGTTGACTTTTGATTCAAGGCTTCTTGGCGGGTAATTAATTTTTAATAGCTTTGGATGAATCTACATGCAATATCATGAAAGGGCGAAAAAATGGCTTGGCATCAGCCCATTTACGGGTATGGAACTGTCTGCTGACCATCTCTGAGTCTGCGCCATAAAGGAAAAGTGAACGTGAAGGGTGTGCTCCTGGTGTTGAGTGGTGACACATCAGCTTCTGATTGTTGTAGCCTCTTGAAAGAGCTGCATTGTTTTTAAACATGAAAGGAGGCTCTTGGAGGGTTTACTGTGCCATCTCTGAGATGCATCCTGGAGATTGCAGGGAGAGGTTCTGGAAGGAAGCCCAACCCTGACCAGAGGGGGAGGGCCTGAGTCTGGCAAGCAGGTGGGGACCACATCCTCTGCAGACACAAAAGCCTGGATTTCTGGGCAGTGAGGTTGGCCCTCTCCTAGAAATGATCTGGCCCATCCTCTTTCCAGATTGCACATCTTTCACTGTTTCCAGGGGCCAGTAGCTAACACAGGTGAAGGAGGTTTCCTTTCCATTGACCCTACCAACTCAGCTCAGATAATTGCAGAGAGAAAAAAGTCAGCCTACAGAGCACACAAAAGTCAGGAAAAAATGGTGAAAGAGCCCTGGGACAACCCAGTGCCTCTCTGGGGGATTCACCACATAGAACAGGCATTTGCTTCGGCTCCGGAGTCCATTGGAGACCCTCAGGGGAGAGAAATGGTGTGAGTGGAGGTGGTTTGGGTCCAGCCCTTCCGGGAGGCAGTCCCAAGGACCGGAAGGTGGGACAGACCTCAGTTCTGGCCCCAAGAGCAGAGTGAAATTTTCTCTCCTTGAGATTCTTTCTCTGTAACAGCTTTGCCACCTCCTCAAGTGGAAACTGTGTTCCCATTTTAGAGTGTAGCTTAATTTGCTTTTGTGCCATGTTGTTTGGGGGTAGGAGGGATGTGAATCTCGGTGAGAACGTGTGTTTCTTGTGCACCTCTCCATACATGGCGACACTGGCTGTCATCTGAAAGAAACAGAGGTGGCGAGGGTGACTCTGTCTCACTGTTTCAGGTGATCGGGCCCCTGGGGTTGACAGACATGTAGTTTTGTTGTAGCCAATGTTGTTTTTGTCCATTGGCTGTGGGCTCCTTGGGCTGTAGGCAGAGGTTGGCTGGGTGACACACAGGGCTTGTTCTCAAGTTTCAGCCTCAGCCTGCAGGCATTCCTGGGTCAGGAAAGACTTTGGTTATGTAGCCCCACGTGACAGTGTGGTTGATCCCCCCCCCCCTTTTTAGGGAGAAAGAAATAGAAGGGATAGAAAAGATTTGACAACTTGAAATGGTGTCACACGCTTTTTAGAGGTTTTGGCTGCTTGTCTAGTTTGCACACACACGTGATCCGTGTGGATGGATTTGGAGGGAGACAGGAAACAACAAAGCCAGAGGCCCCCTTTTAGTCCTGAGAATTCAAGATCTCAGTTTGGGAGCTGGATTTGGAGTGTGTGTGTGTGTGTGTGTGTTTCCTTCAGTTTCCGCTGCTGCTTGTTCTCATAACCTGTGTGCCTATAGCTTTCAGGCAATATAAAATAGCAAGATTCCAGGCGAAATGCAAAAAGCAACCCTGAAGGGATGCAGCAAAGTGCATTTTTACCAAAGAGAGAGGGAGAGAATTGGGGGAAGACTTGATAGGTTAAATTTTTTTTTGTTTTGTTTGAGATGTAGTAACTTTCTGAGAATCCACTGGCAAATGCGGTTAAGGGTCTTTTCAAGACCGATAAACTTTTGGATAAGCCATTTAAAAATCAGTTAAGGGGTGTTTCTTCTGTTATCTCTGTGCTTGCCTCATTGCATCACATGGCTACCCTGAAACTAAAGGGAATAGGATCTAATAATTGGTTTTTAAATTCCATTGCTTGGAAGGACTTTGACAGTCAAGGCCAGTATGATCCCTGTTCCAAATACTGCCCTTACCCGTGTTGCGAGAGCTTACACATATTTGGGGATTCTACATACAATCAGTCCTGTGTCTTTACGATATCTGTTCCACAGTCTTGTGAAATATGTTGTCAATTTCAATTCTACTTTGTGGATAGAGAAAAATGTATGGAATGGCAGAGGGCCTTAGCTAGCCCAGAGCAGCGAGACGGAGAAGGTCACAGTCATCTCCCAGGGCTGGTTGCAGGTCAGTGGGGATTTCAGGAGCCTTTGCAGTAAATGGTTCAATTCAGAACCCAGTTAGCCTCCTACTCTGTCCCCAAGTCAATGGGTATATAGATAGATATCACCAAAGTACAGCAAAAGAGTCAGAGGGCTGACGATTAAAAAAAATCCATAAGCATTTATCAAAACAGCAAGAAATTAAGTGTTTAAGAACCATGTACAGAAGCTTCAATCACCATGGTTTGCGTGATAAGAAATAGTTTATGAATACAAGTAATTTTTTCATCCACCATCTGCAGTATCGTTTACTGAAGAAACTGAGGTTATAAACCTTCCTGCAGTTGCTTCCTGCAGACATCTACTTGCAAGCCCAAGGATAAAAAAGTTTGCATTTGTATTTTTTAATGAATAGTCTCTCTGGAATTTAATTAGTCATTGTGTCTATGCATGCATCATTCATAATCTGGGCTTGTCACTAGCACATGCAGTTAAAGTCAGATGAACAGAAATAGTATTTTCAAGCAAAATGTAAAATACTCTTTGGCCAATTATCATTGGTTGACAACATGTTTTATAGAGATAAAAGTTGATTGGTAGCTGTTATAAGTTTTGGTTTGTCTTCTTGTCTGTTGGGGAGAAAACCAGTACATAAGCCTCAAGGATCTTCACAGCACTTTGAGGACCCAGTGTCTCTAATGCTCCCCAGCCCGCCTGACATGAGAGAGGCGCCCCGAGCTCGTGAGAATAACGTTAATAATCGCTGCCATGTTCGCCTGCTGTGTGCCTGGCATTTCTACATCCTTTATGTGTAATCCTCCAAGTAACTTGCCCACACTAGTTGGCACTGAGTTAGTACGTGGCAGAGCCTGGCTTTTGGACCCAGGTCTAGCTGACTGCAGGCTTTCTGCTCCATCCTGTCTACCATGTTGTCTGAAAGCTGAAGGTAAGAGTGATTGAGATTGTATTTCAGCTAAAAGGATGATTTAAAAAGTGATTAAAGTTGTACACCAGTATTCGCAGAAGCGTTATTCACAATCACCAAAAGGTGGAAGCAATCCTAGTGTCCATCAATGATGAGTGGAAAAACAAAATGTGATATAGTCACACAATGGAATATTATTCAGTCTTAAAAAGGAAGGAAATTCTTTTTTTTTTTTTTGGCTGAGCTACGTGGCATGCAAGATCTTAGTTCCCCAACCAGGGATCAAACCCCTGCCCCTTGCATTGGGAGTGCAGTCTTTAACCACTGGACCACCAGGGAAGTCCCAAAAGGAAGGACACATGCTACAACACAGATGGTCCTTCTCTCTCATTTAAAAATTCTTAATCAAGCATTTTTTATGATTTCATTCTTTCCTCTCATTTGTACCTTTTTTCATTCTTTTAATAAAAGAGATTATAATATGAATCTTTGATGTATTATAGTCTACTTTAAATTAGTACATTTACCACTTCCCAAATAATTTAAGAACCTCACAAGTTAAATTCCATTTATCCACTCCCACGCTTCATATTATTGTTTTTTTCAATATACAGACATGTTTATTGACAAAGCAGTAATTCCTTTAAATAATTTGTCAACATAAATATGTCAAATGGGTTTTAAAATCATTTCTCTCTCTGTTCCCCAACAAGAATTACTCTACTGATATGAGCTATATATTGCTGTTCACTTACTGCTAAACCTAAACTAGTGAGATGATAATGGGTAACTGTTATACGGCACATGACAACTAATTTGAGTGGTAATAATGAATGTTTAATGATCCTCCTTTCGGGCATGAACATAGAACTTTTCATGTATACCTTACCAAAATTATAACCATTAACCTAAAAATTATAGTTGCAACTGAAATAGTAGCCAGGAATTATAGATTATAGCCAAGTCAGAATATTGCATAAATATTCCATATGAACACAGATACAGGGGGCACATAGGAAGCACCAGCGTCCTGTTTTCATTCAATCCAAATCCTTGTTTTGAAATTTATGAAAGTTGTGATTAGTAGAGAAGATATTTGAGTCCAGATTTTAAAAGGCTCTTATTTCTATCAAATAAGTACAATAGTCAAGGTCATTTTCACTTTTCACTAGCTCACAATTTCTAAACAAAAATAGCATGTATATAAAAATGTGTCCCCTATATGGGTAATATTTTTAGAATACTCTATTTAGATCAAGGAAAGAGTGAACATAAAGTTTATCAGAATTGCAGAATTTTTATACCTTAAATTTCATTTTTTATATGTAGATGATTTTCCAATTGTGTCCCTCTATCAGGCTATAAATGTGACGTTGTGAAAAGGAAGAAAGAGATCTGAAAAATGAATAAAGTGTTTTAAAGTGGTCTTTTTTCACTGACGGAAAATACCTTTGGTTACATTTCCAAGTTATATCATTCCTGATATTCAATTAAGAGCCTAATTTCATATGCCTGCGATGTTGCAAAGAAACACCTCTGCCTCCTTTCGGGTTGGGTTTGCTTTCCTTGTTACAGGGCAATTGAAAACCAGTGCCACTGCAGTCACAAATATGCAATTTTACATCAAATCCCAGGGCTATTATTTTTTAATTGTTTTAAAAGACACATTGTGCTTATAAAATTCAAGAGAGAAAAAACACTAATAACATAAAAAAGAGTAGCCAGTAAAATCTGCAGTTTTTCCCAGTTATGATCCTCTTTATCAGAAATTAATGTCCAGTTGAATGGTGCATCATACTGGCACCAGCTCATCAATATGATTCTGCCTCTTTAAAACTCCAGTTTACAGGCCAAGGTGGCATGTGTTGGGTCACATTCTCCAGCTGTGTACATACTCACTGAACACATTTCTAAATGAGCAGGCATTCTTGACTAAAGCTAAGGCAAGATCAAATGAGAAAAGGAATTCCAAACGTCCTTTGTAAACTATAAAGTGCTTCAGAAATATAAGATGGCAGAGTCCCTCCCATCAGGAAACTTGCACAAACCTCTTAGATAGCCTCATCCATCAGAGGGCAGACAGCAGAAGCAAGAACTACAATCCTGCAGCCTGTGGAACAAAAACCACACTCACAGAAAGATAGACAAGATGAAAAGGCAGAGGCCTATGTACCAGATAAAGGAACAAGATAAAGCCCCAGAAAAACAACTAAATGAAGTGGAGATAGGCAACCTTCCAGAAAAAGAATTCAGAATAATGATAGTGAAGATGATCCAGGACCTCGGAAAAAGAATGGAAGCAAAGATCGAGAAGATGCAAGAAATGTTTAACAAAGACCTAGAAGAATTAAAGAACAAACAAACAGAGATGAACAATACAGTAACTGAAATGAAAAATACACTAGAAGGAATCAATAGCAGAATAACTGAGGCAGAAGAACGGATAAGTGACCTGGAAGACAGAATGGTGGAATTCACTGCTGCAGAACAGAATAAAGAAAAAAGAATGAAAAGAAATGAAGACATCCTAAGAGACCTCTGGGGCAACATTAAACGCAACAACATTTGCATTATAGGTGTCCCAGAAGGAGAAGAGAGAAACAAGAGAGGCTGCGATAGTGAAGAGGCCCGCGCACCGCGATGAAGAGTGGCCCCCGCTTGCTGTAACTAGAGAAAGCCCTCTCACAGAAACGAAGACCCAACACAGCCAAAAATAAATATAAAAATAAATAAATAAATAAAAGATTACTATTAGGGCTTCCCTGGTGGCGCAGTGGTTGAGAATCTTCCTGTTAATGCAGGGGGCACGGGTTCGAGCCCTGGTCTGGGAGGATCCCACATGCCGCGGAGCAACTAGGCCCGTGAGCCACAACTACTGAGCCTGCGCGTCTGGAGCCTGTGCTCCGCAACAAGAAAGGCCACGATAGTGAGAGACCCGCACACCGCAATGAAGAGTGGCCCCCGCTTGCCACAACTAGAGAAAGCCCTCGCACAGAAACGAAGATCCAACACAGCAAAAATAAATAAATAAAAATTAATAAACTCCTACCCCCAACATCTTCTAAAAAAAATTACTATTAATAAAAAAAAATACCTTTGACTATACATGCAAGGATTTATTTCTGAAAAGCCATTGGGTTTCTAGTGCTAAAAATTGTTCTGTGGATTCTCTGGCAGCCTAGAGCCTCTTTCTCCCCTGCCTGCCATCCCAAGGTCATCTTGACAGGGTGTGGATTGGGGGTGAAGAGGGAGGTGGTGGCGGAGTTGGGGAGAGAGAGAGGGAAAATGTATATGTATTAGCTCAACTTCTAAAAGCACATGTAAAATTATGCCATTCTTGGTATTACCTGTGATGGGTTTGCTCATTCAAGAACTATTGAGCACCTCTCAAGAGTATATGAACATTGTGCTAGAAACTGACAGGCTCCCAGAAGACAAAGACTCTTGTAGGCTGTCTGGAGAGGAAGGATACCTGGGCTTGGAGCAGGAGATGGCAGTGTAGGTGGTTGGAATGATTAAGTGTCTGGTATATGGTACTAGCAGGGAGTGCTCTGGGGGCTCAAGGAGGTGGAGGCAGAGGCCATGGTGCGGAGCCATGCCCCAGGACAGTAGGCTTCTGCTTTTCATGTACCAGATCCAGCACTGGCCACTGAAGCACTTCTGGATTAAGGGCTCTGCAGCTGCAGTGGGTGGGCAGGGAACCTGGATTCCAGGTGAGGGATAGTGGAGCAGAGGCTCAGAGGTGACAAGGGATAGTCAAGGTCATGAGGCAAAGACTTGAGATATCATGGCCAGAGCGCAGAGCTATCACTAGAGGGGCCTGGGAGTTGAGATAAAGAGCGGGTATCTGCCTGGGACCTACAGGGTTAGGCTTGGAAGTTGAACCTTACTTGGTCAGAAGCAGGGCAGTGGCATTTCAGGTTCATAACAGGGGCAGTGACAGTCCGTACTGGGTGTCTTAGGAAGAGTCATGTGGCCAGAGAGGAGGCAGGGCCCAGGCAGGAGACTGCTGTGGTGGACTGGGGACAGAGGAGGAGGGCTAGGTCCGGGTCCCCAGTAGTGTCAGAAGGAAAGAATGGGCCAAGGGCTGGAGGAGCTGGGGGCAGGCTGGTCGTGGGCGAGGAGGAGGGGATTCACCATGGAAGTGCTTGTGTTTTCAACACACAACAGAGGGAGCAGAGCACAGCTGGGCTGGGAGGGCAGAGGGTGGCTCTGGTTGGGATTTAATAGCAGCATCAGTAGTAACAGTGGCATTCCAGGCAGGTCAGGGGTGGTTTACTAGTCACAAGCAACAGTGGCAGTCATAGTTTGCCCACCAGGATGAGAGTGTGTAGTGAGAAGGTCAAAGAGCGAGGCCTGAGCCATGGGGCAGAGGGAGGAAGAAGATCTGGGGCAAAAGTGTCTTCCTGCCTTTGTGGATGAGCATCAGTGGAATGTGTTCCAGTTTTGGGGCTTTTCCAGAACCTGAATAGAAAGTTAAAATCTTGCTGTATGGCTTGGATTGTTTCTGTTAGTTCCAAATCCTGAGTCTTCTGGGATCTTCAGTATAAATAAATGTAAGCATGTCATGTCAGTAGAAATTCTGGCCCTTGTGCTAGTGTGCGTGCATGTGTGTGTGTGTGTGTGTGTAGAAATGGCCTTCCCTAGGTATCCTTCACTGGCCTCCCAGAAGGTGAGGATGCAGACATGCTGGTGATTGCTGAATGTGCCATAAGTTAGACAAAGGAATTAAATGGAAGGAATCATCTGTCACAAATTGCTCAAGAAATTCCATTCCAAACAAGGCAATGTACAAAGACTTGAGACTCTCCTCATAAGTGTCAGCATGTCCACTTGGTAAATATTGGGTGTTTGGAAGGCAGCTGGGCACCCCATCCCCCTCATCTGTTGCCTGTGACCATCGCAGCAGGAAGCCCACACAACCCGGTGCTCCTGGTGCCTGACCTGTTTCTTATCTTCGGATTCTGATGGTATGCTACCTTAAGAAAAAAACAAACAAAAAAAAGCTCTTGGAAGTAATTTTCAAAGGAGAACAAAAGATGTTAAGTTAAAAGACTGTAGAGGTGGTGGTTTTGCTTATTTTTTTAAGGCACCACATGTGGATTGTGATTCTTCTTCCTTGATGTGAAAACGGAAGGAGCCCCTCTCCGCCCTCCCCCCCCTTTCCTGAATGGCGATGTCCACTCCTGTTCCCACTGTGTCCCTTGTGAATGTGTCAGCTCCGTGCTGTCTGTGTAGCAGCCATGGTCCATGTATGTTTGAGCAAAGTCCCTCATGCCTGCTTGGACAGCATTTATTAACCTTGACTTGAACTCATTCCATTTGGTTTTCCCCCTTTAAACTGGGGTCTCAACCAAATAGTAAAAATGAAGCTGTCTTTGGACTTGAATTAATGCGACATAAAAAGTTGTTGTTCTAAAAAGAATTAAGGGGCTTCCCTGATGGTACAGTGGTTAAGAATCTGCCTGCCAATGCAGGGGACACGGGTTTGAGCCCTGGTCTGGGAAGATCCCACACGCCACGGAGCAACTAAGCCCGTACGCCACAGCTACTGAGCCTGTGCTCTAGAACCTGTGAGCCACAACTACTGAGTCCGCATGCCACAACTACTGAAGCCCGCGCACCTAGAGCCTGTGCTCCGCAACGAGAGAAGCCACCACAATGAGAAGCCCGCCCACCGCAATGAAGAGTAGTCCCTGCTCACCGCAACTAGAGAAAGCCCGTGCGCAACAAAAGACCCAACACAGCCAAAATAAATAAATAATAAAATAAATAAATTTATATATATATATAAAAGAAACCCCTAGCAAAATAATAATAAAATAAAAACAGTTAAGGCAGGAGTTGCCAGTTTCATCCAGTGAAGAAAAGAGTCGCCTCATCTTGGACTCCAGAAAGGCCTGAGGGAGGCCATGAAGTGGGCAGGGCCTGGGGTGACTGTCCAATCTGTGCTGTCCCCTCTGCTTGGCCAGACAGGCCCAGTTATCTCAGACTTGGAACCAGAAGGAACCCCACCCCACCCTCACGTCCCATAGGGAAGCTGAGGCTCACTGAGAGCAGAGGTGAGGGTGGCTGCATGGTGGTGATGTTTCTGGTTTGCGGCAGAGGCAAAGTCAGAGCCAGGGCTCCCCCATCGAAGTCTGGGACTTTCCTGGCTGGGGGCGAGGAGCAGTGGGAGGGATTTGAACAGAAATGAAAAAACGTGGAAGCGGTTCTGTGTGATGTCACCAGACTCCAAGCAGCCCCATCTGTTGGTTGATTGACATTCTGGCACCAAGGATGTGGGAGAGGGAATTGGATTCCAGGTGGGATGGGACCCCAAGAGCCCTCCCTCCCCAGGTTCTGAAACAGGCTCTAATTGGTTAACTCCTTGCAACCCCAGGGTATATGACAGTGGAGAAATGAGGGCCTGAGCCAAGGCTCCCCCCCCCATTCCCCCGGGCCAGGTGAAGGGCCAAGCTTCTTTGGCCTCGATCGGTCCCGGATAGCGCCCTCAGTGCCGGCTCGGGTTCCGGCCATGTGCTCAGGCATTTTAAGAGGCTGAGCTGCGCTTTCCGCCGCCCGCCCGCGTCCCGCCACGGAGAGCTAGCCTTTGTCTAGACTGCTGGGCTGGAGGAGAGCTAATCCCTGCTCGGGACGGGGCTGGAAGAGGCGCGTCCAGTCCTCCGAGGACTGTCGGGTGGTCTCGGGGGGCGCCCTTCGCTCTTGGAGCGGGGCCTGGGGGGCAGAGGTGGCCTCCTAAGGTTGGTGGGGAGGAGGCTGGAGGAATGAGGACGCGCCGCGCCGCTCCCCTGCTGCGCTCAGGCTGACCGACCGGCGGGCGGAGCGGGGTCTCGGCTTGACTGCGCTCAGAGCGCGCGGGCTGGCCGCTGTCCGCGGTGCTGAAGAGGCGGCCGCGGCGGGGAGGCGGGCCCGGGGCCGCCGGGCAGCACACACCCAATCCGGGGACCGCCCTCCTTCTCCCGTGCTCGGCGCGGCGGTGGAAGCCGGCACTGCACCGAGATGGACTGAGAGCGCGGCAACGGAAAAGCGGCGGCGGCGGCAGCAGCTGCAAGAGCCCCCGCAGCCTCGGGGCCAGACCCACTTCCACACCCAGGAGCCCCTCCCTGGGGTGAGTTGGGGCAGACAGAGCAGGGATGGGGCGGATGGGTCCTGGGGGCATGGGGATCTCTTGGGCTTTAAAAATTTCCTTACCCACTGTAAATTTCTTCCAGCCCTGATCTTGAGTAGCCTACAGGGCTGAGGGCTCAGATCACTGCCCTGGTACTCCCCCAGTCCTGGGATAGAGGGCAGGGAGGTCTGCCCTCACAAGCCAGGGGACAAAGGGTTAATCCAGAAGTCTAAGGATAGTCACAAGGCATGTCCTCCTCCTAACCCTGGATGCAGCTCACTGCATGGCACTGGGAAGGGCTGTTTGTCCAGGCTATTGTCAGAGGAACAACACCTTCCCCTCTCTGTGCAGGGGGCTGGGTCTGGGCAGCCTGACCACTGGAATTCAGCCCAGACAGAGGCCAGCCATCTTTTAGCAGAGAAGACAGGCTTGAGCCTTCACTGGGGCTATAAGTGAGAGGTAAAGTCCTTTCCCTGCCTTCCCCCAGTCTCCTTAGGCACCTGAGCTGCCATGGCCAGGGCTTCAGGGGCCAGTGTCACAGTGCACCAGGCTGTTGTGAGTGAACTGGACTCAGGCAGAGGCGCTCTGGAGTGGATACTGGGCAGCACTTCCTGCTAGAGTGTGTGTGTGTGTGTGTGTGTGTGTGTGTGTGTGTGTGTGTGTTTTCCCAGCACGCAAAAGGGATCTTAAACTCTGGTGGTGGCTGTCACAGGAAAAGCCCTTCTCCAGCCAGCCTGTGCCTCTGAGTAAGCAGTCTGAGGTCACACTGGGCAACTTTCTAGTCAGAGGAGCCTTGGGCTTCCTCCGTCGCTAAAGCTGCCCACCTCCTGCCTCAGCCATCCGCTGAAGGGGGAGATGTGTTTAAACTTGATGGGTCACCTCTGCCTTCGATCCCACCAGCATTCGGTTCCCATCTCCATCACCTGGCAAGGTCAGACAGATAGACCTCTTGATTCCTAAAACCTGATGGGCGGGCTGTTGGGGGGCTTTATGGCCTCAACAAAGGACTTCTGGTGTGTTGGGGAGGTGAGGGGCTGGAAAGAAGGGGACCATGTAGAAGTCTAGTTGTGCTGGATTCCAAGCTGTGTGAGGTGCCTGTTCTAACCTGATGGATGTAAATGAAGCTTCTAAATCTCGACAGACTCATGCTGGAGGACTGAGGTCTGTGTTTCGTTCCGTCTGTCTAGCCTAAGCTGTGGGCATCAGAAATGACTCTGGTGGGCAGCTTCCTTGGATCATCGGGTGCCTGACAGTGCCGATGAAATGAAAGAGAGGTGGAAAAGATGTGTGAGATGATGTGCCGATTTTAGGGTCAGTGTGAGCTGCAGTAGTGCTGCAGTGCTGATGGAAATGCATGCCAAGGATGTGCTAGCATTACTTGCATACGGCAGACCACCCAAGTACCATTTGTCTCTGGCCAGTGTTCTGTAGAGAGGAAAGGTCATAAGGGGGAAAGTATGGAAACTGCACATCTGACATATACTCGACTTACATTATTCTTGATCGCTTTTTTCCACCCAGAAGCATTTTTGTTTTGGGTAGGTAGGTTTTTTCCTATCATGTAAACATTTTGTATTTTGGCCAGATGAATAAACCTTGATAGAGTGTAATTGTCTGGAAGGATGGCTGCCTCATAACTGTACTTTGACATCCTTGTTGACATCCTTGTTTCATTAAAATATGAAGTCCAAAACATATAATGGCAGGCCAGCTACTGTTTTGGGAAAACAGTGTATTTGAGCTTTGCATGTTTTTTGTTTTGAAAATACAGTTATAGGCCCAAAGTTTTCCGTAACTAGATCAAGTTGGGGTATATGTATATTTTTAGCATGCTTCACACCTGTAATGCAATCAGGCTACCTATTTTTATTCATAGTCTGAACAACTTAAAACCTCTTCAATAATTAAGGTGGGCTCAAGTTCTCTGTAACTGAAGAAGATAACATTTGAGGGTTGACTGGATGATGCACAGTCCTAGATTCAGCTCACAGTCTCTGCTCAGAAGTCTTGCACTTGGTTGAACACGTGCAAGCCTGCATCTATGCACAATTGTAAAATGGGCATGAAAAGTAGGAACCGAACCTTTCTGACTGGATTTCTCAAGGCCAAGGCAGAAAGTAAAGATGTAGCGATGAATATTTAGCAATAGATCAAATTTTATTTTGGTGAAAGCAGTTGATCTCGGTTTCCAGGTAGAATGGTGTTAGGGACGGTGTAAGAGCTGTGCTGTGTAAAGAAGTGAAAAGAGGCCCAGCTTTGTAGATTGAGAGATCTGAGTTCAAATTCCCTTTTTCCCTCTTAACTGTATGCCATGATGTGGTCTCTCTGAGCCTCAGTTCTATCATTTGTGAACTAGAGAAAGTAACAGCTCCCTGGTATGTAAACTTAGCATGGGACTATAGGTGCTCCGTGTTATCCTGAATATCTCCTGCCATAGTCTGCCACCACCGGTTATTAGGAGAATGTGAGTGTGTTGAGACAAAATCTCCACACAGTGGTGTTCAGTCTCAAACCACGAGGGCCATGAAAGGAATCAGTAGTTTGCCTTGGGATAGCCTGGTCCTGCTGGAGGTGGTGTTCCCAAGGTGGGGACTGTCCCTGGGTCTGCTGTCATCCAAGGACATTGGCTGGGCAGTGGTGGAGCTTGGGCAAAAGGACTGTTCTCTCCTGGAGGAATGGAGCCTAAATGCCAAAGGCCGTGAGGGCTCTCTGTTCAGAGAAACCCCTTCCAGGAAAGGGTTTGTGGTTGCTGCTGTTCCCCCAAGGTTCTCTCTCTCTGAGACGCGGTTTTCCTCCAACAACGTGTGTCTTCTCCTCCTGCGTCTGTGCCCCAGGCCCCGTGGTTATAGCAGCTAACACTGGGTGGGAGCTCACTCCAGGCCAGGCTTTCCTGTCCATCCTCCATCCTCATGACAGCCTGGTGAGATATGAACCATTACCACGCCTGTGATACAAATGAGGAAACCGAGGCCAGGAGAGGTTAGATCACAGGTGCCCAAGGTCTGACTGTGTGGCCCCTATCTCTCCAGCAGGAGGAGAGGGCCATGGGGGAGCTGATGGCACAGAAAGGGGCAGTCACCCCGATCTCCAGGCTCACAATCCAGTGCTCCCTCCTCACACTGTGGCGACAGCACCCATTGCTGGGCAGCAGGAGGAGGAATGATGAGCAGGGGTTAGGGTCAGCCGGACAGAGTCCCAGTAGGGAGGGGTTAGTGTCAGAGACTTCCCTTCCAGGCCTGCCAGGTTGGCTCATCCTCACACGGGAGTGGGGCTTGGGATCTGGCAACAGGGACAGCAGCACCTCGGCTGTGAGCAGAGCTGGAAGGTGAAGGGTCCTTGGAAATCAACAAGGCTGAGGCCGACCTGTTAGGTTATGAAGAGCCTGAGGCCCTGAGAGGGAATGACTCATCCATGGGAAGGGGGGGTCTTTATTCCATTTCCCAGGGCAAGGGCCCCCCTAATGGACCACTCCAGCACTGCCTCTCTGGGGAGCCTGGGATTTGCTGGTGGCTCTGTCAGAACGGGCTTCCTAAGACCAGGGACCTCTACGATCCCAGAGATGACCCTGAGGTGGGCAGCTCCCTTGGCCCCTGGCTCCCCTGACTGGGAAGCAGCTCCATCTGGCCTCTGCTGGCACATGGGTGCATTTGCAGACTGCACTGATTTCCATTTCCTCGGGTGATGAGGTAATTTAAAGGTTATTCAGTTGAGTTTCTAGTTCCCTTGGCTTGAGGCCTTTCTCTAAAAACACCTGCTGCTAACAGCCTGGGCAACAGGCATCGATATAAAAAGACATGCTTGTCGCCCATAAACTTGAATTATTTAACGAAGTGCGTGGGTCTCTTATAGCTGCTTTGCACACATGCCCCGTCTCAGTGGTTTCTTAATGAGTGTACCTGTGAGCTTGCTTTTTTAATTGAACGGCTTCATGAGGATAAACCGATGCAGCCCCTGCGAGCACGCTGCTCTTCTTAGGCTGCCATTTGCAGTCCCTGACCCCCAACCTCTTAAGTCTTCCACCTTGAGCCTCAGCCCCCATGAGCTTTGACTCCTTCCTCTCCTTGCCGTCTCAGGCCGTCCTCTGTCTGTTCTCCTACCACACTTTCTCTGGATTCTGTCCCTTCCCTCCGGCCATGCTGCCACTGCTCTGATTCAGTTCCTCGTTATCCGCTGACTTTTTGCCAGGTCCTTTGACCAGCTGCCTCCCTGCTTCAGGCAGCCCCTTTTAGACTTGCCCCAGTGTGCTTCAGGCAGATTAACCTTTCAGGAACTGGTTCTGCTCTTGTCACTGCTCTCCTGACAAACTTGCCCTGGCCACTTCCTGCCTCCGGCATGAGGGCAGATGCCTCAGCTTGGCCTCAGGCTGGCCCAGCTCCCTGCACTGCGAGTGCAGAGCCAAGGCCTCTTGTGCAGCCCGGCCCTCCTTCCTCTCCTGGGCAGTGCTCCTCCCAACGCCTGGACATGTCCCTTCCGTCTCCCACCTCTTCCAGGCCCAGCTTCAGAGCTGCCCTCCTCCAAGATGCCCTCCCGCCCAGACTTTTCCTCCCCTGCCTGGACCCAGAGCACACTGGCTCAGTCATCCATTCATAGGGGTCAGAAGAGCCTTGCCACAGGTGAGGTTCAGTGCTGGGCACCAGGAATGCCAAAGTGAGTGGGTTGTGGGTTGTATTGTGTCCCCCCGCCCCAAAAGATATGTTGAAGTCCTAACCCCCAATACCTGTGAATGTGACTTTATTTGGTAATAGGGTCTTTGCAGATGTCATCAAGATGAGGTCAAGAGGATGGTCCCTAATCCAATGTGACTAGTGTCCTTACAAAAAGAGGAAAATATGGACACACACACACATACACACACACACACACAGAGAAGGTCATGTGAAGGCAGACACACAGGGAAAGGCCATGTAAAGATGGAGTTATGCTACCACAAGCCAAAGAACGCCCGAAGAGACAAGGGCTCCCAGAAGCCAGAAGAGAAAAGGAAGGAACCTTCCCTACAGCCTTCAGAGGGGCATGGCTCTACCAACACCTTGGTTGTGGACTTCTAGCCTCCAGAACTGTGAGACAATACATTTCTGTTGTTTGGAGCCTCCCAGTAGAAAAATAATACAGTGAGAACAAGCCCTTCCTGGCCCTAGAGGTGCTGACCATCTGCAGGGAGACAGACAAGATCCTTCTGAGTCAGTGTGATGAGTGCACAAGAGAGGTACATGGATGTGATGGGAACCCTGAGGAAGGGCCCTCCTCCAAGCAGCTTTCCATCTCCTCTCTGGGGTGACAGTAGTCAGTAAGGTTCCCTTAGGGGGGCCCACACCCCAGTGTCCAGAGGTGACAGGAGCCAGCCAAGGTGGGGGACAGGCAGGGCATCCCGGGCCAGGCGAGCAAAAGCATGGGAGGGAAGAGCAGCTGGTGGAGCCGAGGAGTGGGAAGGAGGGGGTTGCTGAGGCCCACAAGGCTTCGCTCCTGGTGGGTTGTGGTTTGCCAAGGAGTCTGAACTTAAACTTGCTGCTGTGGGTATCAGGGAACCATGGAAAGGGAGCAGATAGTGTTTTCAGTAAAAGGTTTCATGGCGGCATGAAGGATGGATCAGAAGGGGTGAAAGAAAAAGCTGAGACCTTGGAAGTGAGCCAAGGCATGGAGACGAGCGTATGGATTTGCAAATTAAGCTGAATTTAACATCATCAGGACCTGGGGGCCCTTTGAATGTAGGGACTCAAGGAGAGGGAGAGACCCCAGGAGCTGACCCTCAGGTTTCCAGCCTGGTGCCTGAGGGCAGAAAAAAATGTCTGGAGAGGGAAAGGTTGTCATGAGGGAGCAGAGGAGAGATGCTGGGCTCAGTTGGGGACAGGTTGAGTGTGGGGGACATCCAGGTGGCCATGGAGGTCTGGAGCTTGGAGGGGAGGCCTATTCTGATGGTACAGATGGGGAAACATGAACAGGGAGATGGGACACGGCACCCTGGCCATGGACACCATCACCCAGGCCCCAGCATGGAGCGGGAAGAAGAAAGGGGTAAGGACTGACTCCTGCCTGGGAGCTGGGACAGAGGAGGCTGGAGGATAACGGGTGTATGGCAGCAGGACCAGGAAGCAGGGGGCAGTTGGTGTGACTGGGACCTGCCGCAGTAAGGGCCCCAGGAAGGCATCAGACAGAGCTGCTGTGTTCAGGGATGACTGTTCTGAGCAGCAGTGCATCCGTCACTTCTTGCCTTCCCTGCATCTTCTGTCTACACTGCCTACCACATCCCTCTCCCAGAGCAGGCCTGGCGGGGTGAGTGCAGGTGGGTGCCTGGATACCTACCTGGTGGCCTCTTCTGGGCCTCATCCCCGAGCCACAGCTAGTGTCTGTGGCAGCCTGGTAGCTGGGGTGGGGGGGCGAGGCCTGCAGCCTGGCTGGATGCCCCCCACGCCTGGTTGCAGCTGTGTCCATTCTTTGCAGGGCCCGTCACCATGGGCGGCTCTGCTCCTCCGCCTCATGGGGATTGTGCCACGGGTGCGGCAAATGCTCCAGCCCCTCTCTGATTGCTGCCTGCCAGGTTGGTCTGTGTGCACTGATGTGGTGGTTTCTCTGATGTGACTTCTGGGCCCTCCTGCCCCCAGACTCACTCCTTATGTACCTTCTTTGTGCCTGACCTTCCACCATTAGAGAGTCTTCTGTAGGGTCCCATAAGTTTCGACATGAGCAGGAGTTGATTCTGGTGTACTGTTTCCAATGGTAATTTGTTGAGAGATTAGGTTAGGAAACATAAAATTGTAAAACATTTAAATGATTCTAAAATATATGACAAAATGTAGTCGTCTTTCATCACCTCCCTCCATCTCACGCCCTGCTAGAGATACACACACCCATTTGTTAACAGTGGTTCTTTCCCAGATTTCCCCATGCATTTACAAAGCCATGTAAGTCCACAGGCACCCATGCATACATACTTACATGTATATGTGAGATCATTTCATGCATATTGATAAGCAGCTTGCTTTTCCCCTTACCAATATATTTTGGAGATCTTTACATGTCAGTACAAATAGGTGTATCTCATTTCTAAATTAACAGCATGGAATTCTGTAGTGTATCATTATTTGTTCAATCATTTTCCTCTTCATGGATAGTTCCTTTACCTTTTATTACTATTTCAGGGATGCTGTAGTGAACCTTTTTGTATATGCATCTTTGTGAATGTGTGTAAATTTTTCCAAAGCATAGATTCCTAGGAGTGGAATTGCTAAGTTACAAGGGCATGACCATGATAAATATCAACAGACACTATCAAATTGTCAGCCCCCCAAAATGCATAGATTTACATCTCCCAACAGTGTGGGTTGGCAACAAAGGCTACCCCATCATTCTTTTTACTCTTTGTTACTCTGATGGGTGAATGAAAAGGCATTTCCTTGCTCTGTTTTGCATTTCCCTTATTACCAATGAGACTGAGTATACTTTTTTCTGTTTATTGACCAATCATATGCATTTTGTGACTTGTATATTCATATTCTTTGCCATTTTACTGTTTTGATGTGTGTTTTTTTTAATGCTGATATGTAGGAGCTCATTTTAAGTTATGGTTATCTCTCCTTTGTTGATTATATATTTTGCAAGTATTTTCTCTTTGTTGCTTATCTGTGCCTGTGGTGCTATGGAATTTCTAAACGTTTATGTTGTAACATCTGTTAATCAGAGGCTTGTTTTTTAGTAGTGGGGAAAAAGGAGCTTGGAGGTTTAAAATGTTGCATTCTTGACCCTTCTCTGGTCTGTGCTTGCTCTTTGACTTTGAGCAAAACCCCTTAACTTCACTAAACTTCCATTTTGCCAGCTGTGTCCCAGTGCTGTCTGTCCTGCCCGACCTCACCACAGCTGCCGTGAGGATCATGGGAGAAGCTGTCTTCAGGGCTTCACAGCCATTCTGAACTTCAGTTAAACCAATTCATTGATGGACACTGAGAGCCAATCTTCTGACACAGGCCTCATCTAGGTCAGAGGTTTTCAGGGTTCCAGGACCCTGCCTCTGACTTTTCCCAGGTGTTTTTTGAGTGCCTGCCCTATGTTGGTGATGTCACCCTCATGACTCTGCAGAGGGAAGTGTATTAGTTTGCTCAGGCTGCCATAACCAAATACCACAGACTAGGGGTCTTAAACCACAGAAATGAATTTTCTCACCATTCTGGAGGCCAGAGTCCAAGGTCAGAGTGTCAGCAGGATTGGTTTCATCCTGAGGCCTCTCTCCTTGGCTGTCTTCTCATTGTCTCCTCACATGGTCATCCCTTGATCTGTGTCCTAATCTCTTCTTCTTTTAAGGACACTGATCATATTGGATCAGGGCCCAATGTGTGAACTTTTTGTACCTTAATCACCTCTTTAAAGGCCCTGTCTCCAAACATACTGACATTCTGAGGTACTGAAGGTTTGAGCTTCAACGTATGAATCTGGGGGCACAATTCAGCCCATAACAGGAAGACAGCCCCGTGTCTGGATGAGAATCGTGGAGGTGAGGCTCGGAGAGGCTCCTGTACTTGTTTCCAGTCACCCAGTGAGCCGGTTGCAGATCCAATCTCAGCCCCATGCATTAGACCCCTAAAGCCCACGCCTCCCCAGGCAGCTTGACTGATGTTAGGACTGTTTTGGCTTCCACTGCCTTGACTTCCTGCCCACTGGTCACTGGCCTGTGTCCCCGCCATCCTGTGGCCTCAAAACTCATGCTCCCTGGGCAGGGCACCTACTCCCAGCCAACTCTCCTGCACCGCCTTTTTCCCCTCAGGAAAGGGTTTCAAATAATAATTAAATTTTTTGAATGTAGCTTGTTCACTTTTTGTTGTTGTTGTGGGAAAGATCACACAGTGAGATAAAGAGCATTTGGAATACAGGAAACTCCCCAGTAACCTCACACCCTCACAAAACTGTTTTTGATTTTTGCACTTTCCCTTCCCTTCCCGCCTCTGCACATACAATTGTATTTCACAGCTTTGGTATCACATTAAAGAGGGCCCTTCATGCTCTGCTCTTGTCACCCCACATTATCGCTAACAGTTTCCCTGTCTAAAACAATCACTTTAATGGCTGTGTAATATTCCATTGAGTTGAAGTACTCTAATGATTTCAGTCATCCTCCAATTGTTGAGCATTTGAGTTTCCCATTTGCACTATTATAGATAACAATGCAATGAATGTCTTTGAACTGAAAGCTTTTTGCTTCTCTTGAATTGTTTCCTGAGGGAAAATTCCCAGGAGTTGGATTACCGGGTTAAGGGCAGCAGTATCATCATGGTGCGTTGATGACCTAGAATGTCTCTTTCTGCAAGGAGCCTACGATGCTCCATGCCACCAACAACGAGTGAGCATGCCAGCTTCACTGTACTCTCGCCGGCATTAGGTGTTAATTAAATTCATTTCTGACCATTTTAATATACTTAAAAGAGTACCTATCTCAAGGCGGCTTTAATTTGTACTCCTTAAATAACCAACAAAGAAGGAGGAACATTCTGCAATGGATTTGTATTTTCAATTCTTTTTGTTCACTTTCTTTTTCTTTTTTTTTTTTAAAGGAATAATTGGAGACTAGACAAATGGATATTAATCCCTTGGGAATCCCAGCTCTTCTGTGGTTGTCTTGAGGGATTTGTTGGTAAAAGTAGTATTTAGACTTTGACAAGCAAAAGGCCTTTTGGTCAATAACGGACATAAGCAATGGAGTGGGGCCAGATGGGCCAGCCACTCCGGGGAGCAGAAGTGTCTGAGAAGAGGCCACGTCCTCAGAGCGACCTGTTGTGACCTGACCCTAATTCTCTGGCTGGTCCGAGGGCAGGCCACCCCTTCCTAGCACATGTGCAAGGATGCAGCATAGCCCCTCGCTTGCCCCAAGGCAAAGCCCGGCAGGCTCAGCTCCCAGAGAGGTGGCCCCCATCTCTTCGGCTGCCCCTCGCAGCAGAAGGCACATGTGGGCAGAGTCAGGCCTAGGCACTGTCCCTGGTGGAATCTGTCTCATCGTTACCTTCTTTCAAACTGACTTGAATGGTGCACTCTCCCCCATTCCCTTTTTCTGCTCTAAAATAATCAATGATAAATTGAAAATTTTTTTCCCCTCAGAAGTTTATTTTAATTGCTTAGCAACACATTATCATAAATTTCTCTCAAATTAATTCTTTGCCTTCATTGCAGGATCATTTATTAATGATGATGGCAGTCAGCATCTATGCATGGCTATTCTTAGAACACTGCTGTCTTAAAGGGCTTCATTCATAAGATATCCCCACAAGGAATGTGTGTGCTAGACAGACCCTTGGAGAACTTGATCCTCCAGACAACACAGAGAAGGTCAGCACCTCTCTTCTGGGGGCCTGAGCCCCTCATCAGTGGTGAGCCTGAGGCCCAGAGGGGGAACCAGAGGTCCACGTTGGTATAAAGCAGTGGCCAACTCATGTCAGGTCAGATTTTGCCCCTGCAGGACTCCCAAGCCTGTGCTCACCTCTGCGAGGTCCAGTCTAGGTCCAGACAAGGGCAGAGGTGCAGAGGGGATGGGACTGCATGGTGTTGTGCATTAGAAATGCCCTGTGTGGGGTCAGGGAGCGGGGTCAGCAGTGGAAGGCTTGGGAGGCAGAAGACAGTATGGGTGTGTAGATTGAGCCAAATAGGGCTCCTATGAGTGATAAAGTTGCTTTCATCGATTGATTCATTGATCAGTTGATTGATCTGTTTATTCCTGGGCTCACTCATTCAGTGCACATCTACTATGTGCTGAGCCCCGCTGGAGGCTGAGAATAGAAAAGACCACAGTCTCTGCCCTCAGGAGTTCACAGTCTGGTGTGGGAAATAGACAAACAAGAACCCACAGCAGAGCATGCTAGGTCCTGGGAAGGAAAGAAGCAGCCCTGGGCATTCTGGGAGCCCAGACTTGAGAAAATTCCCTGTGATCATATTATTTTAACGTTTCCATATATGCCTAGCTTTCACACAATTATAACTATATTGCATGGTTTGCCTTTTTCCTCTCAGCATTTTGTGTTTAAGCACAGTTTCTTATTTCTGCAAAGTCATCACATATATACTGTGTGGTTCCAAATGGTTCCGTGATATTCCGTGAAGTTGATGAGTTAAGCATTCACCTGCCTTTAGGCTCCTCGGCTGCTTCTAGGGTTTTGCAACAAATGGCATTGGATGCAGAGCCTTGTTCTCCTTTCCCCTTGTTCACACTGGGTGGGAGGTGTAGACGTGCTTGTGGTTCTTATAGACCACGGCCACGTGCCCCTCCCCTCCAGTGCCTCACGCCAGTTTCTGGGCGCCTGTTCCTCTATTGCCTTCAGTACTGGGATGAGCAACAGTTGCACCCACCCACCAACACACACGGATACATGTGTATGGATTTTAGTTGAGTGTGTGTGCACCATATTATTGAGCAAAGGAGGAAACATGTCAGAACTTGAGTCTGATGAACAGTGTTCCAGTAGCAAGAGGAAGTGGGGAGGCTGGCTTCTAAGACTTGCCGCTGCCACCCGGGTGGGATGTGATGAGGTAAGTGGTCACCATCAATGTGAGAGCAAACCAAACACTTTATTTATTTACTTATTTTTTTAATATTTATTTATTTGGCTGCACCAGGTCTTAGTTGCAGCACGCAGGATCTTTGTTGCAGTATGCGGGATCTTTTAGTTGCAGCATGAGGGATCTAGTTCCCTGACCAGGGATAGAACCTGGGCCCCCTGCATTGGGAGCGTGGAGTTTTAACCACTGGATCACCAGGGAAGTCCCAAATCAAAGTCTTTAAAGTGACCAGATAAACTGGTCTTGATATGGGGTCGGATAGAGCTTAGAGGGAAGGTTGCAGCTGCCTCCAAGGGTTGCCAGCACAGGGTATTTGGGGTGAGTGGACCTCAGGAAGGTCACAGAGTTAGTGGCTTGGTTTTAGAAGGTCACATTTGCGTGTTGGGGACCATACATCTGGAGCTGTTCAGGAGATGCCCTCAATGGGTGAAGTGCAGAGCTGGGGTTCAGCCTCACCTGCACGTGGTCAGGAGGGAAACTTGTCTGGGGCCCAGGGTGGCCAGCAGAATGGATGGAATTACCCACCGGTCATCGTTTGCTTGGTGTCTTGGCCTTCTCACTGCTGGGTCAACTAAGACTTTTCAGCTAATTTATTTCCTTCTTTAAGGACAAATTGGCACCCTCTGAGTACTTGTGAAGCTAGGCTGTAGATTTTTAAGTATTTCACATGAGCAGAATCTGGTCATTGTTTGATGTGACTTACAGTGTAAAAGAACTATGTAGAAAGGAGAAATAGTGCATGTGTTTGCCTTGGTAGGAGTGCATGATTTTCTTCTGTATTTTCCTTTACTATTTTAGTTTCCTCCCCGGGTATGCTTTGTTCCCTATCTTCTCCTGTCGGCCAGGCATGGCTTTAGGTGAGGGTGGGTGGACAAAGCAAACAGGGTCACTGACCCCAGTACTCACTCGCTGTGAAGGCAACGCGAGGTCCTCAGCCCCTCTGCCTCCCCCTTTCTCAGCTCTGAGACAGAGGGCATGGCTCTGCATTTGAAAGATTCTTCCAGCTTCCAGAGTCTGGTTCAATATCCTGGGTTTACTGCACATGCCCATCCTATAAAAGTCACCTGTATGTTCATGATGCTCCTGTCTCACCTCATCTTTCCTCATGAGGCCCCTGGGGACCAGGAGCAGCATTCTGCTTAAGGGACCCCGCAGAGCACAGTTCAGGGTGTGGCCTCCAAGGTCAGCCAGAACAGGTCGGCTCCAAGCATGTTGATCCTGCACAAGTCATGGTATGTCAGAGCCTTAGTTTCCGCATCTGTAAAAAGGGTGTTTGAGGAACCTATCCTTGGGGCTTAAATGCAGAAACTCAAGGAATGCAGGTAAAGCTGACAGCCCAGCGCTTGGCACTGGTCAGCACTCTGTCACAGGTGGCCATTTGCACCATTGTTATGCTCTTCATTTTGTAGCCCCAAAACCAAGGCCCAGAGTGGCTAAATGTCTTATCCTCCCCAGGCCAGTGAATCTGACACCATCGCTAAGGATTTATTCTTTAGGTGGAAGAAGTACCAGTTGCTTCAAAGGTCCAGAAGGGAAGTGTAATGACCCCGCACCACCTTCCCTGAGTCTATTGTATGTTATAACAGGAACTTTGTTGTATATTTGAAAACCTTTAAATTGGTGAAAATTGATTGATTTGGTTTCAGTAAATTACACTTGATAAATTCCATGGACTGAGCTCCCAAGAGGTGGCAGTGTTGAGGAGGGCTTGGTTGGGGGTGGGGGAAAATGGTTAGAAAGCAGTCCTAGGGCTTAGTCCAATGGGAGAAACAAGACGGTAGGGCACAGTGAGGTTGGGGCAGAGGCCAACGAGTGGGGCTGGTCGCAGCTTGGACTGCTTTACTGTGTGTTCAAGCCAAGATGTCAGTGTTGCCGGAGCAGAGGGAGGGAGGGGAACTGGATGGGCCTGCTTGGGGACTTGGAGACCTCTGAGGGGAAGAGTGACAGAGTCTGACATATATTGGAATAGGTGTTCTTGGGATGTTACGCTGAGCATAGACGGTGGAGGCAGAGTGGAAGTGGGAGACCCTCTGGGAGGCTCTGGAAGAGTCCACAGGCAGGATGAGGGTAAGTTAGGCCCAGGTGGCAGCAGCGTGGTGGTGAGAAGGGACAGGATCCTGGCTGTAATCTAAGGGTAGAGTTGTGGGGATGTGCTGACCACGTGGAGGTGGGTCTAAGGTACAGAGGAGTCAAGGATGACTCCAGGGTGTCTGTCCAGAGCAGCTAGGAGGATGGTGCTGTCACTAGCTGAGGTGGGGAGATGGGGAAGGGTGGAGGCACAGGTCTAAGAGTGCCATGGGGAGCTCAGATTTGGACAATTAGGTTTATAATGCCCATCAGACATCGCATGGAGAGGTCCTGCAGGCAGCTGGACAGGCGAGTTGTGTTCAGAGAGGTCTGGGTGGAGACATTTATTTGTCCCCAGATACCCACAGCCCTGTGGTAGTAGCGCCAAGGGGGCCGGGCTCCCTGGGGCCCCGCCTGTTGCGTTCCTCCCTGACACTAGACAGGTGGCTGCAGGTGGCGGGATACAGGTGCGCCAGCCTCCACAGCAGGTCTTAGAGGTGACCCCGATTTCCTAGAATCACCATCAGGCCCTGGGCGGGTCATCCCCATTTCCGACTTGCCCCTTGTCTCTCAAGGGCATCTTTACCTTTGAAATAAAGCAACGCCGAGCCCGCTGCTGCAGGGGGCGGCACCTTCGCTCGGGTGTTTGTATTAGAATAGGACGTTTAAATGGGGGGCCTGCCCGGCGCCTAGGTCCTAGGTGTCCTGGGAAGGTCGCACGGGCGAACAGGCGGCGTGCGGGCGGAGACCGCGCTCCCGGGGGAGGAGAGGGGGCGGCCCTCGCACTGCTCGCGCTGTGTCCGGCTCCCGCGGCGTCTATGGGGTTAACGGGCTCAGCGGGCTCGTGCACCGGGCGGCGGTCGGGCGGCAGTGGTGCATTGTGGTAACGCGCAGCCCGGACCTGTGAGCGTCCGCCGCCTCCGCCGGGCGGCCCGCCGAGCTGTGCGCGCGTCCCTGCGAACTCCCAGGGCGCGGCGCCATGTAGCGCCCGGCTGCTCGGAGGCCGCCCTGCCGCGGGGATGAAGGGACGCGGCTGCTGGGAGACGGCCTCCGTGCGCTCCTTCTGCAGCTCCGGCTGCCTGAATAAATTTAAGAAGGGTTAGTGCTGCCCGGCTTCCGCCCGGAGGCCCGGCTCCCCGCTCACGCCCGCCAGGCGCCCGGCTTGCTGCATGATCAGTCCACGCGAGCCTCTGAAGTCACTCCCTCGCGGCGTGGGGAGCGCGGGGAACCCCAGTCCCCGTACGCCGCCGGCGTGAGCTCCGAACTCGCTTTACGCGCGGGGTATTTTGGAGACGGGGCTTCGGCTAGAGACCTGTCCGTCTGATTAATCTCTGCAAAAACGAACCAAAATATAATCCAGAGCTTTCTGGAAAAAAGGGGGAAGTGGCGGCCTTGTTTAATCCTCCCACCTACCTCTCCTTCTCCAGGGTCGGCTTGGGGTCCGCATGCCCTGGCGCCTAGGCAGAATTGCTGCTTTGCCCGCAAGGGCTTCTTCCCTTCCAGGGGCCACCCTGGGTGTTGGCTATGCTCAGTGCATGACCCAACCCCCTCCCCTTTGCCCTCTGAGCAAGCTGCAACAGATGAGGCGAGTCACTGTAAGTGGCCGCCTAGGTTTGAGCAAGCACGAGCCCTGAAGCTGCTGCCCCCAGGGATGGTGGTCCTGAATGACAGCTCCAGGCTGTGCAGGCGCAACCGCCTGAGAGCCCTTTGTCAGCAGTGGGGGAAAAAATCTTAGCTGTCTTATAGGCTAAAGCCTTGCAAACTCGTTAAGCTCCTTTGTGCAGTTTCTGATGCTTGAACATCATTATTGGAGATTTTGTGTGAGTGAAACTTGCTGCGTTTTCCTTAATGAAAGTTTATGTTATAATTTGAAACTGGAGAAAAATTAGGATTTTTTGTCCCTGTAGACCTGAAAGACACAGATGGAGTTAATTTCACTTAACACCAATTTATTAGAAACTGGCTCCTTTTAGGAATTAACACCCTCTGATCTGTAATAAACCTTGTCATTAACTTTGCCTGCTGACTGGTCACACTAATGGCTTCCGAAGGCCCTGGCCCAGCACCGACTCCAAGCCTCAGTGCCTGAGCCACATTTAACATTGCAGGCTCACCTGAAAACAGCATCAAAGTCGTTGTACACGTTTTAAATTTATTTCATCGGGAACTGATACTACAGCTCTGTCCTAAGGATCCTTTAAAGAAACTTGCAAGTGAACTTTGTCCAAAATATGTCTTCTGGTTTTAGAAGATTGGTCTTAATTTCCAGTTTTTATTTTGGCTATAGTGTCATTTGTAATGCAATTATGTTCTTTATGCAAAGTTTAAATGATGTTCCTGTTATCAATTTGGATGGATTTATTCTGAGGGTGAATTTTGGAGTTAGGAAAAAAACAGAAAAAGTTAGGTGTTAAAATTGTATTTCGTCTACCGGCCTGCCTGATGGTCTTCTTGGTTGCTGTTCTCCAGAAGATTTGCTGCTAACTGGAGCACTGGGCCTGGTATCCACTTGCTTTTTGCTTGGTTGTAGGAGGGATGTTCATCTTTGTCTGGAAGCTCAGGTGACCAGAGCAGCTGTACTTCGAGAGTGGTGACAAGGTAGCCTCTTTGGTTGCCAGAGCCCTGCAGGCCAGGCCTTCCTACTCCTCCTGTCAGTGATTCACTCTGCACGGTGGGTCTGGGGAAGAGGAACTCAGCAGGTGGTGTGTCTGGTACAGTGCTTAGAACAGAGCCTGGAGCAGGACTCGCTGTGCTGGCCAGAGGAGGCCCAGGAGCCCACAGAGCACGCAAGAGCAGCCAGGACTCAGCCCAGCATCAGAGGCCCCATGGGCAGACTGCAGAGTGTCTCCCTTGGGCACCCTGTGTGAAGGTGGGCCTAGGAAGGCCAGAATGGAGTTTTCAGGAGAAACTGGATATCTCTCAGTTTTAAAATATTGGCCAAAAAACGTTTTTACATACTCTTCAAAGCCAAGCGGTATTTCTGTAGGCAGGAAAATGCCTGTGAACCTTGCTGGCTAAAGAGAGAGGAGCAAGGAGGCAGAGATGGGGGCATTGGGAGGCCTGGTTAGCTGTCAGTCCTGGGAGGTGGGAGCCTCCTGGCCCCTCACACCGTGCGCATGGCAGACACAGGCAGAGGCCCCTCATCCCCAGCTTGCAGACAGGGTGAGACTGGTCTCGCGCCTCCTTTCAGACACATTGAAGGATACTGAAATGAGAGGTCACTCCAGACAAATTTCCGCTACAAAAGGGTTCCAGTGAAATTGCGTCCCTTCCCTGAGCCCATCTTTGTGCAAGTTGAAGGGGAACTGGGCTTGCTGCCTGCCCCGGGGGACTAGGGACTGAGGTCCAAGCAATGATCACTTCAGTGGCAGGACAGCATCTGGGCTTATGGAGGTTTTTCACATGGGTTGTTGTTCTAGGGGTCCCACAGTGTAGCCGGGGGGCCAGGGGACCTGGGTTATTGTCCTGACTCTGCTGCTGGGCTTTGTGACCACAGGCAAGTGCCTGCCCCTCTGTGAGCCTCAGTTGTCCCCACCCCTGTCAATGACAGCAGGAGTGGGTTGACAAGGACCTGGGCGTGGGAGGAGGAGCCCGAGAGTCCGTTGACAAGAGGCTGCTCGTCAGCAGGCAGTGTCGTGTTCAAACCCCACCGCTTGCCTGACCTTCAACTAGCTTCTGAGCTGTTTTGATTCTCAATTTCTTCATCTAAAGGATGGCATTAAACTGACTTACCTGGCAAGGTGGCCGGGAGGTTGAAATGAGGTAATATGTGTCTATACCTACTAATCGGTCAGTCTGTCTATTTATCTGTGTCCCTCTCTCTGTGCTTCAAACAGAGCCAGGTGCCTCAAATGCGGAAATGCCCTTTCAGGATCTTTCGTAACATCTGAATTCAGCCCTTGGCGGCTTACTTCTTTGCCTTTGCGTGTGTACGTGTGTGTGTGCAGATGTGTGTAGGATTTCTGCATCTCTTCTGGTTGGAACGCAAAGCTCTGACATTGCAGAAAACAGGGACACCTCGCCCTGGCAAGGTAGACTTAGCAGAGGTCAGGGCCAGGTGGCCTTGTGCGGCCCTGCTCATGACACTGCTGAGGGGGCCCCACTTTCTCAATTGGGACCTCAGGGAGCCCCTGGGTGCCCACCAGCCAGCCTCCATCTTCTGATCGGCCACACTTTTTGCAGAAAGCTGAACTGAGCTTGGCAAAGACTGGCTGATGTGTCAGGGAAACAGGAAGGGATCACGGATGAGTGCCAGATACTATAGACAGAGAATCTGGACTCCCCAAGAACCTGGCTTGAGTGGAGGCTGCAGCAGGTGGGGCTGGGGGCTCAAGTTCTGGGGCAGAACCCGGTGATTGTAGAATGTGGTGATTTGGGGGGATTCCTTCTTGAAAGAGGCTAAATGCCAGGGGGAAGTTCCAAATGTGTGGTTGCTTTTGAGTCAGAGTGAAGAGCAGTAAACGGTAAGAGAAAACAGAAGCATTTGTCTTTTCTATTTAGCAGAAAATCTGGCCAGTCTTTCACTCTGTGCGAAGAAATGGCCCAGCAGCTGTGCAGGACCCACAGTGTCCACAGCCAGGCGACAGGAGTTGAGCCCGGAGGGGCTGGGCATGCTGGAACCCAGCCAGCGTCCTTCTGATCCCTCACACCCGTGCCCCCCCCAGGAAGGGACAGACGGTGGGGGACAGCCCTGGCTGGCCAAACTCAGCACAGGAGGAGCCGGAATGCCGTGTAGAGGAGATCTGAGCATATTCACACAGGCTGAGGCACACAGGAGTCCTTGGGCTCTGAGGGAAGGTGCTGTTGGGGGCAGAGAGGTGGGCAGGGCACCCAGCACAGAAGGCCCTCTGTGGGCAGGTAGCTAAGGGGTGGGCTGCATGCAGGCTGGCCCTGGGTGGAGGGAGCATAAGTGTTTGATTCTCTCCTGTTTGGGGGAGAATCAAACACTTGTGCATGTGCGTGTCACTGTGTTGCGGGCGCAGGCCGACAGGTACAGAGGGTGGAGAGCTACTGGCAGGGGGAGGGGAGGAGAGGAGGGAAGGGTAGGGAAGGCTATGCCAGGCTGTGAGGGCTCTAGAGGAAAGAGGGCCACGATCTGGAGTGCCTCTGCCTTGGGGAGGCAGAGAGTAGGAGCTGGTCGTCCGCTTGCGGCCGTTCCCTTGGGTAGCAGGCTGCCAGCGAGGAGGACATTGGCAGCGTGGGGATGACAAGGCTGTGACAGGCCCCAAGCTGCCCCGGCCAGCGTTCTGTTGCCATCGGTGGCCCCGTGGAATCTGGGGGATGACGTTTTCTCTCCGGGGAGCTGGTTTGTTTGTCGTTCATGGGTGGGTGTGCAGGGCTGTGATGGCCCACTTGGTGCCCATCTTTAGAAAAAGGCACCGTTTTTTCCTCAAGACCTTTTGCTTCTATGTATCCTGAGATATGTGGAAGAATCAGAATATGTTGTCATATTCTGATTTATCAGAGCAATACTCTTTTCTTTAATTTGCTGGATGTGTGTTATAATAAAAACAAATTCCCAGTGTCTGTGGTGAATGATGCCTCCTAGAGTTGTGCAGTGCACAACCTGCTCAACCATATGCAACAGCTCTGTTTATATAAACATGTATTAGGAGCAATGTTTGGCTGGTTCTGAGGATAACACAGTGACCTTTGTCGCCAGGCGAAGAGAGAATGAATGGGCTGCCCGGGTGCCAGGCCAAGCCAGGTGACCCTGCATGAGGCCTGGAGGAGGCCAAAGTGGGAGCCAGACTCAGAGTGGCCCTCGGAAGCTGAGTGGGGAGCAAAATGGCGAGAGGGGCCTCCAAGCCACTGTGGAGAGAGGGGCAGCCTGAGACTGGCCGCACGGGGTCAGGCTTGAGCCCCAAGGCCCCTCCTGCCCAAGACTGAGAGGTCTGCTGTGGGTACATCGTCCTCTGACCTCATCCAGGAGCGTCCTAAATCTTGCAGCACTGCCCTCTGTGGACACGAGTCAGTCCCCCGACACCTGGTTTTCCTGTAAAGTGCCAGTCAGCTTAGACCGGCAGCTGCATCTGATCAAATAGATGAGCAGTATGAATAAAGATGAAGTTGTGGGCCTCGGGCTGCCAAAGATAAATTTCCTTTTTTGTCCTGTTTCCCTCTGACGTGTGTGTTGATTTATGCCTGACGCACATCTTCAGGAATAGTAGTTGCTTAGGCTAGGCGATGTGGCAAGGCCGGAGGATGGAACCCCACCTGGGCAGCCCTCTGCGTCCTGGCCTGGCGTGCCCTGCATCCTTGTGGCCATAGGTGGGAGCTGGTTAGAGGACAAATGTTTTTCCTCAGAGGGCAGAACTAACAGCCGGCCAAGCCCCCGGGTACATTCCTCCGCCTGGGATATTTTTACATTAGAAGCAGCACAGTTCCCATGGGGTGGGGTCCCTGGAGCTTGACTCTTAGCTTGTTAACCATCTGGCAGCTGCTTTGCTGCTTCATGAACTCCCCTCCCCAACCTCACCTCCCCCCGCCCCCAACACACACACACTTTGTTCTTTGCCAAACTCTGAGTTTCATCTGGGCCTGTCCTCTGCATCCTGTACATTCAGTGTTTTTAAGGGTTATTTACCGTTAAGGCAGCAATTCCAGATGTTCAAGATCATGGTGTTTCCATAACTTCATTACCCCTCATGTCACTGTTTTTAGGTCTCTATTTTTAGTCAGTGTTTTTCCTTTATGTGAACATCCTTTTTATATCATTGAGATACAAAAACATCACTGTTGTCACATGGCTGTACATCATAAGCTCTTTCCCATGTTATCACAGACTTAATGTGTGTCCGCTGAATGGCTGTGGAAAGGCTTTTCCTTCTGTTAGATGTTTTGGTTCTTCCCAGATTGTAACCAGAGCCAAGCTGCCGCCTGAGAGTCTTGTGGCATGTGAACATTTTCTCTGCTGTTTCTTTCCGGACACACACCCAGGAGTGCGATCGCTGAGGCAAGGGGTGTGACTGCTTCCCTCTGGCACCCCATCACCCTCAGCCAAAGTGTTCTGGTCCATGATGTTCTCAGGGCTGGGTGTAGAGATCTGCTTCTCTCCACCTCCCCTGCATTCGTATTTTTCTGAGAGTATTTTTTGACCAGGCATAAAATTGTGCCTTGTTAGTCTTTTAATTTGCAATGGACTAACCGAAAAAGGATGAATTTTCCCCACAAGTTTGGTTATTATTTGTTTCTACCCCCCTGCGACTTGCCACCTGCATCTTCTCCTGCCCTTGTGTGGAAACCCAAAGGGAAGCATCGTAAATCTTGTTGGTTTATGTCGGATATAAACCTGTCTGGCTGGAACCCAAGCCAGACAGGACTTCTTGGGACCCTTGCACTGCTCTGCTTTCTTTGGTGGGTGGGATTCAGAAAAATGGTCCCTGGAACTGTCATCCTCTAGCAGGCTCTGCTGTGTAACCAATGGGGCCCCTGTTCAAAAATTAAGTTTCAGGACGGAGACAGCTGAGCATTAAACCAAGGGAGGGGCCCTTCTGACTTGGGGCCTTATTGTGACTGCACAGGTCATATGCCTGTGACGGCTACCCTGCCCCATGCTCTGGAGTCATCTAGTTGGAAGTGGACAGAGTTTGGAAGTGGCTTGCTTGACTGAGCTGAATCCACCTGTTAGGTTTCCCAAGGGCCACTCCAGACGCAGATCCAGGTATGGGTGGGCTCCTGACATGGGGCCACTTGTGGCCACCTGCAGCCCCTGCTCCTGACCGACACTGGCCATGCACCCCTCCACCCCCTGGCCCCATTCTGGTCTAGTTAGCCCTGGAGTTAGTTGTCCTTTTCTCTGTGGTCATTTCTTTTCTTTTCTTTTTAATTAATTAATTAGGCTGTGTTGGGTCTTCATTGCTGCGTGCGGGCTTTCTCTAGTTGTGGCAAGCGGGAGCTACTCTTTGCTGCAGCGCGTGGGCTTCTCATTGCGGCGGCTTCTCTTGTTGTGGGTTCGAATGGGCTCTAGGGCGCACAGGCTTCAGTAGTTGTGGTTCACGGGCTCTAGAGCGCAGGCTTGGTAGTTGTGGTGCATGGGCTTAGTTGCTCCACGGCGTGTGGGATCTTCCCGTGCCAGGGCTTGAACCTGGGTCCCCCGCATTGGCAGGCAGGTTCCCAACCACTGTGCCACCAGGAAAGGCCTCTGTGGTCATTTTTGTGCCGACTTTCACCTCACCCTGACCCCTGGCGGCTCTTTCTGGTGGAGAGCTGGCCCTTCTGCTCACCTTTGCCTGCTTTGGTCATCTCACTGCCCTGAATATTTAACAGTTCCTGCTGTTTTTCCAGCTAGAGCTTTCACTTCTGCCTTACCCACTTCTCTCTTACCTTACCTCCGAAGCCTTCTCCTTGCCATCCTGGGGCTAGGAGGAGCTGCTGCTTATATAGTGAGAAACTGGTAATCCCTGTGGCTGCAGATAACTGCTGATAATCAGTGAGGCTGGTTGCACTTGCTGTTAATTGGAAATGCCAGGCTGTCCCCCAGATCACAGTCCTCATGCTCCCTCCCAAAGAGCAGCAGTTCCTCGGTGGGTGTTAACTCTGCAGGGGACGCTGGGTCTCCATAGGAGGGGAAATGATCCTGTGGGTCATCTGGGAAGTGGCATTCCTTGGGCGACGGGCACCTGGGGCTGGCTGCCCAGCCGGCTGCAGCAGCAGAAGTATCACTCCAGGAGTTACTCCCCCATGAATTGCATAGAGTTTGGAGCTTTCTTAAATGACCCTTGGCTTGATTTAGCTCTTACTCTCGTGGGAAATGTGGCCTTATACTTGTGGGTTTTTTCCACATTTTTCAATGATTGAATCAGGAAGGTGTCGATGTGAGAGTTCTCACATTGAGCTGAGAAACATTCAGTTACCCACACAAAGGAAAATCATGTAGCCATAGAATCCCTGACTGTCACAGTTGGATGAGATTATTGCCATTTGGTGGTTAAAATAATTTTTGACCTTTTTCCCAGATTACAAAGATAATTCATCCTCATTGCAGAAAATTTAGTAAAGAAAAAGCATTTAGAATAAAATTAAAAGTGCCTGTAATTCCATTGCATAAAAATAACCTCAAATGACAACCACGGCGCATTGAGAACCTGTGCCATATGCCCACGTGTCTGGGTGATCTTCTCTGTCAGTCTCTTTGGTCTCTTTCACCCAGAGCCCCAGGTGGCTTGAGATCCCCCCGCACCC
The DNA here is from genome assembly GCF_951394435.1 of Stenella coeruleoalba. Taxonomy (NCBI): domain Eukaryota; kingdom Metazoa; phylum Chordata; class Mammalia; order Artiodactyla; family Delphinidae; genus Stenella; species Stenella coeruleoalba. The sequence continues at coordinate 66,511,552 of NC_137160.1, read as the reverse complement.
CAGTTTTGCAAGTGTGAGAGCTGAGACCCAGAGACAGACAGAATTTGCCTGGTCACACAGCCTTAGTAAATACTCAAACCCAGTGCTAGTCTCACCACACACCCGCATCAGCATTTAATAGCATTTTGAAACCTGCTGAGAATTGGAAATGGCATCTCATTCTTTAATGGGCATATCTTTGATTTCTAAGGGGGTTGAATCTTTTTCATCAATTTATTAGCCTCTTGCAAGTCAATGACTTCTTTGTCATGCACTAGTTTTGTCTAGTGTTGCATCTGAACCACATTGATATGATTATTATAGTTGGAAAGTATGTTTCCTGTGGTAGGTCGAGTCTTCCCTTATCAGTGTTTCCCCCCACCAACACTTTATTATGAAAAATTGCAAACATAGAGGAAGGTTGAAAGAATTGTGTAGTCAATACCTATACTCCCACTACCTAGATTCTACCATTAACATTCTATTATATTTACTTTATCACCTATGTATCCTTCTGTCCATCCCTCTATCCATCAGCCCATCTTAGTTTTTTAAATGCTTTTCAAAGTAAATTGCAGACATCAGTACTCTTTCCCCTCCCAAACACTTCAGCATGTATATCATTAATCAGAGTTCAATATTTCATATCGTGGATTGCACTAATCATCGTTTGAGTTCTGATAAGTGTGTGCACGCACCTTTGCAACCCAGAAGCTGTCAAGATACAGGACGTGTCCGTCACCCCAGGGTTTCCTCAGGCCCCTTCCCAGGCAGTCCACACCCCACTGCCAGAAGTACTGCTGTTCTGATTGATTTTACCACGGATTCATTTGGCCTGTCTTAGAACTTCACATAAATTGAATTATGCAATATGTACTCTTCTATGCAAGGCTTCTTTCACTCAGCTTAATGTTTGTGAGGTTCATCCATGTTGTCATGTGCATCATAAGTTTGCTCTTTTTCATTGCTTAGTATATTTATTTTACTGTATGAATATACCATAGTTGATCCATACTCCCGTTGATGGCCACTTGAGCTCTTTCCAGTTTGTGAGCTGTTACAAACATCTCTTAACACTAGAACTTGTCACCATCCCTCATGTGACACCAAGCTGTCCAGTTTAGACAGTCCCAGGAACAGCCTCATGCAGAGCCAGAGCACTCAGTGTGGTCCTCAGTTGTGGCACAAGGGGACTGAAAGGTTAAAGTGCCTCTCTTCTAACTTGTATTCCAGTGTTAGGGGTCCCTGGGGGTGTGATCATAAAACACTGAATTCCCTGAGAATAAGAATTAGGTCTGACTCACATCTACAGAATAATTGAAAAATATAGCAAAACATGAGGAAATAAAAAGGCATAAACCCACAAATATACATTTTGATGTACATTAAGTGTAAGTTTTTTGCAGATCTCTTATCATGTTGGGGAAATTCCCTTTTATTCCTAGTTTGCTGAGAAATTTTATGATGAATGGATGTTGAATTCTGTCAAATACTTTTCCTGCATCTGTTGAAATTATCATCACATGGATTTTTTTTCAGTCTGTTAATGTGATGAATTATATTGGTTTTTTATATTTTGGCCCTCCCCCCAGATTCTTCTGATTCAGTAGGTCCGGGGTAGGGCTTGAAGATTTGCATTTCTAACAAGTTCTCAGATGTTGTAGCATGTATCAGTACTTTATTCCTTTTTGTTGCCAAATAATAATTTCATTGCATGCATATATGGACATTTGGGTTATTTTCACTTCGGGGCCACTAGGAATAATGCTGCTGTGCTATGAACATTCATGTGCAAGTTTTTGTATGGACATATGTTTTCATTTTTCTTGGGTGTATACCCAGGATGGGATTGCTGGGTTATATAATAACTGCCAAACTGTTTTCTAAAGCAGCTGTATCATTTTTTATTCCCATCAGTAGGAAGGTTCCAGTTTTTCTTCATCCTTACCAACATATTATTTTCTGCTTTTTTTTTTTTTTTGGCTGCATTGGGTCTTAGTTGTGGCACGCAGGATCTTCGTTGCAGTGCGCGGGCTTCTCTCTAGTTGTGGCATGAGGGTTTTTCTCTCTCTAGTTGCGGCGTGCAGGCTCCAGAGCGTCTGGGCTCTGTAGTTTGTGGCACGTGGGCTCTCTAGTTGAGGCACAGTCTTAGTAGTTGTGGCGTGCGGGCTCAGTAGTTGTGGTGTGTGGGCCTAGTTGCCCTGCGGCATGTGGAATCTTGGTTCCTCAACCAGGGATCAAACCTGCGTCCTCTGCGTTGGAAGGTGGATTCTTTATCACTGGATCACCGGGGAAGTCCCTATTTTCTGCTTTTTTTTTTTTTTAAGGACTAATTATACTAAGCATTTTTTCATGTGCTTATTGGCCATCTGTATATCTTCTTTGGAGGAATGTCTATTCAAATCCCATTTTTTAATTGGGTTGTCTTTCATTGATTGATATTTAAATGTTGAGCCAGCCTTGCATTTCTGGGATAAACTTCACTTACAAGATGTATTACCCTTTTTATGTACTGCTGGATTATATTAATACCTTTCTGAGGATTTTTATGTCTCTGTTCATGAAAGATATTGGTCTATAGTTTTTGTTGTTGTTTTGTTTTTTTGTAATGTCCTAGTCTGGTTCTGTTATCAAATAATACTGGCCTCATAAAATGAATTGGAAAGTATTCCCTCCTCTTTAATTTTCTGACAGAGTCTATGTAGGATCGGTATTGCTTCTTCTTTAAATGTTTGGTAGAATTTGTCAGCAGAGCTGCTTTTTTAAAAAAAATTTATTTATTTATTATTTTTGGCTGTGTTGGGTCTTCATTTCTGTGCGAGGGCTTTCTCCACTTGCGGCGAGCGGGGGCCACTTTTCATCATGGTGCGCGGGCCTCTCACTGTCGCAGCTTCTTGGTTGCAGAGCATGGCTCCAGACGCGCAGGCTCAGTAGTTGTGGCTCACGGGCCCAGTTGCTCCGCGGCATGTGGGATCCTCCCAGACCAGGGCTCGAACCCGTGTCCCCTGCATCGGCAGGCAGACTCTCAACCACTGCGCCACCAGGGAAGCCCTGCTTTTTTTTTTTTTAATTGAAGTATAGCTGATTTACAATGTTGTATTAGTTTCTGGTGTACATCAAAGTGATTCAGTTATACACACACACACGTATATTCTTCTTCATTTTTCTTTTCCGTTATAGGTTATTACAAGATACTGAATACAGTTCCCTGCGCTATGCAGTAGGACCTTGTTGTTTATTTTATATATAGTAGTTTGTATCTGCTAATCCCAAACTGCTAATTTATCCTCCACCGCCCCCCCCCCCACTTCCCCCTTTGGTAACCATAAGTTTGTTTTCTACATCTGTGAGTCTGTTTCTGTTTTGTGAATAAGTTCATTTGTATCATATTTTAGATTCCACATATAAGTGATATCATATGATAATTGTCTTTCTCTGACTTATTTCACTTAATATGATAATCTCTAAATCAATCCATATTGCTGCAAATGGCATTATTTCATTCATTTTTATGGCTGTATTTTATTTATTTATTTATTTTTCAGTACGCGGGCCTCTCACTGTTGTGGCCTCTCCCGTTGCGGAGCACAGGCTCCGGACGCACAGGCTCAGTGGCCATGGCTCACGGGCCTAGCCGCTCCGCGGCATGTGGGATTTTCCCGGACCAGGGCACAAACCCGCGTCCCCTGCATCGGCAGGCGGACTCTCAACAACTGTGCCACCAGGGAAGCCCCTTATGGCTGCATTTTTATGGTAATATTCCATTGTATACATATACCACATCTTTATCGATTTATCTGTCAATGGACGTTTAGGTTGCTTCCATGTCTTGGCTGTTGTAAATGGTTGTCAGCAGAGCTTCTGAGCCCTAAGTTTTCTTCTTTGTGAGATTTTTAACTAAAAAAGTCAATTTTTTAATAGACCACTCAGGTTATTTATTTTTTTTTTTTTTTTGCGGTACACGGGCCTCTCACAGTTGCAGCCTCTCCCGTTGCGGAGCACAGGCTCCGGACGCGCAGGCTCAGCGGCCATGGCTCACGGGCCCAGCCGCTCCGCGGCATGTGGGATCCTCCCGGACCGGGTCACGAACCCGTGTCCTCTGCATCGGCAGGCAGACTCGCAACCACTGCGCCACCAGGGAAGCCCTCAGGTTATTTTTGTTCACTGAATGAGTTGGGGTAGTTTTGTATTTCAAGAATTTATTTCCTCTAAGTTATCAAGTTTGTGAGCACAAAGTTTTTAGTGATATTTTCTTATTATCCTTTAATGTCTGTAAGATCTGTAGTGATGTCCCCTCTTTCACTGATGTTATTGGCTATTGATCATATTGATATTTTCAAAGAATCAGATTTTGGTTTTATTGGTTTTATCTACTGTTTTTCTTATCTGCTCTTTAAAAACATATGTAATATAGATATCCTTCAAAAGGCAAATTGAATCATACTGTACATACTGTCGAACTTTTTCATTGACTTTTTCATTGACTATGTCTTAAATTTTTTTTCATATCACACAGAAGTCACATATCTGCGTGTCAGTAGGATACATTACTAGAACTGAATCAGTAGATGGTTATTCTTTTTTCTTTTAAAATCAACTTTATGTATAATTTTAATTTGATAAAATGAACTGATTTTAACTGTTCTGTGAGTTTTTACAAATGTATAGACCTGTATATCCACCAATCCAAATAAGATATAGAACATTTTTATCATCCCCAAAAGTTTCATCGTGCCCCTTTTCAGTCAGTGCCCCCCATACCTAGCCCCAGACAACCACTGATCTCCTTTTGGCACTATAGTTTTAATTGTTCTAGAATTTCATATAATGGAATCAAACAGTAGTATGTGTGGCTTTTTCATTCAGTATAATGTTTCCAAGTTTCCTTCTTGTTGTGTGAATACATAATTTGTTCCTTTTTATTGCTGACTTTTTTCCATAGTGTGAATATGCCACAAGTATTCATTCACTCGTTAATGGACATTTGGGCTGTTTCCAATTTGGGGCTACTATGAGCTGTGAAGCTGCTGTGAACATTTAAAATTAATGTATTTTTGTGGCCATAAGTTTTTATTTCTCTTAGGTATACCTAGAAGTGGAATTGTAGGTCGTGTCGTGTTGCAAGTGTATGTTTATCTTTATAAGAAACTGCCAAACGGTTTTCCAGAGTGGCTTTACCATACTACATCCCACCAGCAATGTCTGAGAGTTTGTTGCCCCACATCCTGTCAACCCTTGCTATTGTTAGCCTTTTAAAATTCCTCTATTCTTCTGGGCATGTAATAGTATCTCATTGTAGTTTTAATTTATACTTTTCTAATTACTAATGATGTTGAGCATCTTTTCATGTACTTATTAGCCATTTGTATATATTCTTTTGTAAAGTGCCTTTTCAAATCCTTTTCCTATTTGGTGTAGGGGTAGGAGGTGTATTGTTTACCTTATTAATGAGTTTCAAGTGTTCTTTATATGTTCTGAATACAAGTTCTTTTTCAAGAATATGTATTGAGAAAAAATTCTCCTAATCTGTGGTTTACCTTTTCATTTTTTTCAATTAATTTATTTTATTTTATTTTATTTTTTTGGCTGTGTTGGGTCTTTGTTTCTGTGTGAGGGCTTTCTCTAGTTGTGGCAAGCGGGGGTCGCTCTTCATCACGGTGCACGGGCCTCTCATTATCGCGGCCTTTTGTTGCGGAGCACAGGCTCCAGATGTGCAGGCTCAGTAGTTGTGGCTCACGGGCCTAGTAGCTCCGTGGCATGTGGGATCTTCCCAGACCAGGGCTCGAACCCGTGTCCCCTGCATTGGCAGGCAGATTCTCAACCACTGCGCCACCAGGGAAGCCCTACCTTTTCATTTTTAATGGCATCTTTTTAAGAGCATATAATTTTAATTTCGATTAGATCTCTTATTAAGTTCTTCTATGATTAGTGTTTTCTATGTTCTAAGACATTTTTGGCCACCTTAGGATAGTGCTGATTTCTTCTAGATGTTTTATAGTTTTAGCTTTTACATTTAGATTTAAGATCCATTTTCAGTTAATTTTGTGTATGGTGTGAGGTAGTTGTCAAGGTTTTTTTTTTCTCCATGTGGATATTCAGTTGTTTAAGCACCATTTTCTTAAAAAAATAAAGTTTTTCCCTTATTGACTTACCTTGACACCTTTGTTGAAAATCAGTTGATCATACATGTCAGGTCTGTTTCTGAATTCTCTATTATGTTTCATTATAAATCTATACTTATGCCAACACTATACTGTCTTGATTATTATAGCTGTATGGTAGATCATGATAACAGGTTGTATAAGTCCTCCAGCTTTATTATTCTTTTCCAGAACTGTTTGGCTTGCTTTTCCATATAAAATTTAGAACTGGTTTGTCAGTTCCTACAAAAATGTCTGCTGGGATATTGGCAGGATTGCATTGAATCTATAGATCAATTTGTGGAGAATTGATAGCTTAACAGTACTGAAGTTTCCAATCCATGAATATGGTTATTTATTTTTGTTTAATTTCTCTTAGCTATGTGTTTTCATGCACATATTTTACTAAATTTACCTGACAGTATTTACTGGTTTTGATGCTATTTTAAATGGTATTACTTTAAAAAATTTTTATTTTCTAGTTGTTCATTGCTAATATTACAGAAATACAGTTGATTGTTGTATACAACCTTTTATCTTGATATATTCACTTGCTAGTTCTAGTGGCTTTTCTTTAGATTCCTTAGGATTTTCTGTATTTGCTATCATGTTGTCTATAAATAAAGGCTTTTTCCTTCTTCCTTTTAACTTGTGTGCTTTTGATTTCTTTTTCTTGGCTTGTTGCACTGGCTAGGACCTCCAGTATAATAATGAATAGAAGTGGTGAGAGCAGACATGCCTTCTTCCTGATATTAGGGCAAAAAGTTCAACTTTTCATTGTTAAGTATGAAGATAGCTGTAGGATTTTTTTTTGGCTGCGTTGGGTCTTTGTTGCTGTGCACAGGCTTTCTCTAGTTGCAGCGAGCAGGGGCTACTCTTTGTTGCGGTGTGTGGGCTTCTCATTGCGGTGGCTTCTCTTGTTGTGGAGCATGGGCTCTAGGTGCGCGGGCTGCAGTAGTTGCAGCACACAGGGTCAGTAGTTGCAGTATGTGGGCCCTAGAGTGCGTGGGCTTCAATAGTTGTGGCATGCAGACTCTAGAGTGCAGGCTCAGTAGTTGTGGTGCGTAGGCTTAGTTGCTCTGCAGAATGTGGGATCTTCCCGGACCAGGGATCGAACCTGTGTCCCCTGCATTGGCAGGCAGATTCTTAGCCACTGAGCCATCAGGGAAGTCTCTAGGATTTTTATAGATGCGTTTTATAATAACGAGAAAGGTCCTTTTCTTCCACATTTTCTGAGTTTTTATCTTGAATGGGTTTTGAGTTTTGTCAAATGCTTTTTCAGTACTTATTGAGTTGATTATATTTTTTCTTTATACTGTTAATATGAATTGTATTAATTTCAAATGTTAAACCTTGTATTCCTGAGATAAACCCCATTTGTTCATGATGTATTATCCTTTTTAGCTGAATTTTATTGGCTAATAGTTTTTCAAGGCATTTTGCATCTATATTTATGAGTGATCTTGGACTATAGTTTTGTTTTCTTGTAATGTCTTTGCCTGCTTTTGTTATCAGTGTAATACTGGTACGTCTTATGATGAGATAATACTGCCTCATAAGATGATTGTGAATTGTTTCCCCTTCTTCTATTTTTTGACAAAGTTTGTATAACAATTGTGTTATTTCTTCCCTAAATATTTGGTAGAATTCACCAGTGCAGACATTTTTACCTGACCATCTTCTTTGAGGAAAAGGTCTTTAATTTTAAATTCACTTTCATTATAAAGCACTTTTTTTTTTCTTGTGTAATTTTTGGTAATTTGTTCTTTCAAGGAGTGTTCCAGTTCATCAAAGGTGTCAAACTTATTGGCATAACATTGTACATAATATTTTTTAAATATCCCTTTAATGTCTGGGGCTTCCCTGGTGGCGCAGTGGTTGAGAGTCCTCCTGCCAATGCAGGCGACACGGGTTCGTGCCCCAGTCCTGGAAGATCCCACATGCCGCGGAGCGGCTGGGCCTGTGAGCCATGGCCACTGAGCCTGCGCGTCCGGAGCCTGTGTTCCGCAACGGGAGAGGCCACGACAGTGAGAGGCCCACGTACCACAAAATAAATAAATAAATAAATAAATAAATAAATATCCCTTTAATGTCAATAGAGCTGTATGATGTTCCTTTCATTCCTATTATTGGTAATTTGTATTTTCTTTATTTCTTGATTATTCTAGCTAGACGCTTATCAATTTCATTGATCTTTTCAAAGAAAATCTTTTCAAAGCTTTTAGTTTAATTTTCCCATTGTTACTCTTCTCTATTTCATTGGTTTTTGCTCTTTTTTTAAACCATTTTATTCCTTCTACTCACTTTGATTATAATTTGCTCTTCTTTTTCTATTTTCTTAATGTGGAAGCTTAGATCACTCATTTTAAACCTCTCTTCTTTTTCATAATAAGCTTTAAAGCTATGCATTTCCCTCCAAGCACTGCTTTAGCTGCATCATATAAATTTTTGATATGTTGTATCATTCATTTTAAAATATTTTCTAATTTTCCTTGTGATTTTTATTTGACCCATTAGTTATTTTAAAGTGTGTTAAATTTTCATGTATTTGGGTGTTTTCCAGGTACCTTTTTGTTATTGCTTTCTAATTTAATTCTGTAGTAGCCAGAGAACATATGCTTTATCATTTTAAATTTGAGACTTGTTTTATGGCATAGCATTGCTGTGTCTTGGTGAATACTTCATGTACTGTTTTAAAGAATGCGTATTCTACCATTGTAGGATGTGGTGTTCTGTAAATGTCATTTAGGTCAAGTTGATTGATAAAGGGTACTTGAAGATTCACATGTTCTAAATCTTTGTTTTGTCTCTACCTTCTAGCAATTGCTAAGAGAGTAGTATTGAATCTCTAACTATAATTGTAGATTCCATTTCTGGCTTTGCTTCATATACTTTCAAGCTCTCTCATGAGGTACATGCACAATCAGGGTTTGTATCTTCTTAATGAATTGACTTCTTTTGTTGTTATGAAATTTCCCTCTTTATCTCTGTCCTCAAGCCTCTTTTCAGATGTTATTAAGGCCATACAGTTTTCTTGTAATTGCTGTTTGCCTGGTGTTTCTTTTTCTAGTATCTTACTTTTAGCCCATCAATGTCTTTACATTTAAAGTGCGTTTCTTATAGAAAGCATATGGTTGTTTATTTTATCTATGGCTTTATATTGAAAGGGGTTTTATATAGATAGCATATAATGAGTCTCGCTTTTTTATCCAGTCTGATAAAGCCTCTGACTTTTAGAGTGTTAAGACCGTTTTAATTTAATGTAGTTATTGGTATGGTTGGGCTTAAATCTACTATTTTGCTGTTTGTTTGGTCTCATCTATTTTGTTCTTTTTCTCTCTTTCCCTGCCATCTGTGGTATTTTTTTTTTTTTTTTTTTTTTTTTTGCGGTACATGGGCCTCTCACTGTTGTGGCCTCTCCCGTTGCGGGGCACAGGCTCTGAACGCGCAGGCTCAGCAGCCATGGCTCACGGGCCCAGCCGCTCTGCGGCATGTGGGATCTTCCCGGACTGGGGCACGAACCTGCGTCCCATGCATCGGCAGGCGGACTCTCAACGACTACGCCACCAGGGAAGCCCCTGTGGTATTATTTTTAGTATTCATTTTTTTCCTTTTATTAGCTCACAGCTGTACATCTATCTTCTCAGTGGCCACTCTAGGGTTTACATTATGCACATTTAACTTATCACAGTCTTCCTTCAAATCATATACCATTTCAGCTATAAGTAAGAACCTTGCAACAATATATTTACTTCTATGGCCCCCACCCTTTCTGCTGTGTCCCATTTTACTTTTGAAGATACACTTTTTTTACTTGCTCTATACAGTTACCTTTAAATGAAATTTTAAAATGAGAAAACCAGCATCTTTTATGTTCACTCACATACTTATTTTTTCTGTTACCAAACCGAACTTGGGTCCACTCACCCACCACACAGCAAAGCCAATCTACTGACACTGGTTTGTGGTGAAGGAAAGTTTGGTGCTTATTTGCAGGGCACCAAGCAAGGAGAACAGTGGCTTATGCTCAAAGACCCAAACAAGAGACAGATGGCTTTCAGGGAATGGTTTTAATTTAAAGGCAACGTTTGGGGTGAGGGCTGCAGGGTGCATGACCTTCTTCGGATTGGTTGGTGGTGAAGTAACAAGGTGATGTTTCCAGAATCTTAATCATCAACCTCCTGGTTCCAACCATTCTGGGGTCTGCATCCTTGTGTTCAGCATATAGCTACCATCCTCCACCTGGGTGAGGGTCACCATCCTGCAGAACTCAAAGATATGTGTCAGATTGTTATGTATATCCCTTGAGGAGAAACTAGGACTCTGTTTTTTTTTTTCTTTTTCCTTAAATTTATTTTTATATTTGGCTGCATTTGGGTCTTTGTTGCTGCATGCAGGCTTTCTCTAGTTGCAGTGAGTGGGGGCCACTCCTCACTGTGGTGCTCGGGTTTCTCATTGCGGTGGCTTCTCTTATTGCGGAGCATGGGCTCTAGGTGCACAGGCTTCAGTAGTTGTTGCACGTGGGCTCAGTAGTTGTGGCTCACGGGCTCTAAAGCGCAGGCTCAGTAGTTGTGGTGCATGGGCTTAGTTGCTCCACGGCGTGTGGGATCTTCCCGGACCAGGGCTCGAACCCATGTCCCCTGCATTGGCAGGCAGATTCTTAACCACTGCACCACCAGGGAAGTCCCAGGGCTCTGTTTATGCTGAATATTGTCATTACTTTTCTTGCTTAACTGCTTTTCCTTTGTTTTTACATTCCCCCACCTCCCTAACTAGTAAACGCTTGTGCCTGCTCTTTGGAACTTAAGGAAGTTCTGGGGAACGAAAGCCTTTTTCCTACAAACAAGACTTGGAGGGGCTTTTGTACCTGGAAGTCCCCGCAGGGTCCTGCCTGGTGTCATTTCTAGCCCTCTTCACTCCTTTTTCTGGATCTGAGTTTCCATTTGGTATCATTTCCTCTCAGCTTGAAGAACTTCCTTTAACATTTATTGTAGGTCAGGGAGCCACAAATTCTCTCAGGTTTTATTTGTCTGAACATATCTTTACTTCATCTTTATTTTTGGAGGACATTTTTATGAACTATAAAATTCTAGGTTTTTTTATTTCTCTCTCAGCTCTGTAAGGAAGCTGTTCCTTCTTTGTCTTCTGGCTCATGTGCCCACTGCCCTGGCACATCCCCGTTCATGGCCCCAGCATCCAAATCCCAGAATCAAGCTGCCCATCAGATGACTGGGGGCAGCACCTCGCCTCACAGATCCCCAGCACCCCTGGCACTTAAGGAGGCCAGAAGTGGAGCCCACAGCACAGGGGTGTGGTGACCCGAGTTGGGGCTGCCCGGCAGAGTACTTCGTGAACTGCGGAGTGACTTTGTGTGGCCAGCAAGCAGTGACCCTCTGTTGTTGCCTGAGTCTCTGCCTCAGGCTCACCTGCTCCAGAAAAGGGGTCTTTTGTAGGACACAGCCATTCCATGGCCCCAAGTCCTCCGGCCCTAAACGGCCTGAATATTCCTCAGCTCAGCACAGCCCAAAGGCCTCACGGCCCCCCACTACCTGTTCCATCAGTCCCTCCCCCTTCCAGCCAGGGTGGGCCTAGGACAAGGACACCAGAAAGTTGTCAGCCACAGTGACCTATTTAAGGGGAGCCCCGCCAGGCCAACGTGGAGCCAATCGGAAATGGGTCTCGGGTGGAAACTTGGCCCAAAGATGTTGGATCTCTGCAGACCGTCTGGTTGTAATTCAAGCCCGCCTGGCTGTGGGGTTTCAGACTGTGCAGGACTGTGTTCTGATGCCCTTGCAGACTGCGTGGTACCTTTGGGTGGGTCCAGGTTTCTCCCTCAGCCCCGTGGCCTAAGTGAGAAGCCCCTGGGCTCTGCAGTTGAGGGGAAGGTCTCAGCCAGGCTCTGGGGACCTTGCGTTGCCCGGGCTGTGAGGAGCCTCCCTGCAGGCTCAGGGAGCAGCTGCTGAGCAGGGGTCCCTAGGACTCAGGTAGAGAGCCCGCCGGCACAGCCCCAGGTGGGCAGGTGGCCCTCCTCTAGGGCTTTGCTCTGAGACAAGGTTCTTCCTTCCCCGCTCCCTCACCCTCTTCCCTTGTCTCTGCTGGATTTTCCCTCGCCTGGCCTCACAGTGGCTGTCACTTCCACCATCTCACCCTCCCCACAGTTCCCTGTGGCAGTATTCCCTGCTCCTAGTCACAAAGACTTGGCAGTTGGAAACAGCTCCCTTCTATTTTTAGGGACAATCACTTGCAGTTTCTTTGCAAACACCATCACACGTTGGAATTTCTAATTTCCATTTCTTTTAGAAAACAGAAAACCAATTTCTTGATTTACAGTAAGCAGTGTATCAGCCAAGAGCCTGAGAATGATGCTTGCTGGCCCGGAAGAAAATAGTTCTCCCCTGACAGAGGCTGGGCAAGCAGATGGTCAGAGCCAGGGGCCGTTGGGGAGGCGGGGGCCATGGCTTCATCCCTGCCCTCGGGAGCAAATGGCCAGCAAATCCCACCTCGTCTGTCTTTGGCCAAGCTCCTCGCAAGCAGGTTCCTCCCGAATGTGAATTTTTCTGGGGCCTCACTATTTTCAGATTGATTTTCCTCCTTAGCAATCACTGCTCAAGTAGCTTTTCCCCCTGAGCCAAGCCTTGGAAGCCACCTGCCCACAGTGGTGTCTGCACGGTCCTGCTGGTAGGGCCCCTCGGAGCTGTGAGGGGTGGCTGCCCTCCTTGTCCAGCAGGTGCGGGAACAGGGCTGGGGAGGCGACGGTGGACCTGGGCAGGGGCACAGCTGACTAATGGAGGAACAAGCCGTGCAGAGGGCAGGGGCACTGGTGACCGACACTCTCGAACCTTTTCCACTTCAGGCCTTTCCTCAGCCCTGTTTCCTTCCCCCGCCTCTGGGTCTGAGCCCCGCTTCTGACTCCCAGATCTGGGCTCTGCCTGCCTGGCTGGGATGCAGTTACTCTCACAATTAGCATTCTGCTCCATCTCACGGTGGCAGGGCCTCCACGGATCCTGGCCTCTGGCCTGGCTCCCAGGGCTTCTTCATAAATGACCAGTTCTGCTGAATCATCACATCCGGAGTGGGGTTGGGGTAGCTTGCTTCGTCACAGGGTTGTTTCTTTCTCCTCCCCATCCCAGAGCACAACTAGCAGAGAAGCCCCCAGGCCCAGGGTCAAATGCACGTACGCATTAAATTCTGCATTAACCATAGCTGGTGGACCTTCTCCGCAGAGCAGTGTGGGTCTGCCCGGTAGAGGCCCTTCCTTTCAGGAGCAAACACTGGGGCCCAGAGAAGGGAGAGACCTGCTCAAAATCACACAGTCTGTTGGTGGCCGAACCAACACTTAAGCTGAGGACCTGCCCACCCACCAGCCTCCCGAGCGACCTGGGAACATAGGAAACACAAAACAGAAGGCTAGACTGGGAATTGGAAAGCGTTGATGTCTTCCGGGTACAGGAATGCCTTCTTCGGCCGCACTGACCCTCATCCCCAGCCTTCCCCTGTCAGTTCTGGGTCGGGGCTCCCAAGGATGTGGGTCATGAAGAGGACTGTCCACTGCCCTCCGTGTCCTCCAGGAGGAATGTTCAGATGCCTGCGAACACAGGGCCTGTGCCAGGCTCCTAGCTGCATGGACAGTGACCCAGAACGAGGAGAGGAACAAAAGGGCCTTTGGAGGAGCCAGACGGCCTCCAAAAATGTCCCTACCTCCTGCCCCTTTCTCTCGGCCTCACTCTGAGCCGGGTCACTTTAAACACATTCTGCCAAGTGTACTCTTCTGGTGTTGCCATCAGAGACTGGCGGCCTTCCCTTCAGGTGACCCTTCAGGTGGCTGCCTCTGCCCACCTGGACCTCAGACTGGCAGGGAGCAGGCAGTCATGGTAACCTGGCTCCAGGTGTGCCTGGATCGCAGGGCACACGCCTTTCAAGTGACGGGAGTTCCCATCCACCCTCCTGGCCCCTGAGAGTTCCCTTGCTTGGGTGTTCTTGGTCGCCGGCAGTCATGGAATTGGAACAAGGGACAGTCCCCATTATGGGTAGCATGTGGGAGCGGGCGGGAAGAGATGCCACTGGCATCAGACAGGTTGATGAGGTTATCTTGAGGAGGATTGCTGGTGATTGTTTCTTTGCTACTTTATGCTTTTCTCTACAGGGCTTTTTGACTTTTCTACCTTCAGTGTGGCTCTTTTTTATAGCCAGGTAATAATGGCTGATGTTCGTGGCCTCACTGTGGCAGACACTGTGTTAAGCACATTACAGGCATTGACCCATTTTACAGATGAGGAACTGAAGGTAAAGAAGTTAAGTAGCTGCAAGGTCTCAGGGGTGATAAATAGCAAACTGGGACTTGCAGGTCTGCTTGACTCCTAAAGGGGAGAGCGTCTTACATGGGCATTTAAATGAAAGGGGTGGCTCTGTTCCCTTTCTGTTTAAGACACAACTTGGCCTGTCCACCCTGCATGGAGCAGACTATGAGATTCTACCACCCAGGCAGGGCCTGTGGGTCTCCTCCTCACCCTCCCCACAGAGCTTGGCCCAGGGCCAGGCCTCCACTCACCACCCACAGCAAGAAGCAGCGGGAGGGCACTCTGAGGTCTGCAGGGCGAGAAAGAGGAACTTTGCAGGGACTGGGCAGCCAAAGGGGGTGGGTCATACGGTGAGTGGGTTGTGATTGCTGCCTTCTCTCAAGAGCCAGGGGAAAACCCTGAACCCATCACCGCTCACCTGCACACTGCCCTGGGGTTCACAAAACGCTTCCCACCATCGTCCCTTGTGGCATCCATTCATTCAACAGGTTTCTGTTTGGCACCTCCTGCATGCAGGCCCAGGAGGTGGAGATCAGCCAGGCAGATGCAGCCCCTGCCCCTCCAGGGCCCGTCGGGCTCCTAGGTGGCGGGACCCCTCTCCCAGCCCTGCCCCACCCCACCCCGCCTCCTCCCCGACCCAGTCACTCTCTGTCATTGACGCCTAGAGGTGGCCACACATGGAAAGCTTGTTAGCATGATTACGTGGGCGTCCGATGATTTCCAAGGATAAGCAGCTGTGGCTGTCTTCGAGCCAGGAAAATGTAATCTGGCAGTTTCCAGCAAGTGGCTCAACTATGCTGGCGCCGCTGGGGGTGGATCAGTGGGTTCTCGTGTGGGTCGGCAGACCTCGCTTCAGTTCAGTCCCACTTGCTTTGGCTGTGAGACAGGTGTTTGTGCTGAGCAAGATTAAACACTCCCACAGGTGGGGCTCCTTGTTGTTCATTAAATGATCCTTCTCATTGGTCAGGGATCTCTGGACCCACAACGGGAAGCGGAGGGGGTGGGACCGTGGGGTGGGCGCCCTTCTCTGGTGGGGAGAAGTGTGAGGTGGGCTCAGTGGCCTCCGGGGAGCTGTGCTCACGGTTGGGCCAAGGGCAGTGCTTCCCCCTTGCCTACGAGGGCAGAAAGAAGCCGTTCCATGGTGTTCCCGCCACGGCCCCAGCAGCCAGTGCCATGGGGAGGCCACGGCTCGTAACCTGATGGGATCTGGGGCAGCTGCTAACAAGTAACGCCGTCGTGAAGAAACAGGACCAGAGGTGAGACAGCAACACCCAAACTGAAATTGTGTTCTGTGGACAAAGGCTGGATTTCAACATGGAAACAAGGGCGTTGTTTAATTTCCTAAGCTGGCAAGCCAAGAGAACTTTTTTCCTTTTCTTTGGTTACCCAGAAGGCAGTGTAGGGCCCCGGAGAGAGGGAGCCCCAGGAGCCAGATGCCTGGAGGCCACGTGAGCCCCTCGGCCTTGGTTCCTCAGTCTGCAGAGCTGGGAGGCAGCACCTGGAGGTGGGGTGCAGGGTGTGGGGGACAGATATGGAGCGCTGAGGAAACATGTGGCTGAAGCCTCGGATTATGAGGTGTTAAAGCTTGGTGAGGCCTCGCCAGCATCTAACCCAGCAGTTCTCACCCGGCTGCGGTGTGAAATCTCCTGGAGAAACTTTTAAAAAATACTGATGCCCTTCCCGCCACCAAGGCACCAGGCGGTCCCCCTGACCTGGAGGCTGGGCCTGCAGGGGGCTTTCTGTGAGCCAGGAGTGAGCAGACAGGTGGGATGGAGTTTAGAGGCTTGCAGTGGAGGCTGGGGGAGCATGGCAGCCCCCTGAGGAGGCTCACTGTTGTCTAGGTGAGGCGGGTGCCTCGGGGAGGAGCCACCGTGCTGAGACGCAGGTGGGTTCCTGTCTCGACATCAGCAGGTCGGAGGAAGAGGAGCGTCCGTGCTCCAGCTGCCTCTCTCGTGCCCCTTAAACAAGGGCTCAGGTGAGAGCAGCGGCGCCTCGCCCCCAGTCAGCTGGTACCGGCAGGGGGTGGGCTGCAGCGTCTCCGCCCAAACCCAGCTGGCGTGGGGTCCAGCCCTCACGCACCTGCCTCAGGTTGGCAGAGGGGCAGCCCACCTCTGCACCTTGGGACCTTGGGGCAAGACTCAAACCAGGACGGGGCAGATGAGTGAGTCTGGAGGGGGGGGGATGCGTAGGACGCCAGCTCCCTGCAGTGCTGGATCTGGGACGGCACCCCATTCCTTTAGGAGACCCCGTGGAAACCCTGGTTAGGGTGGAAGCTCTGGGTGGGCTGGGCGCTCTGCGGGCTGGAGGGGGCTGTGGGTGGCAGGTTGGCTTCAGCATCTCAGAAGATGCCATAATTGGAGCCTGCGCCTCTATTTTTAGGCTCCATCTCTGCACCAGTGTTTATTTCCCTGGAGTTGGGCCCTGCTCCCAGAGCCGTCCATCATCCTGAGGATGCTGTGTGGCCCCAGGTCACAGCCCTCTGCTGAGGAGGAAGGCACCTGGTTCTGCGGGCGTCCTAGCCGTCGTTTGCATACACTTATTTTTCACCCATCATGTGGCTCGTGGCTCTGACCCTGCGCCCTAGCCCCTTCCAGTGAGAGGAAAGGGGGTTTGTTTCTTTGCTCTCTGAGGTTTTCGCCCAGCCTTCCGCTGCTTTCTGGCCTCTACAGCCAGCCCAGGGGTCCCTGGGGGTGTTTTTCCCTGAGAAGATCAGAGATTCAGTCACCACAGATACTGGCCTACAGATTCGTGTTTGTGGGATGAGGTTCCTGCCTCTGCATCCCCTGTGGACTGGAAGCAAAGCCCGACTTTTGTGTCAGCCCAGGGCACCCATCCCTGGGGCCCCACCTCAGCCTTGTTGATAGCTGTCCAGGTTGGGGTGCCACCCCTGCACCCCTCTCCAGTGGAAGCTGCTGGAGAGCCTGAATGTGGTCTCACCCGGTTCCTGGTGCCCTCAACACACCCCATGCTGATCGCCAGAGAGAGAGGAGGGGCGATGGGCAACAGAGGGCCCACAAAGGTCATATGATGCCGGTGCTCTGGCTTGTGTTTTCCATCTGCCTACCAGGGTTTCACGATTTATTATTTATTATTATCTGATTTTTCCATCAGATTAGATTCCTCCATGCCTTCCGGTATCCTCAAGGCCAAGCTTCTCAGAGCTTTCAGTCACCTGCCTCCTTGGCTGGGAAGGACGTCATTCATCCTATTTTTGGAAGTTTTTTTTTTAAAATCACTGGTTCCTTTTTCTGCAGAACCCCCTGCAGGACTAGTGTCCCACAGAATGTACTTTGGGAAAGACAGATCTGCTTTCCTTCTGGATTTCCCAGTCAGGAAGGACTGGCAGTACCTTGGTGGGGGGGCACTCCCGTTCCCAGGGGCCCCCAGTGGCTCCCTGTCTCGTCTGACCTGGTTCCCGTGCTTCACTCTCCAGCGCTGAGGCCTCCGACCTGCCTCAGGGACTGCACTTCAGGGGTGCTCCTCCTCAGGGCTCTGGCCCCGTGCTCCTGGACCTCATCCCCCTGGAGCAGCACCTCCTCCTGTGTCACCCCTTGCAGGGTGTGCCTGTAAGGCAGTCACCTCCTCCCAAGGCCTCTTGGGACCCCACCCCGGGGCTCCTGTCTGAGCCCTTCTCTGTCAAGACTAGGAGACCTCTCAGCCTCCCTCTCCCCATTGCCTGAGTGGGGCCCTCCTCCAGGGCAAAGGACCACAGGAGCAGCGTCACCCCAGGCAGGGCTCACCTCCCCACTCGCCCAGTCCAGGCCAGGTGGTCACTGGCCAGTGCAGGCTTCATCTCGGGCTGGGTGGAGTGAGCTGCTGCAGTCTCTCAGCCTCAGGGCCGTGGGAGTGGCAGGGGCCATCAGACTCTTTGTAAAGACCACTCTGCCAATCCCAGCTCCACCACTCAGGAGCCTTGGGTCTTGGGCACAGTCCATAACTCTCCACGCCACCCATTCCTCTCCTGGGTGTGGTTCATGCAGCAAACTGTGTCATAACATGGCGAAGTCATGACCCAAGGAAGCACAGGATAGGCTGTCACTGAGCAACAGGGCTGTAGGGTCTCAGAGCCACCAAAGTCACTTGACCTCGTGGACCTGCCTCAAGGCCTGTTTCTGTTGTCAGCATCCAGCTGATTGGATTCTGCAATTGAATTTGGGCAGCTTAACAAACCTCCCGAAATCTAAATAACAGTCAGCAAACCTGCTGTAATTGAATTTTTGAGATGCTAACACTGCAAATTGGAAGTGGCTGTTTTCTGCCGAGAGTGCAGGGCCCCATGGTTCTCACTTGAAACCAACGCCCGCTGGCTGTGCTTGTCTTCTCAGAGGCCCTGCGGTGGGGGTCTCTGCACAGCCAGACTGCAGGAAAGCGGGAGGCACTCCCTGCTCAAAGTTCTTAGTGTTCAGGCGAGATGAAAGCCCCCCATGGGGTCCTGGGGGCCCCAGGGAGGTGTGGCCACTCAGGGTCCCAGACCATGGCTGGAAGGCTGCAGGGCTCGGGGGTTAGGCCTTGTCCCCTCCCTGTCCTGCGGAGAGGGAGGGGAGCAGCGCCTGTCCCCATTAATCCATTTACCATGCTGCTGGGTCAGGGAGCACTGCTGGGTCAGGGCATGATGTCAGCATCGTCAGCTGCCGTTCTAAGTTGGGTCTCAGGCTACGGGCACAGCGGGGCCCACGCTGCACTGATGCAGGCTCCCTGCCATGGTGGAGCAGGGAGCAGGGATCCTTCCCCACCCTCCCTGTGCCCTCTCTTCTGTGGAGTGGCAGGGGGCTGGGACGGGGCCAGCCTGGGGTGAGCAGGCACTCAGACAGCATGTGTCCTGTCCCCCCGCCCCTTCCCCACACCAGCTAGTGGCACTCCTTGGCTGTCTGCTGGCCTCCACCTGCCTTGCGCCACCCACCCATGGATGGCTGTGGGTCCCCTTTTGTGGCTGCCTCCTCCCGTGACTCCTGGCCAATGGGACAAGGCTTCTCTCTTATTCCCCTGACCCCCTCTGGGCCCTGCCCGGTCAGTGGCCTAGTGCCTGGCTAGCAAGTTTTGTACCTTGTCATCCAAGAAGCCATCACCTTCTTTTTACATTTTTGAATGTTACTCCCATCAGCCGGGGGCAGGTCCAGGGGCAAGTGCTGGGGAGCCCGAGGGCTCAGGGCAGTGCTCAGGTGAAACGATGGGTACTGGGCCTTGGGGAGCAGCCATCTTTTTTTAAAAAATAAATTTATTTTATTTATTTATTATTTTTGGTGGTGTTGGGTCTTCGTTGCTGCGTGTGAGTGGGGGCTACTACTCATTGCGGTGCGCGGGCTTCTCATTGCAGTGGTTTCTCTTGTTGCGGAGCACAGGCTCTAGGTGCGCGGGCTTCAGTAGTTGTGGCGTGTGGGCTTAGTTACTCTGCGGCATGTGGGATCTTCCTGGATCAGGGCTCGAACCCGTGTCCCCTGCATTGGCAGGCGGATTCTTAACCACTGGGCCACCAGGGAAGCCCCGGGAGCAGCCATCTGCAGACGGAGGAGAGGAGGAAAGAAATTTGGAGAGTGGCAAGGAGGTGGGAAAGCCACGGGGTCTCCCTGGCACTAGATGGGCTGAAGAGCCAAGAGGAAGCAAGGGCATGGAGCGCAGGCAGAGCATGGCCTGGCTGGGCGAGGGCGGGGGTCCCTGGCTTCCTGGCACCTAGAGGTGGATGAGCCATCTGAATATCCCTCCCTGTTCAGAACCCTGCTGGTGTCCCTGAACTTGTCTCCTCACCTCCATAGGCCTGTCCCCTTCCGCTGCAGTTCTGTCCCTCTGCCAGGACCCATCTAAGCACCACCTCCCCCCAAACCTTGTCCTGCCCAGCGCTGGGTGGAGGTGCAGAGGGAGGCGTGAGTGCTGGGCTTCCCCAGCCTTCACCTCACCTGTCCTGAGGCCCCTCCTCAGCCAGTGCTGCTGTCACTCATCTCCAGCCACAGTGTGTGAGGGGAGGGGGGCCCTGGTCATCCTGTGCCTTGACCCCGAGGAGCTTGTGGGCAGGCGAGGGCAAAGCCAGATTCCCCAGAGAAACAAGCAAGAGACAATGCAAAATGGGGCAGCCACAGGGCCCCTGGCTTCCATGTCCCCACCATGTCACCTCCCCCACCTTCCAGACCAATCTGTGCAGCCTTTTGGTTACTTGGTTTCAAAAAGCTGCCTCCCCACCCAGAAACTTGATCCATTTTCCTCAAAGATGGGGGGAAAAAAGCTCCACTTCTAAAAATAGCCCACCTGGCTCTGCTCTGCTGGCTGTTTCCATGGCAACCCACTCCTTCCCAGGAGTTCCAGGTGAAAGAGGGTCCCAGCCCTGGTGCGGGTGCCCAGTGGCTCCTCAGCTGCAGCCGGCTACTGAAGGGTTCAAGGAGACCCCCAAGCGGGGGTGGGGGCACAGCAGAAACACCGGGGCTCCCTCTGGCTCCAAGCCTCTATGATTTGAAGTAAACTCAAGACTGGTTATGTGCAAAAAGTGAGCTGTGCTGATGAGGGTGACAGGGATATTGGTGGGTGGGGGGCCAGGAAGTCCCAGCTCTGCCCTGGCTGCACGCTGGGGACTTAAATCCTTTTCCAGAGGAGGTATGAATATCCCCAGAGTATGGACAAGCACCCTTAGCCAAGGCCACGTGGGGTTGAAGCAGGACTGCCTGGCCCAGAACCGGGCTCCTCCGCTGTCCCAGGCCACCTCCCTGAGCAGTCAGGGAGGCATGTGTGCCAGGCTTGAGGGGAGAACAGAGAGACCTGTGAGGTCTCTGTGCCCAGGTGGGAGTCTCAGTGCTTATCTAGGGAGCATCCAGGGACCACCCCTCAGGGCAGTAAGTCAGAGTACTGATCAGCTTCTGGTGTTGCTGGCAGTCCTTGGCTTGCAGATGCTTCACTCCAGTCTCTGTGTCATCACGAGTGTTTCTGTGTCTTTGCTTCTCTTCCTGTAAGGAGGTCAGTCATATTAGATTAAGGACCCGCCCTATTCCAATATGACTCATCTTAACTAATTATACCTGCATCAGCCCAAATAAGGTCACATTCTGAAGTTCCAGGAAGGGCATGATTTTGGGGGGACACTAGCCAACCCAGGATAAGGGTTGGAAACTCATGCACTTGGGAAGCTTGCCATAGATGGAAGGCCACTGCCGTACTCTGCTGGCCTGGCCGGGATGGACAGAGAAGTTGTGACTGCTGCCTTGTAAACACGTTGGTAACCCGAGTTTTATGGATTTATTCTCATCTAACAAAAAGGAGAATTCATTCTTGCATTTAGCTGGTGAAAATCAGTGGGTATTTCAGGAGTCGGTGCTTTTCTAGAAATGGTTGTGTCTGAGAACAGGCTTGAGCCCTTTATTCCACGGTCATTTGCTGCATGTGATCCCGCCATCCCCAGAGCTGCCTGCACCTTACCTTGAACCCCGCCCCTGGCTTGGAGACTGGGTTGATTGTTCTTTACATGTTCCACAGTCTGGAGCTGCTGTTTGCTTTTGTCACTTTAGCCAGGGAGGCTCGGGGTGCCACTGGCTGAGGAATGTCAGGCCTGAGTTCCCCAGGAAGTCTTTCTCATTAGAAGGTGCAGGCTCGTTGGTGCAGAGTTGCCTGGGGAAGAAGAGCAGAGTCACCTTCCCCATCTGCCAGGCCCGCTTCCTGGTCTCAGAAGCCACAGTCTTTGCAGCTGGTGGAGCAACTCACTGGGCTCCTGCTGAGTCGCTTTTCTGTGAAGGTTTGATCTGAACGTTAGAAGCACACCCAGAGCAGCAGCGCAAGACAGGCAGGCAGAGCAAGGCCTGGGGAAGCAGGGGTTCAGCACGATGGCCCTGGCAGCTGCGGCTGGGAGGATGGGAGGGCAGAAGCCCCTGCCGCCTGCCCCCTGCCTGGGCCTCCCCTTTGCCCCCTCCAGCTCTCCAGTCCTTCTTCCAGTTTGGCTCCCTGGGGTCACTGTCCTTGGAGGCTGGCCATGCAGGGATGTGGGCTTCTGTTCTCTGGCTGCTGGTGGTCTTGGCCAGATGCTTCCTGCCCTGAACCTCAGCCCTCCCGCTGAGATGAGGGTGTGGGTGGCAGGGTCTGCAGTCCCGCCGCCACCCCCAGTACAGACATTCTGGCTCTGTCCTCTTCCTGGTGAGGCTAACAGTCTCGGGAGGGGTGGGGGAGGAGGGTGAGATGATGTACGCTAGCAGGGAGAGGGCAGGGTGAGATGCCCCTGTTAGTGACCCCCTCAGTGTGGCCTGTGCTGAGAGACCAGGGGAGGGACCCCAGCCCCACCACTTACTCTCTGTAGGACCCGTCCTGCTCTGATCCTCTGCTTTCTCACCTGTAAAATGAGGGTGCTAAGGGTGCAAAGATTAAGTGAGTTATTTGTCCAGTGCTTTAAGAAGTGCCGGCACCTTGTGTATGCCCTGGCCACTACTGCCACTGTCCATTGCTGCCACCGTCCATTGCTGTGGCTGTTTGCTGCCGGATGCCGCCTTCCCACCCAGCCCTTCACGGCTGAGCAGTAGGAAGCTGCCTCTTCCAGAGCTTGCTTCCCGAGCTGCTGAGACTGGGCTGGGTCTGAGTGCAACTCACGCAGCATTTCCCGGGGCTCACCAGCTGGTGCAGAGCCAGCCAGAGGCCAGCATGAGTGGAGCAAGGCAACTGACCGCAGGGAGCTCGGTGGGGGTGGGTGAGGGGCCCTGCAGGCCAGCGTGTCCCGGGGAGAGCGGGAGAGACGGGCCTTGTGCTCAGGGGTTGAGATTCGGCGTGGAGGATGGCAAACGATCTTCACCAGGCAGAGGGCAGGTGCCATGTGCACTTTGGGCTCCCCTAACCGGCCCCTTGCTCACACCTACTGCCCGGTGAAGGGGATCTCCTGTCCAGTCCTGCCTCCTCCACCCTCGGCCCTGTGCTGGCACCTCCCCACTGCGCAGGGACCGCAGGCTCCTCATGTCAGCGGCTGGGGCAGACGTGTGAGCGCCCCCGCCTGGGGAGGTGCCCCGGAGCTCAAGCCTCTGCTCTCCGACCACCTGATTTTTCCTACACCAGGGGCAGCCTGGAAGCTCCTCCACATAGCTGCTCTGTGCTGAGTTCTGGCCTTCACATGAGCTTTGAGGCAGGCCAGGGCTCCACCGTGGGTGGATGTGTGGCTTCGATGTGGTCCTAGATTCCAGTTGCTGCTATTCTTGTATTTATATAGTTGCAGAATTCCTGTAGGATTTTTAAGTCCATGGATAGTTCAGTGTCTGCTGTGTTATTGAGATGTGGATTGTTACTTTGTTCCTCTCAGATGCTCACTGTGCCTGAGTTTTATTCCCAGTGGGAGTGGGGACAGTGAAGATGTGTGGGGTCAGAAAAGCCTGAGAACCCCCAAGGCCACAAGCTTGAGAACCACAGCCTAAGCGACTTTGCACGTATGAGTGTTTTCCTTCCTTGGACGACATGCACCACCAGCAGAGCTCCCGTCCGGGGGGCAGGTGGGGGTGTGGGGGGGGGCAGTGGAAGCCGAGGAGCCCTTTTCATGGCTCTAGATGGGTAACTGCCAGTTCATCCTTCAGAAAGCACAAGATGAGTTAATGCCATCTATTCTTTTTGCTACTTTGAGGAACGTCACATTGAGTGGTTTCATTTGCATCTCTGATGTTGAGCTTCATCTGTGTGTCCCACATGGATTTACTCCTTGCAAAGACCCCTGACCCTGAACTGAGACCTGGGACTCAGCCTGGCCACAGTTCACCATTTGGGGGCCAGGGTCCCCTTCATTGTTCAGCTTTGCCCTTCAGTCTGTCACCAGCCTCCTCTCATCCATGGACCTCTGCTCAAATGCCCACATACTCCGTTTTGCCAAGGGATGAAGGCCCAGGCTCCTTAGCTGTGCCCTCTCCAGCTAGCTCCTCTGTGCTACTACTCACATCCTTCTCCAGACCCTGCCCTTCCGTGTGTGACCTGCCGCTTCCATGCAGGCCTCCTGGGATGCACCCAAGATCATTCATCCAGTCACTCCTCCTCTCGCCCCTCCCCCCCCCCATTCTGATCTCACTGTCCCTCTGAGAGGTACTTTGCCTGCGCATCCCCATAGAACAGACTTTGCTGGTCAGGTGTCTTCCCATCCCTCCCCTAGCAACACAGCCAGCAACTTGGGAGCAGAACAAGCACTTTCCTGTGTCCCTGGCAGCTGGACCTGAACTTGGACCCTAAGAACTGCTTGCTAAGGTGCGATTACCCACCCTCTGCCCGTCCCGCAGGAAGATGCTCCGAGTTAGGTTGGTCAGTTCTTTCTCAGAGCACAGGGGGTCACTTTCAGGCTGACCCACAGTCAGCATGCCCCCGTGTGCCCCTCCCAGTGCCCAGCAGCAGCTGTGCTGACTGGTTGGTGGCCATTCTGGTTGTTTGACACGTTGAACCTGGAAAGTGAGAGGAGGTTGCGTTGTAACTAAGAGCCTAGGCTCTGAAGCCGGACAGGCCTGGAGGCTCCAGAATTTCCCCGCCTGTGGCCCTGGGCAATTTCAAAGCACCTGTCTGCCCCCTCAAACCTACCTCACTGGGTCATCAACGTGCATTAACCAAGGCAGCGCCCTGCCCAGTGCCTGGCACCCAGGAAGGCAAGATACGCGTCAGCCATTGGAGCCTTTCTAAGGTGATCCAGAGAGAGGAAACAATTCCGTGCAGATCCCCCTGGGTTCAGATCCAGCACTGCCCCCTTGATAACAGGCCCTAAACCGGTGGCTTGGTGTCTCAGAAGCTGCGTTTTCACGCCTGCACTGCTGGTCACTGAGGTTCGGCGTTCACACTGGTCAAGCGAGTGGCCCAGGGCCTGGCCCGGCACGTGTGGTCTCCAGACACTGGGTCATTTCGGGGCTGCAGTTGGGCTGGATGGGGTGGGCGAGCCCTGCCCCCAGCCTGGATGCTGCCCACTGCCACCTCCTCGCTCCAGGCACCCCTCCGAGGCTGGCCAGGCCCTGCCTCCAGCTTAGGGCGTGTGCGGAGCAGTGTCTCAGCTGTGGCCACCCCCATGCACCCTGTCTGCCATGGGAGGAAATCTGTTCTCTCACAATGCGTCCTTTTTTCAAAAATTTCTATCTTGGGTTACAGATTTCCTTCACCAAAAAAAAAAAAGTTGTTAATTATTTCTAAATCAAGGCATCTCAGACACCGCTCAGCAATTACAGCCTCTGGTACTCACAGGCCAGTGTCGAAGTAGCAGCAGGGCCCAGGCCAGCTCCCCACACCACCCCACTCGCCGCAGAGCACCCCGGAGGCTCCCATAGCCCCGCGCCCCTTTGGACACAAGCTGGGCTGGCAGTGGGCCAGGCTCCAAGGTACCTCAGACTCCCAGGAAGGGGTGCCGAGGGCACCTGGGGTCGAGTAAACAGGGAGGGGGTGGGGCGTGAGCACCTGCCTGGCTCCTCATGGAGGCCCCCAGGCGTGAAGAGGGTGGCTCTGGAGGCAGACACACTAGCCAGGGGGCCTGGGCCAGGGCTTCACCTACCTGAGCTTCATCACCTGTCTGTCCCCTGGGAGTGGTACAGTCCCTACCCTGACAAGGCCATTGAGAGGCCACAGCCAGTGTCTCCACACAAGAGACGCCCATAGGTGAGCATGGCCTTGCTCCTCAGGAGAGACCTGCGGGAGGGGGTCACCGGTCGCAGCGGGGAGGGAGCTGTGACTGTGGCCTGGGGGGTCTTCAGGCCGGCTCTGAAGATGGGGCGGCATTGGGCTGGGCAGGGGTGAGACCTCTGAGGAGCTGGGGGTGGTGAGGAGGTTCCAGGCAGTGGGAACACAGTGGGGATACAGTGGGGACACAGAGGGAAAGGCCCGAAGCACGAGCACTCATTGTTTGCAGGGACCGGGGGTGGGCGGACAGCGGAGAGCAAGGTCAGGTTGGCGGGGGAGGCATGGGTCAGCCCGAGCTGGGCCTGTGACGTGGCGACAGTGCCCGGGCTTCATTCAGGGTCTGCGGGGTCTGGGATGGGAGCCGCTTCCACACAGCCATCTCCACCTCTTCACCCGGACAGCCCACCCCTGCCTGCACATCAGCTTGGGGGGTGCTGGTGCCCCCTGCAAAGCACAGCCCAGGCCCTGTCATTCAAGCTGGTCCCCTCTTCCATCCCCCGCACTGACTCCAGAGGGGCTGTGCAGACATCTCGCCCTGGCCAGGAGCCGGCACCTCCCGGGCCTCTGGGTGTGTGTTGCTCCGTAAGAACCATGGCGACCCCGCGTGTCTCCACAGATGACTCTGGGGACGACGAGGACGAGACTGCCTCCCCAGCTGATAAGAGCGAGCTACACGACACCATCAAGAAGCTCTCCCTGAAGCTGGACGACCTCAGCACGTGCAATGAGCTCGTGGCCAAGCACGGCGTGGCACTGCAGCGCTCCCTGAGCGAGCTGGACGGCCTCAGGATCCCCTGTGAGAGTGGCGAGAAGCTGAAGGCGGTCAGCGAGCGGGCCACCCTTTTCCGCATCACTTCAAATGCTATGATCAATGTGAGTGCCGCCGGCCCGGCCCAGGGCCCCAAGGGGGAGGTGGCTCCCCAGTCCCCCAGTGGGTGGCCAGGGTGAGGGACAGGCCAGGGCTCCCTCTTGCTCTCGTCATCCTCCGTGTCATCTCATCCACGCGTCGTCACGGGGTGAGGACACTGCTTTTCATTGTTGGGTGGAGCTTGGAGTTGGGTGTGAGATCCGGCTAAGCCCGCAGGTGCTTCAGGCCTGGGTGAGGAAGGGAGCGCCCGACCTAAGCAGCCGGCTCAGCACACACAGTCGGGACGCGGCTGCCGCATTTTTCAGCAACAGCTGCTGCTGCTCTTTCCCCCAGTACGTGGCCCAGATGCAGCAGGATTGGGACCTGTAACCATGGGGGGCTTGCATGTGTGGTGGGGGTCCCTCAGTCAGAAGAGCTTTCGAGTTGAGGCCACCACAGCCGTGCCAACCTGATAGTAAGTAGCTGAACGAGGACCCACAGACGTGGACTGAGGGGTTCAGCCCCAGGAGTTCCCCCTTTCCACGGGTTCTGGGAGCCACACAGCTGTGACCGCGAACCGGGAGGGTCTCTCCGTGGTGGCAGAGAGTTCAAGGCTGAACCGAGCTTCTGGGTCCTTCCTCTTTCTGCCTGATGAGTGTTCCCCAGAGGTGCATGTGCTCCCTCTGGACACAGGTCTGATGTGTCAGAGGAGGCCACAGCCTCCTCCCAAGGACAGCCCCCAGGATGAGCACATCCCAGCTAGGATGGCACCGTGGGAGCTGGGGGCCAGAGCACAGAGGTGTGGGGAGATGGAGGCCGCCTCAGAGGAGGTGGGTCCAGAGAACGCGGTTCAGGCAGGCTGGCCGCAGAGACAGTGGGCAGTACCAGTGCCCAGGTGAGCCCCAGCTGGGGGATTCAGCCTCCAAAGCAGGGGGTCAGAGCAGAGACTAGGCTCTCTGTCCAACACCAGGAAACCTGAGGGCAGGGTGGGAAGGTGGAGGCTGGAGCCCACTGCAGGCCAAGACCCTATACCCTCTTCCCAGACTCCAGGGAAACACGCACAGGTGCCCGCAGGTGTGGACTTTGTCCATGGCGTTCAGGGGTGCAGTGGCGCCCACGTGCAGAGAGGCTGCTGGACTGCAGCTCTGTGGCCACCCTGCTGTTTGGCCCTGTCACTGGTCTTCTCTCTCCTTTTCCCGTGTTCACCCTCTGGCCTCCTTACAGCCCCCAGACTCTAGGGGCCTCTGTCACTGTCCTTCTTCCGGTGACAGTCACCGATATCGAGCATTTAAGGCATAATGATGCATTTGTGCTTCCCCGCGGTTTCCCTGGCATGGCCTCCCCACATGCGGAGACTAAAGCCGCATCGTCTTGAGTAAGTGGTTTTGGTTTTTCCCAGATAATGTGCTGCTCAGCTGGCGTCTCTAGCGAAAGTATTTTATCAGGCATCAGAGGCTCATCTGTGTTTAGGAAGCCATAAAAACAGCTCGCTACCTAAGTGCGTAATGAATTGTTTGATGGGAAGCTCAGGCCCCTGGGGATGATTAGCAAGCCTGTTAGCAGTTCTGGCACCTGGAGTGCTGGACCCAAGTGACGAGCCTGCACCCTGGGCTGGGATCTGCGCCCCCTGCAAACATGAACCTGACGTGAGGGCCTCTCCCATCCATCTCCACTGTGGGGGCACAGAAGTGAGGTGCTGGGAGCCCAGCCTAGTGCAGAGTCCTGCATTTATTCCAGGGACCCTTCCTGACAGCTGCTTCTCACCTGGCAAGAGCCGGCTCAGTTCTGGGAGGCTGTCAGACCCTGAACGCCCAAACCCCCGCTGTGTGCAGAGGGGCCACCTAGGCAAAGCGTCCCCACTCCTGGCCAGGCTTTGGCCTCCACCCCTGTTACTAGGAGGGGTTTGGACCAGGGAGCTGTAACTAAGGCATCCATGTGGCTCCCACCCCCGAGCCCCGAGGGGAGCCCACTCCCATCCAGGACCCCTTAGCCCTCCCCACAGCTTCGTTAGTACCGCTAATATCCACGTGGAGACAGAGGCACAGAGAACTCCCTGAGCTGCCCAGGGTCACCAGCTGCTAAGTGGCCAAACTGGACGCAAACCCAAGTCTGTGTAGCGCGCTGCGGGAGTCATGGCCCTCGTGACGGTGAGGGTGAGACCCTCAAGGGCTGCAGAGGCCCCCTTCCACTCTGAGGTCAGCACATGGAGGGTGGCCTCGCATCCACCTGGGGCAAACCCCCATTCTCAGGGACCTGAGTCCCTGGTGTGCCTTTTACCTTTAGGCTGCAGCCCTACCAGGGTCTTTCCTGGGAAGGTGGGGACCCAGGATGGGTGGAAGCCACCCCCAGCTGTCCCCAGAAGGCACAAATCCTCATCCCTCAGATCCGCCCAGATCTCAGTGTAATAAGAGGAAGCTGCTTCCCCCACACTGGCTTCCTACTGCCTCTCCACCATCCCCTCCCTGCCCCCTGCCCTGACTGACGGGAGCCCCTACTGGGGAACTCAGGGAATCTCTCCTCCCACCAGCCGCACAGCCAGGGCAGCCCCCTCCTGTGGATGGTGAATGGCTCTGGGTTTTCCACCTCGTGGGCTCCGATTAAGCCTGGGTCATGGAAATGGAGCAGAAAATGGGGGACGGCAGGCCACACAAAGCCCGCAGGCAAACACATCCTGTGGAGGGCCCTGGGCAGGCTGCACTTTCCCCACACAGGGAGATGCGCTGCTGCTTCTTCACCTTCCCCCAAGACGGCCAAGAGTCTGGGGTTGTTCAGCCTTCAGGAGAGAAGTAGAGGGAGATTTCTAAACCTTCAGATTCAGGAGAAGGCATCACTATCATTAGCCTTTAGATCCTGAACTCCCAGCAGGGCAGGGAGGGAGGCTCTCTGGACAGTTTCCAAGATCCCAGGAACCGTGGCTACTGAGGCAGGCCTGTCCCTGTGGCCCTGCTCCCCAAGGGGGCATCTGGCCCTCACCTTGAGGCTGGCCCCTTTTGTACGTGTTTCAGGGAACAGGATGTCTGGGGGAGGTTCTGGATCAGGAATACTGAACTGTATTGCCGTTGCCTGCACTGTACCCTCTAGAATACCCCTTCCCCACCCTTCAGATGCCTGGCAGATCCCTTTTTATCCTTCAGAACCCCACATGGACGTCACCACGGCCGGGAGGCTCTCCGAGTTCCCCATCAGGAAGCCGTTCCTCCTGGTTAGATCCCCCAGTGGTCCCAGCCCACCGAGCAGTGTTTAGCCCATTATTTCAACGTCTGATCCCCCACCAGGCTTTGTGCCCCTTGAGGTCAAGCTCAGGTCTTACTCACCTGTGGCCCCAATAGTAGCCCAGTGGGAGTGCCCGATACA
Organism: Stenella coeruleoalba; assembly: GCF_951394435.1. Classification (NCBI taxonomy): domain Eukaryota; kingdom Metazoa; phylum Chordata; class Mammalia; order Artiodactyla; family Delphinidae; genus Stenella; species Stenella coeruleoalba. The sequence goes on along the minus strand of NC_137160.1, from coordinate 66,481,364 downwards.
CTCTGTCTCAATCAAAGTGGGTCTTGTATCTCAGGGGTAAAAGTTCTAAGTGGCCCACATCTCACTTACCTGCTAAGTGACCATTTACAAAGCCATTCTAGCCCCATTTCCTCACCTGGACGAGGTCAGTGAGAAAGTGCAGGCTCTGAGCAGGGTGCAGAGCTGCTGGTCACTACCCCTCGCCACCCTGGTCACCTGGCCTTGCAGAGAAATGACCCAGCTTGGTTGCTAAGACACAGGAACAGAGCTTTATGAAATCAAGTCATAAACGTGTTTTTTTTTTTTCCACGGGAACGTGGTACTGAGCCCTGGCCTCCTTCCCTCCTATTGTGGTTTCGGTTGGCAGGGTTCTTTCTAGCAGGCCTGCGAGGGTGGTGCCTGGTGGGCCTTCAGGAGGCCTCGGGGGGCAGCAGCTGAGCAGGTCAGCGGCCCCATAGTGAACTTGGGGCTCAAGCAGTTAGGAAAGTCCTGCCTGATGGGATTTGAACCCAGACCTGAGTGGCTTCCCACTGATCCTGCCCTGGGCCTTTGCCAGGTAGGGACTCAGCGAGGACCAGGCAGACCCATCCGGCCCCTGAGGATCCAGGGGTCCCAGGGATGGTCCAGGGATCTTCCTTGTGATGCTGAGTCTCACGTGGGCTCAGCAGTACAGCCTTTGGGAGGAGTAGCTAAGCAGGGCAGCAGCTCACACACCCACTGGTGAAGGCCAAGTGTGTAGAGGGCCATGGAAGGGCTGGGGAGTGACCCTCAGTGGCAGGGCGGGGCCTGCAGAGGGAGAGGTAGTGGCCACAGAGTGGGGCCGGAAAGGGTCAGGAGGATTTCTCCCAGGCAGGGAAGGAAAACACTAGCTGTGGACACTTGCTGTGCGCAGGGGGTGCCGAGCTTTTTACACATGGTTCCCTGTAAGCGTTGTGCTGGGACGGCACCCACGCCATCAGGCTCTAAAGCTCCCCCACCCTTTTACCCTTCCTGGGCCTCTGCGGACAGTTCCCCAGTTGTGGTGGCCCCTTGGGCAGGACCTGGTCTTTGGGCGAAGCTCGCTGGCTGTGTGGATGACGGCCTTACCACCCGCTGCCCTGGAAATGAGAGCAGACACATCTCCTTCCCACCTGGGAGGAACAGGTGTGGGGTTCACATGACCCCCGACTGTCCCCGGGGGCCCAGCAGCCCCTCCCAGCCTCCTCTCCCACCTGTTCCCCGTCTGCCTCCCGTCCCCTGCCAGAGTTGGCCACTCACCTAACCTGAGGAGGCCACAGCCTCTCAGACCCTCCCCACCTATCGCCCCTCAGATGTACATTACCTCTCCTGGGAAGCCCACCCGCAAGCCCACGGCTACTCCCAGGGCCCATCTCACAGTCCACCTGGCTGGGTCGGCCCTGGGTGCCAGGGGCTGGTGGGGCCCTGGCCAGCAGGGAGCCAGGACAGGAGAGAGAATCAACTACCCATGGTCACGTCGCCTGCAAGGCGTTCTGCATGCACCATCTCCCCCCGACCCACTCAGCCGCTTATAGTGGGGAAACTGAGGCAGCTGCTAAGGATAGGAGCCCAGGTCTTCAGGCTCCAGAGCCTTGTGCCTCATAGGAGGGAAATAAACCCATCCCTCCCTTGAGCGGGGGAAGGAGGGTCAGGAACCCCTCCTCTGCCCACCTTTAACCCACTCCCAGCTCCGCATCCCCGCCCCACTCTGCTGACTGTCGCCCTGTCTGCAGGTCCACGAGTCTCGTGGGCTTTTCTTTCTTTCTTTCTTTTTTAAATAACTTATTTAATTGAAGTATAGTTGACTTACAACGTGGTGTTAATTTCTGCTGTACAGCAGAGTGACTCAGTTATACACATGTATACATTCCTTTTTATATTCTTTTCCATTATGGTTTATCCCAGGATGTTGAGTATAGTTCCCTGTGCTATACAGTAGGACCTTGTTGTTTCATGGGCTTTTCTACCGCAGCAGTGTGCAGACAGGACACGGTCTCCCTGGTGATGCTGGGAGCCCTGGAGCTTCCATGCCTGGCACAGTGTCCAGCATATGGGAGTGAATAAGAGAGAGGAGTTGGTTGTGAAAGAACGTGGGAGCGACTGAGTGAATTGCTTAGTGTCTGGCAAAATTCCCTAGTGGGTGATTTTGTGAGTCTGATCAACGGCAGTGCGGCGGGTCCATGCTTGGATCACCGTCTGGGTAACTGCGTTTGATGCCATTTAGAAGGAACTTCACAGCGCAGTGATCAGCCGTGGTTCAGAGACTGAGACTCGAAGCACTGCACGTGTGCAGGGCTCCCCCGGCCCTGGTGTGGGGACCGCAAGCGGCACCTCCCTCCCCAAGAACCAGGACGCATGCGGTGTTACAGCATTGGCTCCATCACGAGGTTTGAGGTAGAGAATGGCAGAATTAATACATGTTACCAGCTCAGGCTTTGGGTATTTGTTTCCATAAAGTGAAAAGAACAAAGTCCCATTTTCTTCTTTTTTCCCGCAAGTTTATCTTTGTGGGAAAGCAGAGCGCTTGGAGGCAGGCCTCTGGGATGGTGGCAGTGTGATAGCAGGCGCCCGCCCCAGTTTCCTCCCGTTACTTTGCTTCTCACAACGGCCACGTGAGGTTGGTGTCATTACAGCTTCCTTGTCATCGCTGTCGTTTGTATTATTCACGTGCCACCCCCGAGGCCCAGAGCGGTCATTTTGCCCAAGGGTGGCAGGCCCGGCGGCTACATGAGCACAGAGGGTCACAGCCATTGGTCCTGGGCCATCCCCATTGCTGGCTGCGGGGCTCTGTGCAGAAGGCCAGGGCTGTGTTACCTGTCACTAGGCCCAGCACACCTGGGCTCCCCTGTGGGTTGGCCTTGGGCCCCTGCCCTGGGCAGAAGAGCCCCACAGTGGTGCCACGGTCATTCTGGGGCGAGCCTGCCCTGGGCTGGTAGGGTGCACGCTCCCCTCCCTGTGGGGGAAATAGGGTCTGTCCACCTGCCAGGCGGTGGAGCCTGGCAGGGAGAGAGCCGCTTCTGTGACTCTCAGGCAGGCCCGGAGGCAGCCACAGTACCAGCGTGAAGGCGCTGAGCCCCTCCGTCAGCTGGCAGCCTCGGGGCTTGCTCCCCACTTCTGCTTCTGCAGGCCCCCTCCTGACATGGCCCCTACACCTGAGTTGTGAGAGGCCCCTCAGAGTTGGGGGGCCCTTGACCTCAGGAATAGGTTTTGGGCAGCCAGTGGGCAAGCAGAGCTGGATGGTAGGCGAGCCCCACAAAAGACCAAAGACAGTCGAGGTGCAGAAAGCCAGGGGGTGTGTGCTGGCCAACAGAGGGTGGTGCCCACCAGGCCCCCCTCCAAGGGCCCAGTGGGATGGACCCGGCATGCTTTTACCAAGGAAGGTAGTGGCCCACGAGGGACACACCCTGGTGCCCGCAATAGAGCTGGCCGGGTGGGATGGGGCGCAGATCCTGACGGCAGGGGCATGGGGAAGTGGCGGAGGACGCATGCCCAGGACAGCTGGGCCTGGAGGGAGGGGGCTTCAGCTCCAGTTGGAGGAGCTGTGAGAGCATGATGAGGGGGGAGCAGAGGCACTGGGGGCTGGGGGAGGCGGCCGGTGGGAGTGGGAACAGGGGCGCAGGTGAGGATATGTGGGGGAGGTGGGGGGTACATAGACGCAGAGGCAGCAACTCAGGGCACTTGGCCAGGACCTTGGATTTGTGGCATCATAGAAACGGACCAGATCAGAAGGGGCTGTTTACCGCTGGAAATGCTCTGAGGCTTCACTGAGCCCTGTTTGGAGATCATGAGGGGCTCCTCGCACCCACCCAAGCAGAGTGGTGGTGAGAGGCCCCAGAGCCGCCCTCCTCGTCCTTCCGGGGCCCGTGGGCAGGTTGCTGTCCAGCTGACCTCTGTTCTGCCCCTGACAGCTTGCTCACTTCAGGCTTGGGGAGATGAGTAAAAATAGATTCCAGGACGGTCTAAAATCAGTTGGCAAACTGGCAGCCAGATGGTGCTGGTTCCTGTGCACGAGGGGTAAACTATTTTGAATGTGGAAAGGGCTATTTTAAAGTTTGAACTGAAGTGAGAAGCTGACTCCCCAGTGCTGTGAGTGAGTCACATTAAGAAGAAGCCGTGACCATCCCCTCCGTGTCCGAGAGGGGCCGGCCCCTGTATGCGGGGCAACCCGAGCCGAGGGCCACGTGAGAAGGGGGCCCAGCCCTGGGAGCTGCCCAGCCTCCAGGGGCCGGGAGGGTGGTGGATACGGAGCATGGCGGCGTGGCTGAGACTGAGCCAGATGGACCCCCGGGAGAGCCTGGCACCCCCATCGCAGCTCCTGGGGGACCCGCTCTTGGTCTTGGAGCATGAGATGGCTGTGTTTCATCCAGCATGGCTGCCTCCAAGCCAGACAGTCCCAGCCTGAATCTCAGCCCTTTCCCACCTTCGGGAGGTAATGTGCTGAGGCCAGCCTGTTGCTCCTCAGTGGGAGGGGAAGGAGAGACTGTGTTGACCCTGATGTGTCCCTAGTGTGAGCTGCTGGCCATGCAGAGGGGCTCAGGGAACCCGTGATTCTGCACGTTTTTCTTCTGTTCGCCACCTTTATTATTACTACAGACCATTGAGAGGTGGGTCCTAGTGACCTGGCCATGTGAGGATCGATGTGGTGGGGTAGATGGTGGGGCAGCCTCGGCCCTGGCCACCCACTGACCTGGCAGCCCTGCGCCTGAGAGCCACGGCAGGCCAGTCATGTGGCTGTCAGCCCCAGGGCAGGTCCTGGCTGGCTGCAGGTGGAAACGTGGCCCTTTCTCCCTTCCTCCCTGCAAGCAGGGTTATCAGAACCTGCTGTGTGCAGACAGCTGGGGACAGTCACCGAGCTGGCCCTGTCGGCCCAGGGCACCCGCCCAGCCTGGAACCACCAGGCATTTGGCCCTTGTCCCCACCTCCTCTGTGGCTCCGAGGGCTGCCCACCCGACATCCAGCGACTCTCCGGCACCCTCCTCATGGCCCGGCTAGGACGGCAGTGACCGTGCAGGAGACTGATGGTTTCCACGTGGCCACTGAAGGCTGGGCCCGAGCGGGGTCCCGGCTCTGCAGACTCTCCTAGAGCTTGAGAGGCTCCTCAGGCCATACACAGGGTGGGCAGGAGACCCAGGCCACTGCCCACATGCCCTGCTCGCCCGCCCGCATTTGAGGAGCAGCAAGGTTGTGGTCGGGATTAGGATTAGGAACAGCAAAAGCGATTAGCGTTCGTCCTCCTTCCTCCTGGGCACAGCTGGGCAAGGTTTCCGGCTCAGACACTCTGCATCTGTCCTGTGCGACACCTGTCGGGGTGACTGGTAGCCACTCCCATTGGGCCCCGACACGCTTCCCCGGGCAGACAGCCCTCATAGCCCCCTTCACGGGCCCGGCTTCTGGGAAGGGAGAGTCCCCGGTGGGTGCCTCCGTGCAGGGGCATGGGGGAGGTGCCGCCATTTCCTTTCTGGGCTTTTGGTTCTCACTCTGCTTTGGGCGTGTCAACAGGCCCCCTGCCTTCCCCACAGAGGTAGAATCGCATTGCCCACAGGACCCTGCACCTCTTCATCTCAGGGACACTCTCGACAGCCATGGGGGTGGGAGGAAGGGGCAGGCCTGGGAGACTGGAACCCAGTTCCCGTCCAGAGGACGATCACCCAGTGGGTCACAGAATCGGGGACTCTGCAGGAGTCCTGGGGTTCAGCCCTCTGTTCACGAGAATACTGAGGTCCAGGAGGTTATGGGCCTGCCCCAGAGTAGGCAGTGAGGTGATGCCGTGAGGGGCCTGGATGCTGGCCCAGTGTGTCTGAGTCGGGGGCTTTGGGGTGGCCTGTGGCTCTGCTCCTGGTCAGGGCGGCGTGTGAGCTCTGAGAGTTGTGGCGGGGCCTCAGGGGAAGTGTGACCGTGTTCAGGGCCAGGGTCAGCCAGGCCCTTCCTGGGCCCCTGGGAGCCACCCCCAGTCACCCGCCCATCGCCGGGCCCCAGGCCTAATCCAGCTTAGCGAGCACACAGCGCACAGCCCAGCTCAGCATTCCAGGGCGGCGGGGCCAGACCGGCACCTGCCTCTGTTCGCGGCTGGCTGGGATGGGGCCTGGAGAAGGTCGGCAGCATCAGAGGAAACCGGCGCAGTTGGGGATGGACACCAGGTAGGCACCTCAGGGCAGAGGGGGCAGGCGGGCTCTCCACAGCCTGCAGGGTGACCAGAGCAGCTCATCAGCTGCAGATGACCCCCGCACCCTGGAGTCAGTGGAAAAGGCCCTGGTCCAGCCACATGAGCCCCTCGATATTGGGGTACAGCAGCCTCCGCCGTGCCCCCCTCTTCAGGCAACTCTGACACGCTCTAATCTTCATCGCCCAGCCCAGCTGCATGTGGCCCCGATGAGGCCCCCGCTGTCCTGGGGATTTGACTTCCTGCCCCTCTGCTGCTCCATATCAGCCTGTCCTGCAGGGACAGCAAGGTGGAGGGCACCCAGGTTATCAGCTGGCAGCCCTGGCTGTGTGGGCAACAGCTTCTGCTGCAGGGACCAGGCATGGCTGGATCCTGTTGCTTGAACAGGGTTATTCCCCAACATCCTTGTTAGCGAGCATCTCCAGGAGCCCAGCCCCACTCTGGGATGGCCCTGGGACCCCACATCGCCTCAAGGGGCATCCGGATGGGGGTAAGGATCCAGCTTGACAAAATAAACAGTGACAGTGCTGGTTCCACGCCCTGGGAGACTTGGACCCTGGCCCTACACGCATGGCCTGTGGCCTTGATCAAGTCCCTTGGTCTCCCTGAGCCTCCATGTCTTCCTCGGTCACGCTGTTAAAGCAGCCACCTCAGTGCTTGTGAGAGTGCGCCTCCCCTCCTGGCACCGGCACTGACAGCCCTGACCCACAGGGGATGGTGGGTCTGAGGGAGGTGGGGCCAGAGAAAGGGAGGAAGGCACGTGGTCACACAGGAGGGAGAGCGTGGGGCAGGACGGGGCCCCAGGAGCTGAGTGTGGAGAGGGTCTGGGACCAGGTCTGTGAGAGGCTGTCAGCTGTCTCAGAAAATGAAACCAACACTGTTTTCCCTTCCATATCATTCCTATAGTGTTGAGAGCGTCACGAACATCAAGGGCAGGAGGAAGGGAGCCTAATTCATCTTTGCAGCACAATCATCTTTCCCTCTTTGCTTTTTAAAATTTAATTTTATTTTTTATTGAAGTTGATTTACAATGTTGTGTTAGTTTCAGGTGTACAGCAAAGTGATTCAGTTATTTATTCTTCAGATTCTTTTTCCTTATAGGTTATTACAAGATACTGAGTATAGTTCCCTGTGCTATACAGGGAACTATAAACTTGTTATCTTTCCTTCTTTGCTTTTGCTGCTAGGAAGGTCAGAGGCCATGTAGAGCTCTCTGACATGAGTTTGTAGAATTATTTACCATGACATTTGGCTATTTTATACTGTTATTTGTGGCTCTTTTATAAGCCTTGTTTTATTTTTTTTTTATATAAATTAATGTATTTATTTTTGGCTGCATTGGTCTTTGTTGCTGAGTGTGGGCTTTCTCTAGTTGCGGCGAGCGGGGGCTACTCTTCATTGCAGTGCGCGGGCTTCTCATTGCGGTGGCTTTTCTTGTTGCAGAGCATGGGGCTCTAAGGCACGCGGGCTTCAGTAGTTGCGACTCATGGGCTGTAGAGCGCAGGCTCAGTAGTTGTGGCGTACGGGTTTAGTTTTTCCACAGAATGTGAGATCTTCCCAGACCAGGGATTGAACCTGTGTCCCCTGCACTGACAGGCGGATTCTTAACCACTGTGCCAACAAGGAAACCCAATAAGCCTTGTTTTAAATGCTGTGAATTATATGAAAGGAAAGTGTCCATCTGTGTTAAAACTCAGCGAGATGACTGCAGGAGCTGTAGAGGGTTGGTGGGGAGTGACAGCGGCAGGTACGACGGAGCAGCGCTAAGGAAAGGCGAGGGCAGAGTCCAGAGGCTCTTGTGCAGCTGCCAAGCTAGTCTGATGGGGCAGGCAACCTGCCACCAGGCAGGGCACCCACAGACCCTAAGAACCAGAAAACGTGAAGCACCCATCGTGTGTCTCACCTGTAACAAGGCTCCATGCATGACACAGCCCAGGCCCCTGCACCTTCTCCCCAAGACAGCCAGGCAAGGGGACCGTGCCTCATGTGGCCTGGGGTCCTGTCCTGTTCGCCCATTGTTGACCTGGGCAGCCCCTCCTCCCTGGGCCTCAGTCTCAGGGGGACAGGAGGATCCAGCAAGGGGCTTCCCTGAAGCGGTGGACCCGGCGCTGCCCAGGTAGACAAGGGCACCCCCACACACACCCGCCAGAGCCAGTCCTCTGGGATGTGTTTCTGACAGCACCGCGCACCTGGCTCGGTGGTCTGAGAGCTGCTGGGGCAGCGGCAGAGTGACGGCGCCCCTGCAGTTAGGACTCCTTCCTTGGTCAGCAAATGGGTGGCTGGAGCCCAGACTAACCTGACTAGGCACTGGGGCCGAGCTTAGGGTCAAGGGAAGCAAGGATGAAGTGGACACAGGCCACTCAGGAGCCCACCTTGGGGGTCCCCAAATTGCATGGTAGTCACTGACTGCAGCTCTGCACCAGTGGGCAAGCATTATAGATCCAGAATAGCCCCAGACCTGCAACAGCCCTGGATGCAGCGTCTCTCACCTCCAGAGCCTGCTAAGTGCATAAGGAGATTTCTTTCCTTCCCCACTAAAGTCTCTCCCTCCCCCTAACCTGTGCCAGGACACCTGTCAGCACAAATCCCTGCCCCTTCTGGAGAAGCGGGTTACAGTGGCATGTGGCTGGGCAGGGACCAGACCTGCAAGGGAGGGCGGGAGGCCCTTGAAGTGCTCCCTCCCCAGAGCCTTGCTGGGGAGCTGCTGGGAACTAAGCCTCAGTTTCCTCATCTGTCAAATAGGGACAATCCCCCTCCTCCCACCTCAAGGATTTTGCTGAATGAGCTGAGATGGGGCGGGGGGGCTGCAAATGCAGGGTCTGTGGGGCTTTACCATTGTGGCTTATGGACAGGACATGGGCTCAGTGGGGCTGAGTGACCCATGTGGGAACTGGGCCTTCCCAGTCCTGATCATGCGACCTTTTCCACTAGACTTTGCTGGTTGCCTTGGGCCTCCGTTTCCACATCTTCAGAAAGGTGGGGTGGCGAGCCCCTGCCCTGCCCACTCTGCATGGTACTGGGGGTGAGATGAGATGGGATGACAGAGGGAAGGTGCCCGGGGAGGGCTTGTTAAGGAGTGACGTGCGGGGCCAGATGAGTGGCCAGCCTTCTGGAGCCCCACGCTGGGGCCCTTTCTACCAGCCAGGCCGCCACTGGGGCTTGGCTCCTTATGGGGCTGGAGAGCCAGCCGAGCCCAGGCAGGGTGAAGGCATGTGCTCGGGCGCCAGCCGTGATGAAGGGGGTGTCCATTGAGTGCCCCTTGGCCCTGAGCTCTGCGTCACCTCCCTGGCTCCTCCTGACAGCCCTTCAGGTAGTGCTGTGCGGTCCCTGTCACAGAGAAGAGGCACCGTGCCTCTCTCCCTCCAGGAATCAAGTCTCTAACCCTCAGCATCAGACCTCATGTGATGTGCGTGGAGCCCAGTGGCCGGTGGTAAGGGGGTGGTGGGGAGTGGCAGCCTGAGATCACTGATGCAGGTTGGGCCGGGAACCATGTCCCTTCCGACCACGTTAGAGGAGTCCAGGAAGGGCAAGTCCAGTGGTGCCCGGCTGGGACCTTGCTGCCCTCCAGGGACAGCTGAAGCCCAGACCCTCTTCTCTACTGTGATGACAGGGGCAAAACAACCATCCCGTTTCCTAAGAGTGTGCTAGAACCACTTATGGACCCGGGAAGCTGAAAAGAATCTGGATGTCATAGTAGGCCACAAGTTTGAAGGAGGAACCTTAAAAGCAGAGTTTATGTGATACAGACTTTGAGGTAACTTGGTAGAAAGTTCGACAAGACCCTTTAGCTCTGAGCCAGGCGGTGTAGCAGAAAGGTGGCTTTCCTTCCTTCTGTGCCAAAGCCAGGGTCTGGCCTGAGCTGCTGTGTTGGTTCCAGTGGGGACAGGGGTTATGACAAACCTAGGCCCAGACCACAGTGAGGATGCAGCAGCTGAGAGCTGGGGCCCCTGCCACCAGGAACACGCAGCACCCCAGCTGATAACTGGTGAGGCAGCATGACCAGCAACACCGGGTTTAGTGCTCTCGAATGGCATCTTGACTGTGGGGCACCAACCAGGGCAGATGCCAGGCTGGTTCAGAGAAAGCCAGGGTCCCCATGACCCCACGGAAGCCACAGGGGGCAGCAAAGATGTTTCTGACCCACCTGCGATGGGAGGGGGAGGGGCCACGGCACCCCCGGGCATTCCTCTCTGCCCTGCCTGGCTCACAGGCCACGCCCCCTCGCAGGCCTGCAGGGACTTCCTGGAACTAGCGGAGACGCACAGCCGGAAATGGCAGCGGGCTCTGCAGTATGAGCAGGAGCAGCGCGTCCATCTGGAGGAGACCATCGAGCAGCTGGCCAAGCAGCACAACAGCCTCGAGCGCGCTTTCCGCAGTACCCCCGGCCGGGCCACCAACCCCACCAAGAGCTTCAGCGAGGGTGAGTGGGCGTCAGTCCATCCATCCAGTCCACCGTCAGTGTCCCCTTTGCCAGCTGGCTCAGCTTACACAGCCCCCCCAGGTTACATACCCCTCAACGCACCTACGTCTGGGCCCGCTTGGCCGGCTCTGGTGCCTGTGTGCCTCTGTATCCCCCACGCCCTCACAGTGGGCACAGTCTCCCCGTGTCTAGTCTCCCAATCTCCAGAGAAGAGCTCAGTGAGTCCAACTGTCCCCTCTGTGGCAGGGCTGCCCGGGTGCCAGGTGGCTGCCCACCTAACCTGGGGCTCAGGGTCACGGGTGCCCTGGGAAGGGGGTCCATCAGAAAGGGAAGCTGGGCCACAGAGAGACTGACCAGCATGTTTAGAGATCAGGGAAAGCTTCCGGAAGGAGGGAGTCTCTGAGCAAGAGGGTGAAAGTGCGTTCCAGGAAAGGGAGCGCGGGCACCACAGCGGGGTGACAGAGGTGGGGAGGGGCCGTGGGCTCTAGACCTCCCTGGGCAGGCGCGACTGTTGAAGTCACAAACTGAGGCAGTGGCTCTGTGTGTCTCTAGGAAGCCTCTTAACCACCAAAGGCGAGGACAGTGAGGAAGATGAAGATACCGAGTACTTCGACGCCATGGAAGACTCCACATCCTTCATCACAGTGATCACTGAGCCCAAGGAGGACAGGTGGGCTCGGGGCTGGGCGGCCACCTGGAAGAAACCTCTCCCGGGTCAGCCGTGCCGGCCTGTTCTCGTGCTCCACCTGTTCTTCGCACTTGGGGTTTTCTTTAAGTCTTGCTCCAGACGGTATTTTTGCTTAGATTGGTTCTGTTCTTCCTTAAATCAAAAATACCCAAATAGAGTTTGTATTGGGATTTCATTTTAAATGGACAACAGGTCATTGGCTGCATCCAGTTCCTGCCCCAGAGCCGCACAAGTTCCCAGCCACTCCACCACTGTGTCAGCATTCCAGAGCAGACTGGAGACACAGAAAGCCTCTTTTATTTTCTATTTCAAAGTCTTTGTTTCATTTTTCATAAAAGCTTGCTCTTTCAGGATCTTTCTAAATACACATTAATAGTAAATGAGACAGTTACTAGCACTGAAAGCCACATTGCCACACTCCCTGGGACCCTCGGGAAGCGCCTGTGCTTGTGGACCGAGCTGGCAGGACACATGCGGAGGGAAGCACGTGAGATGGGGTGGGCGGCAGGGCTGTGGTCAGGGGAGCATGCGGGGCTTGAGCACAGATTTTAATATGGTTCGGGGCTCAGTCCTCACCAGGGTTGCTCATTCTTGTCGGGTTGCCTTAGGTCCTGACCCTAGAAGGGTTGGTGTATATGGCAGTGTTTGGGGACATAAAAGTGGCCGATGAGCCCCACAGGGGAAAGAACTGACTGCAGCCTGTGCTGCCCACTGACACCCTCATAACAAGGTGTGTCAGGACCATGTGCTCCCCTGCTCGCCCTCAGGAACTGCATACTTCTCAGCGGCCTCACTCCTACATGTATGCTGTGGCCTGCCCACCCCATGCTGCCTTCCCTGACCCCCCCTGAAGCCCAGCCTGGCCGGGAGGAGGCCGGCAAAAACCTGTGCCTGCTCCTTTTTTGCCTCTGTGGACCAGCATGTTTCACCACTTCCCTGTCCTGGTTTCTTCCAGGGAAAAGGCATGGTTTGGATTCCTCTTACCCCTCAGGGAGTTTCTGGTCCTATCAGTGGTATATTTCCATTTCCCAATCATATTTTTAATACATATATTTATTTATTTTATTTATTTATTATCATCATCATTTTTGGTTGCATTGCGTCAAGCGGGGGCTACTCTTTTTTTTTTTTTCTGGTACGCGGGCCTCTCACTGTTGTGGCGTCTCCTGTTGCGGTGCACAGGCTCCAGACGTGCAGGCTCAGCGGCCATGGCTCACGGGCCTAGCCGCTCCGCGGCATGTGGGATCTTCCCGGACCAGGGCACGAACCCATGTCCCCTGCATCGGCAGGCGGACTCTCAACCACTGCGCCACCAGGGAAGCCTGGGGCTACTCTTTGTTGCGGAGCACAGGCTTCTCATAGCGGTGGCTTCTCGTTGCGGAGCACGGGCTCTAGGCATGCGGGCTTCAGTAGTTGTGGTGCATGGGCTTAGCTGCTCTGTGGCATGTGGGATCTTCCTGGACTAGGGATCGAACCCGTGTCCCCCGCACTCGCAGGCGGATTCTTAACCACTGTGCCACCAGGAAAGTCCCCCAATAATATTTTTAAAAATTTTTTAATTGAAGTATAGTTGACTTACAATGTTGTGTTAGTTTCTGGTGTACAGCAAAGTGATTCAGTTTTACATACATACATATATATATATATATACACACACATGGCCAAAAAGTTCGTTCAGGTTTTTCTGTAACATCTTTTTGGCCAACCCAATACATATATTCTTTTCCATTATGGTTTACTACAGGATATTGAATATAGTTCCCTGTGCGATACAATAGGACCTTGTTATCTGTTTTATATATAGTAGTTTATATCTGCTAATCCAAAACTGCTAATTTATCCCTCTTCCCCCTTTCATAACCATAAGTTTGTCTTTTGTGTCTGTGAGTCTGTTTCATAAACAAGTTCATTTGTGTCATATTTTAGATTCCACATATAAGTGATATCATATGATACTTGTCTTTCTCTGACTTACTTCACTTAGTATGATAATCTCTAGGTCCATCCACGTTGCTGCAAATGGCAATATTTCATTCTTTTTCATGGCTGAGTAATATTCCATTGTATATATGTACCACATCTTCTTTATCCATTCCTCTGTCAGTGGACACTTAGGTTGCTTCCATGTCTTGGCTATTGTAAATAGTGCTGCTGTGAATGCTGCATTTCCCAATAATATTTAAAAATCGCTTATATTGCTCTCAAAATTAGCACAGCTTAGCTGTTCTGAAATTCCATTATCACCTGGTAGTGGCACCCTTTGGGCTCTGAGGCCAGGGGGGTCCTGCTCAGGTTCCCTCTGGCTCCCTGTCCACTCCCCTATACCTGGAGCCCCCAGGGCCTGGGCTTGCCTCCCGCATGCCCCGCCCTGGCCTCCTTCCATACCTCAGCAACAGCCCAGGCCCCTCTGCTCCCACCCAACCAGCAAGCAGGTGACCCTGTGCTCAGTACTCTTCATTGGCTCCCCAGGCTCCTGGCACAGCCCCCAGTGCTCACGCAGCCCCCCAACTCGTGCTGCAGCTGCACTGGGCAGTGGGCAGATACTCTGCCAGGTGCCCCCTTGTCTGCAGTGCCTTCCCCCTCTCCCCAGGGACCTGGGTGGGTTCTTCCCATCCAAGGCCCTAACTGCCTAGTGCCTGTCCCCTGACCAGGCTGGCCCAGGTCACCCCTCCTGGGAGCTCCCTCAGAGCCTGGGCCCCTCAGCCAGAATGCCCCCTGCTGCTCTGGCCACCATCTCACCACAAGTATTCCTAGGCACAGAGATCCATCCGACCCACTTCCTTCCCTTCCTGAACCCAAGTCGAATGCGGTAATCAGACCAGCACAGTGAGGACACAATGGGGTTTGTCCATGCCAGAGGGGACCCACGGGGCTCCCGGGGGCTCTCCCAGAGGTGCCCATCCCTTGGCTTCTCTGGGTCTTGGTCAGCCAGTCCCCAGGAGGGGCCTGTGTGCAGGGACCCCTGGTGAGAACTTGGCTGGGCGGCTGCTGCCACAGGGCACCAGTGGGTGGGAACCCCTCCAAACTGCTGCCCCAGGTCCCTCAGCCCCACCTGAGTCCTGAACTGGAGACGCTCCCCTTGGAGATGCAAGCTGCCCCTCGGACCTCACTGAGGGGACTGGATAGAAGGGGGCTGGGTCCCCAGGAGGCCTCAGAATTTGTAAATAACTTGCCTTCCCTTTTGTGTTTCCTGCAGAAAAGCCGAGGGTGGGACTACAGGCTCCGTGGAATGGACCTCAGACAATGTGAGTGAGGTGGGACCCCGAAGGGGGGGTGAAGTGGGGAGGCCAGCACTTTGAACTCGGGGCCCCCAGGGGCGGGCCCTGTGCCTGGTGCCTTCATCTGAGCTCAGGCAGAGCCTTCCCCTCCCGCCAGCAACGTCCCAGCTCGGGCCTGGTCCTCAGACCACCCTGGGCCAGAAGCGAGGGCGAGGCCTGGGGGCCGAGGCGACCAGGCCTCTGCTGACGGGCGCACTCTGCTTCTCTGGTAGGTGCTAGACAGCACCTCACTTGTGCGCCAGGGCCCCCCCAAAGTCAAGAGGCGTGTCCGCATCCCTGACAAGCCCAACTACAGTCTTAATCTTTGGAGCATCATGAAGAACTGCATCGGCCGGGAGCTCTCCAAGATCCCCATGCCGGTAGGGGCCGGGCAGAGCGGCCAGGGGTCCCTGGGGGCTGTTTTCTTGTGCATGGATGGGAAGTAATGGCCTTTGGAAGTATACGCAGCCCTGGGTGTCATTTTCTTAATGACACTTGAGGAGCATATAACGTGTTATTGAATCGTGTTCTATCCTCACTGCTGAAATTCCCCCAGGGCAGAGGTCTCACGCTTGGAGGTAAGGAGCCAGGAAGGGGCTCTGCATTGATCAGACAAGGGGCCCTCAAAGTGCCTCCCACCCTGGCAGATGGGGAGTGGTAACATTGGGCTGTGTATGGGGCCGGGTGAACCCTCCTCCTCCATGCTGGGCTGCCCCTGGTCCCCACCCCAGCGAGGTCACCAGCAGGCAAAGGGCAGGGCTGGCGCTCTCGTGCTGCTAGATCACAGTGGCATCTCCATGGAGCGGGAGCTGGGGCTGCTCCAGGCCAGACTTGGTTTCCCTCTGTGACCCAGGACAGAAGACTTGCATAATAGCTCAGAATACAAGGTAGACCCACTTCATCCATTCATTCACCTATTCATTCATTCACTCACTCATTCACTGATTTCTATGATTCACTGCCCTGGCATTTACATCCTAGGAGGGGAGACTGACAGTAAATGTAACAGAATTCTGCCAGATGCAGCAGGTCAGAACGTGGTGAGGGCTATGGAGAAAACAGGCAGGAGGGGCGGGGAGGCAGGCCAGTGAGTGGGGCTGTGGCTTTAGACAGGTCCTCAGATGAGCCTCTCTGTGAAGGTGGTCTGAGCAGTGATGTCCCTGAACATCTGAGAAAAGCAAGGCTGCTGTGCCGACAACCGCAGGTCTGTGCTGGGAGCAGTGGACGGTCTGTGCAGACCTCCGACCTGACACCCCGCCCGCAGGTCAACTTTAACGAGCCCCTGTCCATGCTCCAGCGGCTGACGGAGGACCTGGAGTACCACCACCTGCTGGACAAGGCCGTGCACTGCACCAGCTCCGTGGAGCAGATGTGCCTGGTGGCGGCCTTCTCCGTGTCCTCCTACTCCACCACCGTGCACCGCATCGCCAAGCCCTTCAACCCCATGCTGGGTGAGACCTTCGAGCTGGACCGTCTCGATGACATGGGCCTGCGCTCCCTCTGCGAGCAGGTGAGGCCCGCGCACGCTTCAGCCAGGCCTGGGGGTCAGAGCCAGACAAACGGGACACGGCCTCTGACCGAAGGGGCCATCAAGCCAAGGTCCGGTCAGGTACGGTCAGGTAGCTGGGCCTCATGCGGCGGGGACAGGTCAGGGGCGCCCCACGGAGCAGGCCTCCTGGGGACAGTGTGGGCCACGTGGGAGGAGAGCTGGGTGAGGACAGTCAGGTCTGGTGGGGGAGGGGAGGACGCCTCTCTCAGCCAGAAGGCATGGAGCAGTGGGGGAGGGGTGTTTGCTGGACACCATCAGGGATTCGGGTGGGCTAGAGCGTGGGGTCACCACTGAGCTGAAAGGGAGCAGCCCGCGCCCCACGGGGCCGCAGTCAGTGATGGTAGAGGCCGTGAGTGTGAGGGGCCAGAGCTCAGCTCTCCTCCATCCTCTCCATCGCTTCTGCAGGCCTTCCCTGCAGGTACTGGTCTCCCCAAGGCGTGGAACCAAAACTGGGCCCCTCGGGCACCTCAGCCCAGCTCTGGTATCCTTGTCTGAAGGGGGTCGATTCTGTTGGTGCTTCACTGAGTGCCAGGAGGACCCAGGCAGGGGCTACATGAAGGCGCCCAGGATAGATTCGGGTCGGGCTGCCGCTGAGTATCTACCATGTGCCAGCCGCTGCTGTGGGCCCAGGGGTTGAGCTCAGAAAGCAGACAGTTTGCAATCCAGTGGCTGGTTTTAAAGGTGTGCTCTGCCTGCTGTGCAGGCCTGTAGGAGGCCAGACCAGGGGAGGTAGGAGGTTGAGCACAGGCACCTTTAAAAAGCAGAGCTAGGGATTTGCCTGGGGAAGGCGGCAAGGATGACCCAGGGTTCCTGGCCTGAACTACTACTGAGTACATTTCTTCGTTGAACATTGCTGATCAAGTAACCCCCTCAGGAGTTGAGGGTGCAGCCAGCTGGGAAGTGGCCTGTTCTCGTGGGCCGGGGGGTGGGGAGCAGGTACTGTGGATGTGGATGGTTCTGACTCTTTTAGGAAGGCCCGGGAGCGGTTTGGCAACAGAGTGAGGGAGAGAGAAGGAGCCGAGGTCAGAGAGAAGGAGGCAGGTGGCAGAAGGCTCTTCTCTGTGTGGGAAGAGTCACGGGAGGGCAGAGGAGGCAGCTTTATGAGGAACCGCCCGTCACTGGCTGCTGTGGGGAGAGTGCAGCGCAGGGATAAGGGTGGAGCAGGGAGGCTGGGGAGGCTGGAGGCGGCGTAGGGGAAGGGCAGATTCTGGATGCTGTTTTGAAGAAAGAACAGCCAGGATTTGCTAAGGATTTAGATGGGGAACATGAGAAAGTGGGGCCAGCCATGACTCTAGAGCATTTGGTGTGAGCAGCTGGACCGACTGGATCGTCTGCCCGAGAAGGTGGTGCTGACACTGAGCTCCAGGGCCAGGTCTCTGGGGTCACGTCCCTGAATTTGCTGATGGGTGGGCTTCAGTGGGGGCCCTGGCCACAGGCATCGGGCAGGCTCGGGGACGGCTCACTCATCACCCAGTTGCTGGCAGGTTTGGCCGGTGCCTCTGAGACGTAGGAAGGATGAGGGTGCCTCCTATGGGGACTGTCGGGAGCTCTGGGCCGTCTGCACGGAGGGGTGCAGGGAGGCTGGAGCCCACGGCTGCAGTTCCGGGGCGAGGCTGCGAGACGGGAGGCTGGGAGAGGCTTTGCCCTAACCCTGTGACCAAAGGAGCCACAGAAATGAGGAGGGACAGATGAGGAAAAGTTGATGGCAGTGTCCTGGTGGTGAGACTGTGGTCAGGGTGCCCAGTGCTGGAGAGGACAGGGCGGAGGCACCGGGTGGGCAGAGCAGGCTGCACCGCCATCCAGGCTGGGACAGGACACCAGCTGGACTCCAGCTCTGGAGCCGGGCTGGCCGGGAGGCTTCCCATCCTGGGCCTCCTCAGTGCAATACAGCACAACAGATGCAGCCCCTGCAGGCGATGGGCAGGTTAACTAGAAAGTAGGCCCGAAGCCCCTGGTAGAGCCTAACGCCCTCACTTTATTCACCCTCAGCACAGCTTGTCACAATGTCATCACCCTCATTCCACAGCCCAAGTCAGGCGTGAAAACGCCCCGGCCACTGGCTCAGGCCCACAGTAGTTGGGGTGCCCCAGCCCTGCCCCCGTCCAGTGCCACCCAGGCTGCTCCCCTGGGCATTCCCGTGCTTTCCCACTGGAGCACTGTCCTTTCTGGGGGGCCTAGGCCCTGCCGTGTGTCCTGGTTCCCAGGGCCACAGAGCCATTCATACTGGGCACGGGGCAGGCTGTCCCCCGGCCGGTTGGGGGCAGGCCCAGGCCACGTCCAGCAGACGCTCACGGCCTGTGGGTCTGGTCTCAGGTGAGCCACCACCCGCCATCGGCCGCACACTATGTGTTCTCCAAACACGGCTGGAGCCTCTGGCAGGAGATCACCATCTCCAGCAAGTTCCGGGGGAAATACCTCTCCATCATGCCGCTAGGTGAGCGGGGGCAGAAGGACACTCTGGATGAGGGGGAGGGTTTGCCAACCCAGAAGCCAGCTTGGTGCCTCCAGGGGTGACGTCAGTCCCCCTGCAGACTTCCTGGATGCCCCCCTGACCTGTACCCTATCCCCAGTCTGCACAAATACTGCTTCTGGTTCTTAGGACCCTGGGACCTCGGGAGGGTGGGTCAGGCTGGCTGGGACCCAGCATGGCAGGCCATGACCTCTGACCCTATATCTGGCCTCCAGGTGCCATCCACTTAGAATTCCAGGCCAGCGGGAATCACTACGTGTGGAGGAAAAGCACCTCGACTGTGCATAACATCATCGTGGGCAAGCTCTGGATCGACCAGGTCAGGGGATGCTCTCAGGGAGGGGCCGTGTGGCCCAGGGATCGGCCGCTGACCACTCCCCTCCCTTACCAGACAGGGGACGTCGAGATTGTGAACCACAAGACAAAGGACCGGTGCCAGCTAAAGTTTTTACCCTACAGCTATTTCTCCAAAGAGGTGGCCCGGAAGGTAAGCAAGGCCACCTCTCGGAGCCTGTCAGGGGGGAACCCCGGAGAGGGGCGTGTGCCTACGCTGGCCCTGCCAATGTCCCCAGGTGACAGGAGTGGTGAGTGACAGCCAGGGCAAGGCCCACTACGTGCTGTCAGGCTCGTGGGATGAACAGATGGAGTGCGCCAAGATCGTGCAAAGCAGCCCCAGCAGCCCCAGCTTGGACGGGAAGCAGAAAACGGTGTACCAGACACTACCGGCCAAGCTGATGTGGAAGAAGTACCCGCTGCCGTGAGTGGGGCTGCGGGGCGAAGAACAGGCAGGGAGCGGGGAGGGGACAAGCCAGACAGGAAGCGAGCGGCGGGCACGGGAGGGTTCAGGCCACGCCTGAGGGGAGCCAGACACCCGGCTGTAAATAAGCGTTGACACCATCAGGTGGCAGCACGTCCTGTGCAGAGACTTTAAACAGGCTGATTGATGGGACAAGTCCGCATAGTCCAAGGAATGAAAACCAAACATGAAAATAAGTGCAGGAAACTATAAAAAGTGGCACAGCTGATTCCAAAGAGAATGAAACAGAAATTCTACAAAGGAAACATAAAGTAACTGAAATTGAGAACTCCATGGGAAGGTTTAATAGAGAGAACCCATTGACTGAATATAGGTCAGAAGAAATAATCAAAATCTTCAGATAAACAGACAAAACCTGGAAAAGCCAAGCACCTAGAGAGAGAAGGCTGGCCACCTGGTGACCCAGAGTGAGTCCCTGGAGCAGCCCCACAGGCATCCCCGGAGCCTGGGAGGGTGCAGCGTCAGGACGTGTAGGGCACGTTGAGTTTGAGAGCAGGGTCCAGCAGGCTTCTGGTCAGAGTCCAGAAGCAAGAGACCATCTCAGGAGTCTTATCTGAGGAGAAAACAGCAGAGATTTTCCACATCTAAATCTATACAGTGAAACTGTTGAAACTAGATCAGAGAAAATATTAAGCAGCCAGATTTTTAAAAAGATGTACTTTCTGAGGAACGGCAGACTGACAACCTTCTCCTCATCAGCAATAACGGGAGCTTGAAGACAGATGAAATCTTACACATGCAGAAAGACTCACTGACAGGTGAGGATTAATTACACACCCAGCAAGAACATCTTTACAGAGTAAAGTTGAAATAGACATTTTCAAGCCACTCATTTTGCCACCAGCAGACCAGCACTAAGGATAGAGCTCCCAGATAGAAGAACCAAGATGTGTGAAATGAGGAACAAAACCTATGTGAACAGTGAGTAAATAAGAACAATAATGTCTTGTGGGGTTTAAAATCTAAACATTAAGTGCAACTGCACAATCAGGTAAGTCAGAAAACTGGAAACTTTTCAAAGGCCCTTGTGCTACCCAAGAGGAGGGTCAAGATGCACACTAATTTCTGACTATGTGAACTGTGCATATTGTAATTCCTAGAGTAGCTACTAAATTAATATGTTTAATTGGAACCCCGAAAGGAAAGGAAAGAAAGAAAAATAGAAAAGAGAGAGAAATAGTTAAAGAAATGATGGAAATAAATTTCCCCAAACAAACAGATGAAAGACCTTGGGTTGAAAGGGCCCGTTGGAGTTCCAGAGACAGGAAACAAAGAAAAACTTCTGCCTAGACCACAATATACTGAAAATTAAGGACACCAAGGAGAAAATTCTAATAGCTTCCAGAAAGAAAAGATTTCAGTAGAGAATGAAGAATCAGATGGACATCAGATTTTTGGAATAATATTTTCAAAGTAATGAAGAAAATGAAATTAGAAGGTAAAAGTTTCAGTCCAGGGCTTCCCTGGTGGCGCAGTGGTTAAGAATCCGCCTGCCAAAGCAGAGGACATGGGTTCTAACCCTGGTCCGGGAAGATCCCACATGCCGCGGAGCAACTAAGCCCGAGCGCCACAACTACTGAGCCTGCGCTCTAGAGCCCGCGAGCCACAACTACTGAGCACACGTGCCACAACTACTGAAGCCCGCGCGCCTAGAGCCTGTGCTCTGCAACAGGAGAAGCCACCGCAATGAGAAGCCCATGCACCGCAACGAAGAGTAGCCCCCGCTCGCCCCAACTAGAGAAAGCCCGCGTGCAGCAACGAAGGCCCAACACAGCCAAAAATAAATTAAAAAAAAAAAGTTTCTGTCCAGCTGAGATATCGTTCAAATATGAGGCTGTGATAAAAAAACAAAATGTTCTCAGGTGAACAGCCTCAGAAGGTTTGCCACACAAAAACCCACAATGAAAACAGTAGTCTAAAAGGGGGAGGGAAAGAATCCAGAAGGTGCTACAGTAGTTATATGAAATAAAAGGTTGTGTGTGGGAGGGATTTTCAAAATAATTACTAAGACCAAAGAAAAGCAGAAAATGTTCCCACAACAGTCCAAAATTAAAAGTGTAGATGATGTTAACACAATGGAGTCTAGGGAGACAGAGGACACCAAGGGATGTGAAGGTAGAGACCAACAGAAGATTTTTAAATCAGTAAAAAATATTAAAAAGACAAATAAAAACAGCAAGTTAACACAGTAGAAATAAGTCCAGGCATAATAACATAGTTAAAAAAGCAAAATATTGGGTTGGCCCAAAAGTTTGTTCGGGTTTTCCCTACCATTTATGGAAAAACCTGAACGATCTTTTTGGCCAACCCAATACTAACTGACTGGATTTTTAAAAATCCAGATGCATGCACCTTCTAAGAAAGATCCAAAGCATAATGATGGGCAAAGGTTGAAAGTAAAAGATAGACATATCATGAAAATACTAACCAAAAACCTATAACAGCTATATTAATATAAGGTAAAAACAGACTTTAGGACAAAAGCATTATTAGGGATGGAAGAGTTGCTACATGATAAAACGTTGAGTTCTTCGAGAAGATATGAACCGTATGCATGACACAGACATTATGCATGTAGTGAAAGAGCCTCAAAAATACACAAAGCACACATATTGAGAGTAAAGGGAGAAATGGATAAATCCATCACCACACTGGAAGACAGAGATTTCAACACACCCTTCTCACTTGTTGAGAGTCAAATGGGGAAAAGCAACCCAGCAAGATGGAGAGCAAAAAACACGGGATATACATATACTTATGGTTGCAACAGAGAACAGGCTTTTTCTCAAGTATACGTGGAATTTATGCAAAAATCAATCGTGTACTAAACCCTAAAGAAAGCCTCAACAAATGTACAGAGGGTAGCACACAGACCACAGCCTATGATAAGACAAATTAGAAGTTATGAACAAGATGTCAAAAAGTCCCCACATATTTGGGAAAAAATTTAAGTTGCTAAATAATTCATGGACAAAATAATAAGTTAGAATGGAAATTTTAAAATGCCTAGAACTGAATGAGAAGAAAAAGATATCAAAACTGGCTGGATATACCAAAGGCAAAGCTTCAAAGGAAATGTATTGCCTTAAATAGGTATATAAGCTTATTAAAGCTTTTTCATTCTAAGAAATTAGAGAAAGTGCAGCATACAAACTGAAAGAAAGAAGAAAATATACCTTAAAAATAAAAGCAGAGGGACTTTCCTAGTGGCGCAGTGGTTAAGAATCCACCTGCCAATGCAGGGGGCACGGGTTCGAGCCCTGGTCCGGGAAGATCCCACATGCCGCCGAGCAACTAAGCCCATGCGCCACAACTACTGAGCCTGTGCTCTAGAGCCCATGAGCCACAACTACTGAAGCCCATGCACCTAGAGGCCGTGCTCCGCAACAAGAGAAGCCACTGCAGTGAGAAGCCCATGCACTGCAACGAAGAGTAGCCCCCGCTCGCCACATCTAGAGAAAGCCCGTGCACAGCAACGAAGACCCAACACAGCCAAAAATAAATAAAATAAATTTATTTTAAAAAAAAAACAAGTTTAAAAAGAAGTTGATCTTTGAGGGAAAAAAACAAACAGAAAACTACTGGCAAGACTGATCAAGAGAGAATATAGAAATAAATATTATTAATGTTTTCATTATGTTTATTATATTTAAAGTATAAGATTATTAAAATTCTCATTGGAAGGACAAATTTTTAGAAAAATATAACTTACAAGAACTGAGTCTAGAAGAAAAAAAAAAAGCATGACTAATCCTATAATTAAAGATACTGAAGCAGTAGTTTAAAAATTTCCACAGGGAAAACACAAAGCCCAGGTAGTTTTATAGGTGAATTCTACCAAGTTGTCAAGAAACATATACCTCAATTTTATAGAAAATCTACCAGACCATAGAAAAAGAAATACTTTCCTTTCTTATACTGTGAGGCCAGTATAAGATACCTAATACCAAACCAGGCTAAAAGAGTAGTAGGAAAATAAAAGTTCTACCCTCTTTCACTCATGGATAATCACAATTCCAAAACAAGACATCAGAAAATCCAACAGTATATGAAAAAGATAACATTCTTCAGTCATGTTGAGTTTATCCTGGGTACGCAAGGATGAGTCTGTACTAGAAAATCCATAAATTTGTTACATTAACAGATCTGAACAAAAGGCATCTTAGGTGCCTCAATATAAGATTAATATGCAAAAGTCAGTTGCATTTCTATACACTAAAAGAAAACAACTAGAAAATACAGTTTAAGAGAAGACACCAATTATCATATCAGAGAATATCAAGGACCTTGTAACAAATCTTATAATATATACAAGACCTCTATAGAGAAAATTATAAAACTTTGCTGAGATATCAAGGAAGAGCTAAATGAATGGAGAAAGATACCACGTTCGTGGGTAGAAAGACTAAGTACTATTAATATGTCATGATCTAAAGAGTCGGTAAACCAAACAAAATCCCAATAGTGATTTTCATGGAACTTGATATTATGATTTCTTAATTTATATTGAAGAATAAAGGGCCAGGATATTTCTAAAAAAAAGAGGACTTGCCCTATTAGATACTTATTTTGAAGCTATAGTGAAATAGAATAGTAAGCCTGGAAACTATGCCCTGGATGTGTATATATCTATGGTATATAACATCATAGCACATGGAAAGATGGCACCATCCACTAAAAGGATCTCGGGAAAATGGTTATCCATATAGAAAAACATTAAGTGAATCGTTCCCTTACATTATTATAACAAAAATCAACTCCAAATAAAGGTCTTACAGTAAGTATTAAGTTTGACTTACTGTTAAACAGTAAGTTAAACTCTAAGTAGAGGGACTTCCCTGGTGGCGCAATGGTTAAGAATCCGCTTGCCAGCACAGGGGACAGGGGTTCAATCCTTGGTCCGGGAAGATCCCACATGCTGCAGAGCAGCTAAGACACAACTACTGAGCCTGTGCTCTAGAGCCCACGAGCCACAACTACTGAGCCTATGTGCCACAACTACTGAAGCCTGTGCGCCTAGAGCCCGTGCTCCACAACGAGAGAAGCCACCACAATGAGAAGCCCATGCACCGCAATGAAGAGTAGCCCCCACTTGCCGCTACTAGAGAAAGCCCACACGCAGCAACAAAGACCCAATGCAGCCAATAAATAAATAAATAATGTTCCTTTAAAAAATAAATAAAAAATAAATTCTAGTCTTTCTGTATCCACATACTATTAAAAAGAAACAAAAAACCTCTAAGTAGAAAATATAGATGAGTATCATCTATAACTTACGGAAATATATCTTAAATAAGACAAAAACACTGATGTATTCAATTATATTAAAATGCTTCTGTTCATTAAAAGAAATTTTTCTGGGGCTTCCCTCGTGGCTCAGTGGTTAAGAATCCACCTGCCAATGCAGGGAACATGGCTTCAATCCCTGGTTCGGGAAGATCCCACATGCTGCAGAGCAACTAAGCCCGTGCGCCACAACTACTGAGCCCACGTGCCACACTACTGAAGCCCGAGCGCCTAAAGCCCATGCTATGCAACAAGAGAAGCCACCGCAATGAGCAGAATGAGAAGCCCACGCACTGCAACAAACAGTAGCCCCTGCTCGCTGCAACTAGATAAAGCCCGTGCACAGCAACGAAGACCCAACGCAGCCAAAAACAGATAAATAAATAGGAACAAAAAGAATAACAGACCTTCTAATGAATAAATAAAGCAAAAACAATCCAATGGGAAAGTGCAAGTCATGAACAAGAATTTCACACAAGAAGAAACATGGCCAATCACCATACGAAAATGATAACATCATTGGTAATCAGGGAAATGCAAATCAGAACCACAATAAGATGCAGTTTTACCTTCATTTGATTTGAAAAAATGAACAGTCTGGTAATATCAAGTGTTGAAGAAGATATGGATCCACAGTATCCCTTATACATCACTGGTGGGAACGTGAGCTGGTATGACCATGCTGGAAAGCAGTGTGGCCTTACCTTCTAAAGAAGAACATCACAGACTCTGCAGCCCAGTAATCCCACTTCTAGGTGTATACTCAAGAGAAACTCCTATAAATGTACAACAGGAAACATGAATAAGATTACTCAAAGCAAAACTTGAAAACAACTCAAACTTATTGGATGAAATAATTAGTGTATTCACACAGAGCAATATTTACAGTAGTTGAAACAAATGAACCACAGCAACATACAATACAGATAAATCTTAGTAATATAATATTAAGTTTAAAAAAAGCAAGTCCGAGAAGGTTACATACATATTCTTTTTATACAGTTAAAAACAAGTATGTCTGACATACACACACACTTAAGACATACACACACACTTAAGACATACACACACACTTAAGACATACACACACACTTAAGACTACACACACACTTAAGACTACTTAAAGATGCAATAAAATTATATTAAAAGGAAAGCAAAGGACTGATGAACTCAGGAGTCCTGCCAGTGGCTACCTGAGAGGAGGATGGATTGGTGAGTTTTCCTTATGGTCAGATGTAGGTTTTGTCAGGATTCTACCTTTGGTTTAGGTGGCAAGGTCGCATTAATACAAGCAGGCCGGGGCTTCCCTCGTGTCGCAGTGGTTAAGAATCCACCTGACAATGCAGGGGACATGGGTTCGAGCCCTGGCCCAGGAAGATCCCACATGCCACTGAGCAACTAAGCCCATGCGCCACAACTACTGAGCCTGTGCTCTAGAGCCTGCGAGCCACAACTACTGAAGCCTGTGTGCCACAACTAGTGAAGCCCACATGCCTAGAGCCAGTGCTCCGCAACAAGAGAAGCCACCACAATGAGAAGCCCATGCACGGCAACGAAGAGTAGCCCCCACTCCCCGCAACTAAAGAAAGCCTTGCGTAGCAACAAAGGCCCAATGCAGCCCAAAATAATTAATTAATTGATTGAAAAAAAATACAAGCAGGCCATGTAAGGACCAACATACCAAGTATTATGACTAATTCAAAACTTTCACAGTATCAAAGCAGTATAAAAAGAAAAAAACGAAATAAGATAGATTTAAATCCAACATATTAGTAATTACATTAACTTCCCATAAGCTTTCAGACAAATTTTTAAAAATCAAACTTTATGTGGTTTACAAAAAATACATCTAAATAAAATAAAGACTGGAATAAAAGGATGGAAAAAGATATGTATACATAGAAATACTAACCAAACAAAAGCTGCCTTCAGCTATAGTAATATCACAAAACAGACATTAAAACAAAAGGTCAAAGAGGGACAAAATGATAAAGGTTCAATTTGCCAGGAAGATTTTAAATTTGAATATACCCTGTACCTAATAACAGCCCCAAAATGTATACAGCAAAAGTTGATAGAAATATAAGGAAAAATGGACTAGTTTACAACCAAAGTGGGAGATTTTAACATACTTCTTTTAGTAATGGATAGCAGAAGAAAATGTCTGGAGGACAAGTTTGAACAATAGAACCTTCAGGACAGCTGTAGAACATTGCACTCAACAACTGTGGAAAATGCAATCTCTTTGATTACATGTGGAACGTTTGCAAAAACTGACCATATACTGGGTCATAAAACAAATTTCAAAGAGATGAAATTATACGAAGTATACTGTCTGACTCCAAAGTGAGTGTGCTAGAAACAAAGATGACTAGAAAAATTACCATATATTTATAAACTTAAGAAATGTACTTCCAACTAATCCATAGGACAAAGAAAGTATAATGAAAGTTAGAAAGTATAACTGCATGATAATGAAAATAATACATAACAAAAATGGTAGAATGCAGCTAAAGCAGTAATTGGAGTGAAATGTGTAGCCTTGAAATGCACATATTAGAAAAGAAGAGACATGGGAAAATATTGAGCTAAGCATCCATCCCAGGAAGTTAGAAAAGGAGCAGCAAAAGAAATCCCAACAAAGTAGTAGGAAGACTATACAAGCAAAATCAGTAAAGCAGAAAAACCTAAAATAGGATCAACAAAGTTTCATCTTCCACCAATGAAGAAAACGGACAAACCTCTGACATGACTGGGTAGAGAGAAGGTGCACAGCATCAACATTACAGACGCGAAAGAAGACACTGCTGTCACACACATTAAACGAATAATAATGAGGACATTATGAAACACTTCAGGCTGATATATATGAAAAATTGGACAAGGTGGGCAAGTTCCCAGAGAGGTATAATGTGGCAAAACATGCAGGTCGGTGGAGCCTGCAAGGTGCAGGGAGGAAAGGGCGAGGTGGACACAAGGCCAGGTTTGGGGGGTTCAGGGGGTGGACATGCAGGAGGGGAAGCAGAGAGGGGGCCGAGTGTGTCCCGGCAGCTCACCCCATGGGGCCCCGCAGGGACAACGCGGAGAACATGTACTACTTCTCGGAGCTGGCCCTGACCCTCAACGAGCACGAGGAGGGCGTGGCGCCCACCGACAGCCGCTTGCGGCCCGACCAGCGGCTGATGGAGAAGGGACACTGGGATGAGGCCAACACGGAGAAGCAGCGGCTGGAGGAGAAGCAGCGCGTGAATCGGCGCCGGAGGCTGGAGGCCTGCTCGCGGGGCTGCGGTGCAGAGGAAGGTGAGGCCAGTGGGGAGGGGGGCCCCCGGGAGTGAGGCCAGCGGGAGAGGGCATGGGGGTCTCCCAGGAACTGGGAGGAGATGAGGGGACTGGAAGAAGCTGAGGGGGAGAGAGGGGATTCCCTGGGGGCAGGGAGGGGTGCTGGAGAAGGGGGCACCCCAGGAGCAAGGAGGAGGGCCAGCAGGAGAGGGGACAGGGAGTGGTTTTCTGGGGCGCTGGGAGGAGGCAGGCTGCCCGCCCGCCTGCCCACTGTGCCGCCCAGCAGAGAAGGAGGCCGAAGTGTACGTGCCGCTGTGGTTTGAGAAGAGGCTGGACCCGGTGACTGGGGAGACGGCCTGCGTGTACAAGGGTGGCTACTGGGAGGCCAAGGAGAAGCAGGACTGGCACATGTGCCCCAACATCTTCTGAGCACCACCCTCCTCCTGCAAATACAGGCGGCTGCACAGCCTGGTCCACCTTCTATTTAATGCACTCAATTTAGTACTCAACTGACCTCCCCACCTTTTCCTTCTTATGTTTTTTAATAACACTTTTTTGGGGCTCCCACCTTGGAAGGAGGAAGTGCTGACCCGGGTTCTTTCCAGCCCCCAGGTGCCCCGGGTCTCCTGTGACCCTTCATCATGGACTTGAGCCCCATCAGGCCCCCCAGCTCCAGTTTCCACACCTCAGGCAGGCTGGCCCGGGCCCTTGGCTGCTCCAGTCACCAGCCCCCCAGGGAGGAACTGGCCCCCTCCCAGGGAGCCACTTTTGACTTTTTTAGAAAAAAAAAAGATCTCCATTTCTTTCCAGCCAAGGTATTTAGTAAATATTTTTAGTACAGCACTTGGTGGACAACTTTCTAAGTGTGCTTTCTTGCCACAGAAGTGTCCTGGCAAGAGCCCCTTCTTTTTAAGACATTGGGAAGCCAGATGGACCCCTTTGAGTCGGGAGCATTTTGTAGCTCAAACAGCAAGGCCATGTGTATGTGAGCTGCCCACCCCCCAGGAGCCCAGGACCCCCCAGAGAAGGGAACCAAGGGCCGCCGGGCCCAGGAGAGCACAAGTCAGTTGTCTCTGGAGCCAGAGCCCCACGCATGGTGGGGAAGGGGACACTGAGGGACCGCCATGTGGATTTGAGGGCAACAGCCCCTGCCTAGCCCTGGCCATGCTGGGGCTGCTCCCCAGCCCCACAGAGGCCGGGCCTGCAGGCGCTCCTGCCACAGAACCCAGCCCCAAATCAGCAATAAGACCCAACCCTCGGCTCAGCCTGGGTTGGTATCCTGGGCACCAGAGAACCCAGAGTCCCATCTCTGGGGTGTCCCATCTCAGCACCCCTGAACTCTTTATTTGCCATATATATATATATATATATATATATATATATATATGATATATGATATATAAATATATATAAAATAGCTATTTTGCTTAAATTTTTATGATATGTAGAAGTGAAAAAATGATGACGACAGGGTGCTCCTGTCTGAGTTTGGCCCTCCTGTCAGCTGTGCCCTGCCCTCTCCTCAGATTCCCTTCCAGTGGCTTCTGCCAACTGTGGGGCGGGGGGGGGCCTGGGCCACTGTGGCCACTGTCCCAGCCCCTCAGAACTCCTACTCAACCTTTCACACTTCAATTTGGTCCTGAAAGTTCATCACAGGGTTTTACTTTCTACTCCAGGACTGGTTTTGTTTTTATAAAAAAAAAAAAAAAAGTGAAAACACCAACGTGTGAAATGCCTTAGGGTGCCCACTGGAGGGCGGGTGGGCAGGCATGCAGGCAGCCCCATGAGGCCTGCGGCAGAGCTGTTCAATGTTCCTTTTCTCAGAACTATGAGTGAGCACCTTCTGACCAGTAATAAAAAATCTTGGAGTTTTCCACGGCCCCATTCCTGAGTCTGTGACTGGGTGGAGCAGGGCTGACACGGGAGAGCAGGCGACAGACAGCCCGCAGGTGGCATGGGGGAGGGGTGTGGGGCGCTATTCTGCTCAGCGCCAGAAGCAGGCAGTGGGAGGTTGCTCTGGATGGGGAGGGGCGGGGATGGAAGACCTGGTGGGACAGGGTCTGGGCCAGGAAAGCTGCAGAGGGCTGAGGTGGCACCTACTGGAGGGTCACAGTTTGGCCTGAGGCCAGGCCAAGGCCCTCACCACTCTCCACAGGGAACCCTGGCCCTGGTGAGGTCTAGGGTTGCTCAGTGACCATGACCTGACCTCAAGCAACTTGGATCACTAGCTCCCGGGACCCGAGCAAGGGTGGCTGATCTGGCCCAGTGGGTCCTCCTCCCACTGCCAGCACTTCCAGGTGACAGGATGGAGTGGGGCAGGGCACCACAGGGGCATCAGAGCCAGGCTCTAGCCACCTGTCCCAACACCCCAATGCTGTGGGATCCAAGGCTGGTACCGTACAACTCCTTCCAAGGCCTTAACTTTCCCATCTGTGGGGAGGCAGGCACTGGTGAGTCCCTGCCGAGGTGCTGGAGGGACAGCCCTCACTGGAGAGAAGGGTGTGGGGTGAGGCAACCCCAGGATAGCCCTGACCCAGGAGGCAGTGGAGGATCTGCCAGGGGAGGGAATGGAATATAAGAATAGAATTTTCATATATCCAAATATGACAACAGCAAATAGAATCCAGCCACATACAAAAAACTGATACCCCAAATTGGTAAACATATGCCCAAGCTGGTTTTACACAGTAATGCAAGAATGGGTCAAAATCGGGAAGCTTTTAGTTGTAAATCATTCATTGTACCAACTAGTTCAAGAGGGACTTCTTCTGGATGGTAGACTAAATGCCTGGATTATCCTTCTTTGTGGAAAACTAGACATGTTGGATAAAATTTTAAAACACCTTAAATGCATCCATGTGCTGTAATGGATATAAGGAATCCTCAGGCCAAAAATTAAGTGGATGTGGAAACCTGGGGAGATAAGAGCTCTGAAGTCTGCTTCTCACTGGCATTTACTGAGCCCACTGAGCCTAAGTTTTCACTGCCTCAAATGACCTGCCTGATATAGGGCATCCAGTTTGAGATAATCTCCCTCAAGCTGGGCCCCCAAAGGGCTATACCTTCAATATACCTTCAATATACCTTCAATATACCTTCAATATAATGGTGAATCAAGAATAATACAAGGAAAATTGCTTGTCTTAAAGGTTAGTCATAAGCAGAGCAGAAAAAAAAAAAAATCCCCTAAGAATTTGTAATCAGGAGCAGACCCTCACTTGGCTTCACAGCCCAAATACATGCTATCAGGATGATCCAATAAAACCTCTAGTAGAGAATACAGCACGGTCCCAAATTGGCAATGTCCCCCGTCACATGAGAGAAACAAATCCTCTCTAGAGGTTCTCCCCTTCATTCCAGACCTTATGGAACCCCAGATGTGAAGATGAAAGGAAAACAAGCAGCTCACAGTATAACATCTCCAAACACACAAGGAAATACAACATACACTGGCATAAGCAATGGCCGACAGAAATAACAGCAGAATCAGACATAACAAAACTACTCAATATAGTAAAATTAACAGACACATATAAAATAAGCATGTTTAATATATTTCTAGGAACAGAAAGGTGGCTTGAAAATGAGTAAAAAGCATTCAAAAATACTAAAGAACTTGCAGAAATTGAAAAAAATCACTAAAAACAATGAATAATTTTATAGCAGATTACACACGAAGAGAGTATTGGTGACATGGAAGTGAGATCTGTGGAAATTATCCAGAAAGCAACACAGACACACAAAGAGGTGAAAAGTGTAAAAATGAAATTAAGAGACATGGAGGATAAAGTGAGAAGATCCCACATGTGTCCAATCAAAATGGAACAGAAGCAATCTTTTAAGAGTTAATGACTAAAAAATTAACTTTTGACAAGAAACACCAATATACAGAGTCAATTCCAACAAATCCTTGTCAGGGTAAATAAAAAGACATCCACAGCTAAATACAATATAGTGAAATTGCAAGACCTTTAAAACAACAAAATTTTAAAAGGAGCCAAACTTGGGTGGGGGATACCTTGAAAGAGCATTGATTAGAGAGTTCACTGTCTTCTGACCACCAAAGAAAGTCAGAAGACAATGAAGTGATATCTCCAAAGTAGAAGAGAAAATGTTAGTATTCCTAGTGAAAATATCTTTCAGGAACCAAAGGAAAATACGACATTAACAAAATGTCTTATTAAAACAATACTGGGACTTCCCTGGTGGTCCAGTGGCTAAGACTCCATGCTCCCAATGCAGTGGGCCTGGGTTTGATCCCTGGGCAGGGAAGTAGATCCCACATGCATGCCGCAACTAAGAGTCCACAGGCTGCAACTAAGAGACCACATGCCGCAACTAAGAGGCCGCCTGCCACAACCAAAAGATCCCACATGCCGCAACGAAGATCCTGCACACAGCAACGAAGATCCCACGTGCCGCAACTAAGACCTGGCACAGCCAAACAAATAAATATTTAAAAAAATTAAATGGCTTATGGAGTTAGACTTTGATAAGTATTGGACTGGTCATTCGGATTTTCCCACATCTTACTGAAAAACCCAAACGAACTTTTTGGCCAACCCAATATTATGTAAAACATATAGAGGAATAAGAATACTAAATTTCAAAAACTGAGGAAAAACACCGTATGTGGGAGAGAAATTTTCAGTCAATCTAAAAGAAAGCAGGAAAGGAGAGGAAAAAGGAATGCAGATAAGCTGGAATAAAAATTTAAAAATAAGAAGATGGAAATAAGTTAACCAATATATCAATAATTACACAAAATTTAAACAAATGCTTTGGGTAAGAACAAAAAATATCAAATAAAAACAAAATCCCACTATATGCTAGTTACAAGAAAACACCTAAAACATAAGTACACAGACAAGACAGACATTGAGACAAAAAATATCACCAGATGTCAACTTTCAGAAAATAAAAAAAGCAATCACTTCTTGGCCTTTTGGCTATGATCAAGGGTAGAAAATTTAAAAAGCCACTTTATAATGATAAAAAGTAAAATTCATAGAGTTCTAAAACTCACAGGCACCTAGTAATATCTCAAAATAAAGTAAAATGGACACAATCAGAAGGAGAAATAGATAAATCCACAATCATAATGGAAGATTTTAACATCTCTCTCCCAGTAATGAGAGCTCAGACAGACCAAAAATATCAGCAAGGGTTCAAACAACACAATTAACATCTGGTAACAGGCACATACAGGGAATTACACATAACTGCAAAATACATATTTTTGAAATGCACACAGAACATTTATGAATATTAGCCACATACTTGGGCCAGTTGTCAAGCCTCAGCAAATTTCAAAGGACTGGCATACAGACCACATTCTCAGATCACAATGAAAGTTCAAAATCAATAACGAAAAGATAATTAGAAAAAGCAACCACGTTTGAACATTAAGAAATATGCTTTTAGGGCTTCCCTGGTGGCACAATGGTTGAGAGTCCGCCTACCAATGCAGGGGACATGGGTTCGTGCCCTGGTCCAGGAGGATCCCACATGCCACGGAGCAGCTGGGCCCGTGAGCCATAGCTGCTGAGCCTGCACGTCCGGAGCCTCTGCTCTGCAGCAGGAGAGGCCACAATGGTGAGAGGCCCGCGTAACGCACAAAAAAAAAAAGATATATGCTTTTAAAATAACTCATGGATCAAAGAAGAAATCAAAAATCAGAAAATACAATTAAAAATTAAAATATTATATACCTAAACTTATAGGACATAGATAAAGCTGTACTTAGAAGGAAATTTATAGCCTAAAAGCTCATGTTGTAAAAGAATAAAGGCTAAATAATGAGCTAAACATCCAATTTGAGTAGGAAAATGAATATTAGGATAAACCCAAAGGACACATAAGGAAATGAAGATCAGAAATTAATGAAAGAGAAAACAAACATAATAGAAAGGACCAAGAAAGCTGAGGTTGATTCTTGGAAAAACTAAAACTGACAAACTTTAATGATAAGGAAAATGGAAGGAGGAAATGGATGAACCCAAAAAACAATATTTGGAATGAAAAGAGGACATAGAGATGCTACAGATATTTTAAGGGTATTGTGAATAACTCTGTAACAACATCTTTGAAAACTGAGATAAAATTCTAGAAAAATAAAACTTAAAACTGACTCAAAAATTAGAAAAACCTGAATAGTATTATAACCTTTTAAAAATTCAGTCAGTTAAAAAATCTCCCCACACATATACACACAAAACTCCAGACACAACTGACCAAGGACTAACCAACCTTACAGAAACTATCACAAGAGGGATACTCCCCAACTCATTTCTTGAGGCTAGTATAACCTGGTCACCAAAACCTAACAAGGACAGTATAAGAAAGGAAAATCACAAACTAGTGTCACTCACATGCTGGTACAATTCAAAACAAAATATTAACGAATTAGCAATATAGAAAAATTATAATCACTCCAGAAGTGCAAGGTTTAGCCTATGAAAAACTAACCAATGTAATTCACCATGTTAACAAATTAAAGGAGAACACTGAATGGTCATCTCAATGGATGCAGAAAACACTTGAGAAAAAATTCAACATGCATCAATGATATTTAAAAGGAAAAAAATGCTTAAAAATAGGAATAGAAAGAAACTTCCTTAATCTGATGAATGATATCTACCAAAGGGGAAAAAAGCTTTCTCTGTGAGATAGAGAACAAAAGATACCCATTTTTACCCTTTACATTCAACACTGTATTGGCAGTCCTAGCCAATGCAACAAGGCAAAAAAAATATATGAG
The DNA here is from genome assembly GCF_951394435.1 of Stenella coeruleoalba. Taxonomy (NCBI): domain Eukaryota; kingdom Metazoa; phylum Chordata; class Mammalia; order Artiodactyla; family Delphinidae; genus Stenella; species Stenella coeruleoalba. Next base: position 66,446,702 of record NC_137160.1, on the reverse strand, counting down.
GTATGAGAACTGGCAAAATTATCATTGCTCCCAGATGATGTATCATAGAAAATCCAAAAGAATCTAAAGATAAAATAGAATCATCAATATATAAAAATCAATTACATCTTTATTTACTAGCAACAAACTGTGAGGAAATAAAGTTTTAAAAACTATTATTTACAGTAGCATCAAAAATCATCAGATACCTAGGATATACCATAGGTACATACATAGTAACAAAGGATATACAAGACTTCTGAAGGGAAAATCACAATACTTTCTTGAAAGACACTAAAGAAAGATCTAAATTAATGGAGAGTTATACCATCTTCATGGTTTGGAAGGCTTATAAAGATATCAATTCTTCTCAAACTGATGACATACAATCAATTCCAATGAAACCCCTATAGCTTTTCTCATGGAGCTTGATAAAATGATTCTAAAATTTATATGGAAATGCAAAGGACCAAGAATAGTCAAGACACTCTTGAAGCAGAAAAAGTGGCAAGACCAGCTCTATTAGATATCAAAACTTATTGTAAAACTATAATAAATAAATCAGTGTGGTATTGGCATAGAGAAACAACAAATGTAACTGAATAAAAATTCAGAAACAGATTCATACATATATGAACATTCGATATACAAGTGAGGTTGCACTGTAGATTAATGAGAAAGGTAAGACTTTTCAATAAGGGGTGTAAGGACAATCAGGAAGGAACTGGAGCTCTACCTCATACCATACACAAAAGGCAATTTCAGGTGGATTAAAGGTCTATATGTGAAAGACAAAACTATAAACACTTTAGAAGACAATACAAAACAGTATCGTCATGACCTCAGGATAGGGAAGGATTTCTTAAATAAGTTACAAAAAATGCAAACAGTAAAAGACTGATAAATTAGTCTATATTAAAATTAAGAGGGACTTCCCTGGTGGCACAGTGGATAAGATTCTGTGCTCCGGGGGCCCATGTTCGATCCCTGCTCGGGGAACTAGATCCCACATGCATGCTGAACCTAAGAGTTTGCATGCCACAACTAAGGAGCCAGTGAGCCTCAACTAAGGAGCCCATGTGTCACAACTAAGGAGCCCACATGCTACAGCTAAGGAGCCTACAAGCTGCAACTAATGAACCCACGTGCCACAACTAAGGAGCCCGCCTGCCACAACTAAGGAGCTCACCTGCCACAACTAAGAGACCTCATTCAAGAAAATTTAAAAAAAAAATTAAGAACGTCTCATCAAAAGACTATAAAAAGAGAGTTAAAAAAAAGTATGCCAAAGAGTGGAAGATTTTTGCAACACAGATAACTTACAAGGATCTTGTATCTAGAATATACAAAAATACAAATCAATAAAAAGACGAGTAGAAAAATGGGAAAAAGTATTGAACAAACACTTTATCAAAGAAGAAATTCAAACAGTCAATAGACATGAAAAGATGCTCAACCACATTAGACATCAGGTTAATGCAAATTAAACCATAATGAGATAACACTACACACCCTTCAGACTGGCAAAAAACAAACCAAGTCTAGCAATATCAAGTGTAGGTGAGGAAGTAGAGGAATGAAGCACTTAGTGCCAATGGGCATGTAAATTGATACAACTGCTTCTGAAAAGAATTTGGCATTATCTAGTAAAGTTGAAATGGGCATGGCCTATGATGCAGCAAGTCTCCAAGGATTATGCATGTAACAGGAGACATAAACATGAATGTCCACAGATGTACTGTAATAGCAAAAAGCTAGAAACAACCCAAATGCCAGTTAGAGACATGGATTTTTAAAACTGTGGTATGTTCCATTGTAGGTGTAATTTGTTTTTATTACTGTATAATATTCAGCACTACGATACACTAGTGAAGATGAATAAATTACAGCTACACTCAACAACATGAGTAAATTTCTGGAACATAATATTGAAAAGAAAACAAATTGCAGAATAGTAAATAAAATGTTATGTCCGGGACTTCCTGGTGGCAGAGTGGTAACGAATCCGCCTGCCAATGCAGGCGACACGGGTTGGAGCCCTGGTCCGGGAAGATTCCACATGCCACAGAGCAACTAAGCCCGTGCGCCACAACTTCCGAACCTGTGCTCTAGAGCTCGCGAACCACAACTACTGAGCCCCTGCGTGCCACAACTATTGAAGCCTGCGTGCCTAGAGCCTGTGCTCCACAACAAAGACAAGCCATCGCCATGAGAAGCCCACTCACCGCAACTAGAGAAAGCCCGCGTGCAACAACAAAGACGCAACGCAGCCAAAACTAAATAAATAATGTATTTTTTAAAAAAAGTTATGTCCATTTAAGTTCAAAAACAGGGCTTCCCTGGTGGCGTAGTGGTTGAGAGTCCGCCTGCCGATGCAGGGGACACGGGTTCGTGCCCCAGTCCGGAAAGATCCCACATGCCGCGGAGCGGCTGGGCCCGTGAGCCATGGCCACTGAGCCTGCGTGTACGGAGCCTGTGCTCCGCGACAGGAGAGGCCACAGCAGTGAGAGGCCCGCGTGCTGGGGAAAAAAAAAAAAAAAACAGGCAAAACAAAGCAATTATTTAGAAATACAAACCAACATGGTAAAAGTGTAAGAAGAGCAAAGAAAAGATAAACACAGAATTCAGGTTTGTGGTTACCGCTGAGCAAGGAAGAAAGGGGAAAGGACCCAGGAGGGGCACACAGGGATTATAAACTAATAATAATGTGTTTTCTTAAACCAGGTGATGGATGTACACTGCATATTTTTCTTACCATATATATATATATATATATATATATATATATTTTTTTTTTTTTTTTTTTTTTTTTTTTTTGCGGTACGCAGGCCTCTCACTGCTGTGGCCTCTCCCGTTGCGGAGCACAGGCTCCGGACGCGCAGGCTCAGCGGCCATGGCTCACGGGTCCAGCCGATCCAGCTCCGCGTCATGTGGGATCTTCCCGGACCGGGGCACGAACCCGTGTCCCCTGCATCAGCAGGTGGACTCTCAACCACTGCGCCACCAGGGGAGCCCCCTTATAAATATTTTATACAGTATTCTTTTGTAGCTGCTCAATGCCTAATAAGAATAATCGCTAAAACAGTAGCTTAAAGGAGAAAAACCCCATATGATTTTATCAATAGATGCTGAAAGGCATTTGACGATGGGAGATGGGGATGGGGGCCTCACAACCCACATTTCATTCTGTGTAACTGGTGCCCCCTGGTGCTCAACTCAGACAAGACTGGCAGCCACGGCTTCATCCCAGAAGCCCCAAGTTTAAAAAACAAGACAACAGCATCAACAAAAACAGAAAAAACTCTTTCCACACTTTAAAGACCAGTCACGAAAACCAACAGACAATATTCTGCTCAACCCTAACATGTGGATTTCCATCCTCATCAGAAAAAAGACCTGGATAATTAATTACTCAACACTGTTTCAGAGGTTCGGCAATTAAAACTAGCATACTGGCAAATTTGCACATTTTATCTAAAAATACAAGTTTATTTTGAAAACTACCAGAGTTTATAAGATAGAAAATAAATTATATTAAACAATTTGCTTTTCTATATATTAATAATCAGGAATAGAGATGGGGGGAAAATTCCATTCACAATAGTGACAAATAACATAAAACAGGAATAAAATGAGAAAGTTACATAACCCATATGAAGAAATAAAATCTTATTAGAAGATCTAAAAGGAGTCAAACAAATGGAAAACCATTTTGTATCGTCTAGGGAGATTTAAAATCATAAAAATGTCAACTCTCCCATAACTTACATCTAAATTTAATGCAATTATAATTTAAATCCCAATGGAACTTGTTGTGGAGGCGGGCAGGGACAGGAGAGAATTGGATTACGTGATTTTAAATTTCATGAGAGAAGAAATTCTAAGAATAGCCTGGAAAACTATTTTAATAAGAAAAACAGCGAGGGAGATTGATCCATCTAGATGCTAATGACGCCCCCAAAGTAGTTTCAGCTAGGACCTCACCCCTCGCGTCGGAATCGCCTGTCCAGCTGGTAACAGACTGTCTCCCTTGACATATGAAGGGTCATCTCAAGCCCAACAGGTCCAAAACCAAATAGAATGAATATAAATAATGACCTAGGTGGTTCGTTTAAGAAACGGAGGTGGCATAAGTGAATTTCCATCTGGAAAAACCAAAACCAAAGTCTGACTCCTGCCTAACCGCAGATACTAAAATATTTCCCACAGGGAGTGGAGGTTGACACAAAAAACTTTAATACAGTGCAACAAAATGCAAGAGAATGTTTGCAGGTGAGTAGAGGGGGAAGGACTTTCTTAAACATGATAGGAAACCCCAAAACCTTTCAAGAAACACCATAAACCAGGCCAAGGACAGACAAACCAGCAGAAAAGCAAGTTGTGAGCCGAGGTCGTGAAACGCAAGAGGCCTCAGGTCCCGAGAGTCAGCGGTCTGGACCCTCAGGGGAAATTACCTGGAAAGGGTATTTCAAAATGTAAATCATGCAGCTTCGGGCTTCCCTGGTGGCGCAATGGTTGAGAGTCCGCCTGCCGATGCAGGGGATACGGGTTTGTGCCCCGGTCCGGGAGGATCCCACATGCCGCGGAGCAGCTGGGCCCGTGAGCCATGGCCGCTGAGCCTGCGCTTCTGGAGCCTGTGCTCCGCAATGCGAGAGGCCACAGCTGTGAGAGGCCCGCGTACCGCAAAAAAAAAACAAAAAACAAAAAAACACATGCAGCTTCCTTCCCAGGTCCTCTATCTTGCAGACGTAAAAGCACCACACCATCAAGGACATCTATACCAAAAAGTCTCCTGTAGTGACCACAAAAAGTTGGAAAACTACCGGGTAAAAGGTTTCACCTGTGCCCGGGCTTAATACGCAGACTCCAGCGGAAAAAATTCCTCACTTCTCTGCTTGGGGTCTGAGCCGGACACTGGATCCCCTAGGCCTTCCCTCCGCTGGCCCTAGGATGTGGGACCCTCGAGGCCTCCGTCCCCAAGCGGGGCCCCGGGCGGGCCTTGTACAGCCGGATTTGCTCACAACTCCCTACCCTCACGCCGTCTGAGGCTCGGACGCCCGCCCACCCGGGCTCGGGCACGTAGGCAGGCTCGTGACGTTCCCAGGCGCATGCGCTGGGCGCAGAACACGTGCCAGGCCGCTGCACCGCGCAGGCGCCATTGAGCGCCTGCCTTGAGAGTCTGGAGGAGGGTGGGAGGGGTGCTCTCCGCCTCCCGCAACCGTTGGCGACCTGGGAGAAGGCAGGCGCCCGGATGGGACTGAGCGTTGGACACCCCCAGAGCCTCCGGAGAGAGAGGGCCGAGGGCCGGGTCCTGGACGTGTCCTCTGGGCCAGGTGAGAGTTTGCAGCCAGTCCCCGGGCTTGTGCTGTGTTATGGTAGCTGATGATTTAGCGTAAGGAACTCAAAACTCTTCCTTCTGACAATTAGGGGTTCTCGCATCGCAGCGCCCCCAAACCCGGCTAGTGCCAGACTGGCTTAAATGGTGGGGAACTGGGTAGGGGAGTGAGAACCCAGAGCTTAAACAGAGTAAGAAGTGGGGAAGAAAGGACCGTAAATTCAAAGTTGTGGGTTACAGCTGCCCACAGCTTCCCGAGAACTGCAGTTGCTCGGGCAGGAAGTGGCCCCAGAGAGTCCCGTGGAAGCATCTCAGCAGAGTCCAGAGGGGACAAGAAAGGAGGGATGTGTCTGTCAGACCCTTCCCCTGTCCCTGGTCCAGGTTGGCCTCAGTGGCATGGGCTCCCCTATCTCCAGGCCCTGGCTGGAAGCTGAGAAAGCCCGAGCCCCAAGAAGTAGCAGGGGCAACCTGCTTTGCGGACCGAAGATGGCTGGATGGAAGACCCGCCCTCCTCACCTCGGAGGCCAAAAGGCCATAGGGTAACACCCCACAAGGGCCAATGAGTAGGTCGTGGAAGGCCTACAGGCAGCAGGTGGGGCCAGTGAATCTTGTAAGCAAAGATAAGGGGTCAGGGCAGCAAGGGCTTTGGGGCCCCATTCCAACCGTCTATATGGGCCTCTGGATAAATTTCTGGTGGAGAACTACAACTTAGTAAGCCAGAAAACCTCTACTGTCATCCAGCGCCTTTATTTTAGAGGAAGAAAAGGGGACCCAGGATGGGCAGTGATTTGTCTGAAGCCTTGTGAGCTGAAAAAAGGAAATTTATGCAGGATCCACCAGGGGTCCTAGTTGGGCCTGGCACATTCCAAGTTACTGCCATGAAAACTGCCAGACTGAAAAACAGGCTTGGCAACATTTGGGCTCATTCCTGAGTGGGATTGTCCCTCGCCAGGCCCTTCCTCTGTCCAGTCTGTGTCTTGCTCACTATGGAGAGGGTGCCCCCAGCAGTGCTGAGGACAGTTGGAGGCCTCAAACATGGCAGCAGAGAACGCATGTTCTTTTGTAGCTCTGCCTCCCGTGGCCAAGCTGGCTGTCCACCTTCTCAGGAACCAAGAGCAATGTGGCCATTCCAAAGGAAGCCTCAGAGGTTCCATCTCCAGCAAAGGGCAGAATCCTCCACTGGAATTTTGAGGATGTTTCAGGCATCTAGGCAACTGCCAGCGGGTCCCTTACAGCCTGGCCCAGATGCAGGACAGCCTTACATCGGGGACGAGTAGCCAGTGGAGGCATGGCCCGCTCAGACCAAATCTTGTGTTCTGTGTAAAAGGGAAAGAAGTTTGAGCTCTATCAGTCTTAACACAGATTGGTCTGTAGAGCTGTGAGTGCTTGCCCAGTGCTGCTTGAACCACGGGTCTAAAAGACAGTCATGTCTTTCAAGGGGAACTAGACCCAACAAGAGGAGCCAAAAAGCAGTGCCACTCACAGGAGGAAGCAGAGAAGTTTCTCTCAGCCTATTAACCTATGCCTTCCTTTGGTAAACAATGTCAAACCCTTGTCCTGACCTAGTAATACACTAATGATGTGGGGTTCGTAATGCTAAATCCATGGGACACTTAGGGGCTGAGGGGTGATATAAGGTGAACATTTCCCTGAGGACTTGCCCCTTGTTTTTCATCTGATTTACAAAGTCCCTACCCCAAGACTCAGAACTACAGCTGTGTCCCAGAGAGAAACACAACCGGCCAACAAAGATGTTCAATCTCACGTAAATTAATTCAAACCAACTCAAAAATCCATCACTTTTCACCTTTCAGATTAGTAAACAGTTCAGATGGAAGAGACTACAGCCAGGCAAGTGGGGGTGGGGGGCAAGGAATATACTGTTGGTGGGAGTTGAAATTGGGAAGTCTTTTCTGGAATGTATCTTAGAATTTTTAATGCATCCACCATCTAACAGCCGTTTCTCTCTTTGGATCTTAACCCTGTATAAACCCAGATCTGAGTTAACGATTAAGTACACATGTATACCCACACACACTCATCACAGCACTTTTCATAAACATTAAAAACCAAAATCTCTATAAATGGGACCACTAAATGACAGTACATCCAAGACGATGAAATGCTATGTGGTTGTTCAGGAGAATAAAGTAGATCCATGTGAGCGCTTCAGAAACAAGTCCCAAGATTTACTAAGTGAGAAACAGGCAGAAACAGACAGTAGATGTGTAAGTGTGCTCAGGACGGATACTCCTTCCAGGGAAAGTGAGCATTGGGGGTGGGGGGGTGGGAAGGAGGGAGCCTTGCTTTTCATGGTCCAGCCTTTCGTACTGTTTGAATTTTTACCATATGCATGTATCACTTGGAGAAAAAAAACAAAACACGAAAGTCCCCATCCCTCCCACTCCTTAAAAACAAGGGTCGCTGCACTCATTCACCTTCTTGCCGCCTTGAACTCAGGACCTTCCTGCCACAGCCCCACCAGACCATCTTCTTCTCCCAAGTTTTAGACAATTTCAAGCAGGTTAGTTATCCAGGACAAGGAAGGGGGAGGAACCCCTGCATCTTATCTTCCCACCCAGAATGGAAGGAGCTCTGCCTGGAAGCAGGCTGCATTCAGCACAGCTGTGGTTGGATTTAAACAGCAAAGTGGGAACGCCCAGAAGTTGAAGCTAAAATGTTTAAGAAATTCAGTATTTCAGTTTCTATGGGTGTCCAGGAGAGTGAAGACATAAGACAAGGTGGTGGAGATGAGGAAGAATCTGAAGACAGTTTAAAGCCACAGTGGTGGAAAGAATGAAGAGGAGGAAGGTGCTGGATTTTACTAAGAGAAGAAAACAGACAGTTCAGGAGTCTCACCAGTGAAAGTTTATAGTATTGCATTTCGATTACAGGTATGTAAATAAAAAACTTGAGTATTACCCTCTAGTAAAAATGCAGAACCAGCTTGCACTTAGATTAAAACAGCAGGTTTGGGGACAAAAATGGACCATATGCTGCCTGTGATGAAAAGAGCGAGCTGGACAGGAGAGGAACCACCAGCTCAAGAAGCCCTAAGACTCTTCGCGAATCTTCAGAGGAAGAGGTCAGGGCCTCTCTGAGTGGTATTTCCCCCAAAGAGTCCTTGCCCAGGGATGTGGTTTGGAGAAGTCCCAAACCCACAAGTCACAGGTGCTTCTGGCCACGTGCACAAGTGGGTAAAGACCTCCGATTCCCATGGGGCCTGCCTCCCTCGCCAGCACTTCCCAGGCTACTGGAGTCTTCACAGGGCAGCATGTGGCCACTGCTGACCAGAGGTGGGTAGATGCTGGAAACACACCGAGAGGTCTGAATTGCAGACCAGTGGCACAAGACCATAGTTCTTGTGCCTTCAGAAAACCCAGTCCCCAAATAAAGGGGGATGAAGAGAGTTGGGAGAAATCAAACCAGAATTTTTCCAATGGCCATTAAAGAGAAAATTCAGCAACTCTTGCCTTTGTCTTTGACCCTGAGAAGTTGAGGGACACAGCTGTATGAGGCTGTGACCAGGCGGGAAGGAAGACATGGTGTGCTTCCTGCAGAGCCACCTCTGGAGTCCCTGTGGCTCAGTGACCCCCTCCTCCCATCTGCCCCAAAGCAGGGACCTTGACTGGGCCTGGTGGGGCCAGACAGGGGGGATGCAGTAAGAGAAAAAGCAGCGCCAGGCTCTCCAGATGGCCGGGACCATTGAGGAAGGTGTGCTCCCTAGGACCCTGCCACACCCACAGACGAGGCCGCCACCAACCAGCACAGGGGCTCCTTCACACACATGGTCCTTTCGTAAAAGGAATCCTTTGGAATTCAAACATTCAGTGTGTTACCCGGGTCAGCAGTCTGACCAGAGTCGGATCTGTCCACTCAAGTTTTTGAGGCAGGAAACCTCATTGTCCACTGTTAGTTCTCCAGCAGGGAGAACTTAGGTGGTGGATGGGGAAGTTGAACAGGAGGATCTTTCTTCCCCAAGCTGTCTGGACGGTGCCACAGCCAAGACGGACCACTTGGGCCACCACTCACATCCCCAACCTGAAGGAGCAGCCACGAGACAGGGAGCTGCTCAGCGCTGAGCCTCCTCCTGACCATGGCCCTGTGGGGATCCCCTGGATTGGAGATCCTGGGGGAGCACCAGCCTGGGGGGCCCTGCCCCTCCCCCAGTCTTGCCCCTGGAGCCTCCCCAACTTCCAAACAGCACTGGATTCACCACATCTTGAGGAGCCAGGAGCCAAGAGAAGCAGCTCAGACTTGGCATCCTGCTTCTGTTCTCTGCCCAAGAGTCACCAAAAAAAATGTATGGTCTCACAGCAGGCACAGCATCTTGTTTCTTTTAAAAAATAAATATTTATAAACGTAGGGAGGAAGATTCAAAGAATCAGAGTCTCTTTCCCTCCAAAAGCACAAATATCCCATGTGAGTCAAACCAAGGTAAGTCCATCAACCCATAAATGAAACTCCACCCCCAGGAGCTCTGCCTTGAGGGGCAGGGGAGCTGATCTCTGGCTCCAGGCCTCTTAGTCCCCCTTGGTGATCAGGTCCTCGATGTAGGCATCCAGCTCGTCATCTGTGTTAATGTCTATATCCTGGAACAGAGCAGTGCAGGGTCAGCCGGGGGCCACAAGGTGGTGGGGGGCCCGCCTCCCCATCCTTTTTGCAGCCCGTGCCCCTTCCTCTCGCCCCTCCACCCTGGCTGTCAGGCCTTGTCCCTTCTTATCATCCGCCCACTCCCTCCTCTGTGCACAGATGACGCCCAGATTTCTTGCTCCTACCCTGCCTCTACCCCAAGTTCCCGGCTTGCCTTAGCCATGCTGCAGGCTTCTCAGACTCAAAACATCCAACAGCTCAACGGCACCACCGACCCCGAGTTGCTCCATCTTGGTACAGGCCACCACCGCCTCCCCTCCACCCAGGGGCTCAGACAAACCACAACCATCACCCTTGTTTCCTCCCCTTCCCTCAAGACGTTACAACAAATCTGCCCACTTCTCTCCCTCCTTACTGTCACCATCCAAGGTTCAGGCTGCCAGAATCTCTCACCCAGACAACTGTGGGAACCTCCTCACTGGAGTCCCGGATTCTAACCTCCGCCCCCTCCAGGCCCTCCTACAACCAACCAGAGTAAATGTCTTAGATTGCAAACGTCTTAGTGCCACACCCTCCAGAGACTTCCCACCTGGTACAGGGCCCTGCTTCTTCTATCGCCCACATCTCCCTGCCTTGGGCCTCAGGCCCTGCTCTTCCCTCTCCCCAGAGCTCTCACATCCCACTCCTGTGTGACTGGTTCTGCCCTCAGCTCAAGTACCTCCTCAGAGAGGCTTCCCCTGCACACCCTAGTAAAGCGGCATCCCTGTTTTCTGTCTCTCTCATATTTACTTCACAGCACTTCCCGCCAACAGTAGTTCTGTCTCCTCCACTTGTTGGGCTATGAGAGCAGGACCCCTATCTTGCCTGTCTGCTTCACCAAAGGTCCCCAGGACAGGCACAGAGCAGTTGTCCTCAATGTTTACTGCCTGGATAAAGGGCTGAGACCCTACAGGGCACTCCCTGCTTCTGGGCTACCTAATCCCATCTGGGCGTCATCTGGAAAATTGAGAATGTTTTTCTGGTTTATGACTTGGAGGGTTCTCAAACCAGGTTGTATATCAGAATGTCTAAACAAGGGCAAAAGTCTGATACCGTGGGTCTGGCTGGGATGAGGCCCAGGCAGCCGCACCACCTCCAGCCCTCCTGGTCAGGATGCTGTGCAGCCAGGGTTGGAACCACAGATTCCTGTGAGTGGGGAGAAGGGAGCAGGAGGTGCCCAAGCCCCCACCCCGAGACACCAGGTGGTCCGCTACAATGAGAGGGCTGCCTGGCTCACCTCCTGCACCTTTTGCAGGAGCGCCACGATGTTGGTCCTCAGCTTCTGCAGCTTCTCCTCTGTCTCGCGGAGCTTTCTCTCGGAGGTACGCAGGCTCTCCTCGGAGGCCTTGGCCCGCGAGTCGGCGCGGCTCTGGTAGGAATGGCACAGGTTCTGGAGCCCCACTTCATACTGCTTGAAGTACTCTTTCTGTTGGGAGAGGAGCTGGTGGGTGAGTGCATGAGCTCACGAGGGTCCCCAGTGCCCTTCTAGATGGGCACTGGTGTCCCCAACTGGCTCAGCACAAGGAAGCTCAGTCTGAAGGGATGCCGGACCCAGAAGCAAGTGATCTCTCTAGCTCCAGAGAAGAAAGACCTCGACGTCCACCTCACAGGGCTGCCACGAGGACGAAGACAGGATCACACATGAAGCACGTACCAAAGTGCTCTGGCAGACTGCCAGCCGTTGAGTAAATGTGAGGGATGATTCTCACCATTCACCTTTCTAAGTGCACAACAGCACTTTGAGCAAACCACTTCCAAGTCACAACCAACAATGTCAAGATCAAAAGTTCTCTTCCACAAGATTTTATCAAGCACCTATCAACAACAGATTCCTCCAGGTTTGTGTAGTATGTTTATACAGCATCAGAGCTTTTCACCATCTTCCCTGAGTACCTGAAACTTCCCGGGGGTGGGGCAGTAATGTTAACTAGCACTTTCTCTAGACATGGGGCTTTATCAAACTTTTAGAAAGTAGCAGAACACTTGTTTCAAATGAAAGTTACATGGAATCTCAGTATAAAAAACAATCTGGGTAATAACTCTTTATGTTTAATTTCAAAGTTATAACATTATGATTTACTCATAAATCACCAACGTGAATGATGAGGCCATGCTGATGAACACAAACCCATGACCAGCAGGTCCTGGCTAACAACTGCAGTCTCGCCAACTCTAGCATTTATTTACTTCTGTGAAGATGTATGAACTACCTAGCACTGAACGGCTAAAAACTGCTGTTTTTAAAACGTGTTAGAACTATTTAATTGTTTACAATCTAGAATACTATCCCAGTAAATCAAGATGGCAACAGAAACTTCAAATTCTGCACAAAAAATAATTATCACTTGGCACCGCAAAAATAAATGTTCAAGCAGGTGCCAAAAGTATTAAAATGTAATACACAATGTCTTAAGCCTAACTATGATTTGTATTCATTTTAATTTTTTTTCCACTTTTAGGCCATTAAAGATTCACAGGCAGTTACGTTACTTTTAAAGTGTGTATATATATATATATATATATTTTTTTTTTTTTTTTTTTTTTTAATCTAGTATTTGCAGGACCCCTGACGGTCTGGAACTCCTAGTCCAGCATGATGAGCAAAAGGACGGTCATTTACAAACTGACAAGGATACAATGAACATTAGACTCTTGTTGTGTCCCGAACGTTAAAAAAAATTAAAGTTTGAGTTATTTTAGGCATTTCACTTAGGTGGCTATTAAAATGATGCATTAGTGGTACACCTCCCTTTACAGGCATAAGCCAACAGACTATTTTAGGCTCAGATGCTCCTACTGACTGTGCTTTGGTCTGAGCGGTCAGGGCCACTGCAAAGATCCCACTGCACCCAGGCTTTACTCTGACTTTGGCAACAACTTTAAGCCAAAAGCAACAAACATACCAGGCCGATCAGCTGTTTGTTCCTGGGATCTGCAGAGGATGCCTGCAGTCTGAACAAGGGTAAGCGCTGAGGTGTAGCAGCTTTCTGTGAAGCCACCATGAGTTCTGCACCTTCTAGCTTCCCCAGGGTGCAGTGCCCCCTCATCTCGCAGGGGAGCAAGACCCTTGGCCTAACAAGTTGTTCTGGGTTCAAATCTGGGCTCTATTAAGACAGACTGTTCACCTCTCTGCCCCTGGGTTTCTTCAGCTCCTAGCCTCATTTCCCTTTTTTAAAGTAGAATGGAGACAAAACTCCATGTTTTCCTCTCTGGCAAACTTTATCAAGCATACAACTGCCCACGAGGGCCTGCCATCTTAAACATATTAACCCTGCAGTTTCAATTCCAGTTGTCCTCTCCAGAAACTCCTCCCTAGAAAACTTAAGCTATTCCTACAGCAGAAACATCCTCTTGATGTGGATGACTCCCAATCCCCATCTCCAGCCCTGCCCTTCCCGCCCCTCCCAAGTGCCAGCCCCAATCTCCAGTGTCCTATCCACTGGACATCACCAGAAATGAAGTGCTGGTACTTCCAGCCCAAGTCAAATCACAACTCGTCTTCCTCACCCTCACCCTGCTTCTCTCCCAGTTAACAGCTTTGTCATCAACCTCCAATTCCCACAGGCCTGAGAGACAGGGAAGCACATGACCTCTGCCTCCTCACCATCACCTGCCTTCAGTCAAAGAAGGACCCCTGACACGGCCCCTTCACCTGTCAGAGCTCCCATCCCCCCTCCCTGACCTATTACCATTAGACCAGCTTCCCTGTCCCTGTGTCTCCCATCCACCCTCCTTCCCAGAACCAGAGTTACCCTCTTAGGGGCAGGGTCAACAGACTACTCACTGCCTGTGACCAAATCAGCCTGCCACCTGTTTTTGTAAACAAAGCATTATTAGACCTCAGCCACGTCCATTCCTTTGCATATGGTCTTATGGCAGCTTCCACACTGTAACGGCAGAGCTGAATAGTTGCCACAGAGACCTTACAGCCCATAAAGCTGAAAATACTTGCTAACTGGCCTCTACAGAATAAGCCTCTTGACCCCTGCCCCAGACATGGTTCAAGTCGACAATTCCATCCGCTCAAACCTTTAGCTGGGCCTCCATTTCATACAAAGTTTAAGCCACTGCACCTCAGGGGGGTGCCCCCGATGCCTCCTATCCTGGCTCTGAGGGCCCTTCTCCCTGAGTGCTCACCACAGAGACCACTGCCCTGGCCCCCACCTGCCCTTGCATCCCTGAGCCTTTGTTCACAACAGTCCCTCTGCCTCAAACACTTCCCGTCACTTCTACAAACACTCGCCCAAACCCACATTTTCTTTAGCCCTGGTCACTCTCTCCCCCTCCCAGAGGCTGCCCCAGCCTTCCCACCCACCTTGCAGAGCACTTACTGCTCTCAGCCTCATGTCTAGGTACCTGCTAAAAATTCAGTCTCTACTGACTCTTAAGCCACTTGGAGGCTCCAGCACTGAGGCACTGCATCTGCATTTGCTAAATAAGATCCCACGCTTATCTCCACACACCACGAGCTTCCCTATACCTCGGAGCTTCCCTATACCTCCGAGAGTCACGTTTCCGGCACTTTGAACCTAAGCTCTTTACTGTTTCCTGCCTTGACAGAGGAAAAGGGACATACTCCACACAAGTCACACCGGGCCTGTCCCTAAGCGAGGATTCCACTCCACCCCAGCATCTCACCAGCTGCACACCAGTCTTCCGGCTGAGCAGCTTCTTTTTCCACAATGTAAAGTCCCCTCTTCCCTTCCCTCAGCAGATGAAAGGGAAGCTGGCCAAGCGGGGAAGGGCGCACACAGCTGAGAGCTGACAATCACAACAAGCACCAAGGGGGGCGTGCAGAGTCAAAGCCCAAAGGCTGGGCAGACTCACCAGAGGAAACGATATTAGCTCATCTGAATTCATAGCACTCAGCTCCTTCTTAGAGATGGGGAAACTCGGAGGCAGGAAGTACCGTAAACAATTCCTAAACAAGAAAGAAGGTGGAGACTGGAAATCAGAATGGCACAGAGCTAGTGAGAACCAGCGCTGACCCCGGAGCAGGACGACAACGCACCGAAGGATCTGGACGAGGAGGTCAATGGTCTCGTGGTTGGTGCTCGGGGCGGTGGTGTCGGGCTCAATGCGAATGCAGTCTGAGGTGGAGGGTTCTGCCATGGCTACAGCCTGCTGAGCCACTGCCGCCTCCTCCTCCTCCTCCCCGCCCTCCTGCTGCGTGTCCGGGCTCTGATACTCCGGGGAAGGGGGCTTCATCAACCGCACATCCTCACTGCCTTTCTCCACCCTAGGGAGGACCCAGTGTTTGTGTCACGTGTCCCAGGCTCCCAGGATGGGCTGCCTGCCCCGCCCAACTCTGTCAACCCAGCCTCCTAGAAGGGGCATTACCAGCGGTCTCTTGGTGTCGTGTCCGTGGGCACATAGTCAAACTTCACCTTCCACCGCACCACGTTCTTGCCCAACTCCACGGCTGTGACACGGCCTGTGTACCACTCCCTGTTCACACGCACCTCCACGTGCAGCCCTTTATCTGAGAGTGCAGATGGAGTTAGAAAACTAGACTAGAGCCCCCGACCCAGCCAGGGCCACCTTGAGAAAGGTCATCCCAGGTTCACAGGGACAAGAACCCCTAGGAGCTTGACGCCACTATGCCAGGGACATGGAGCCCAGCCACTCTGGTCTCCTTCCCCAACTGTCATGAGAGTGCCGCAGAGCAGCATGGTAACTGCCAGCGGTGAACACCAAGGAACTGATACTAAAAATAAACACGAGGGCGTGCTAGCCTCAGCATTCTTCTCAGAATTAGACTTGAAACCACTGTTGCTTGAGAGCCAGGAGCCAGGAAAGCCTCCATGGGCCTTCGGAATACGGTGCTGCTGGCAAGGGGCCCCCTTCCCACTTCCCCACAGGCTCTGGGCACCTCCCTAAACTCACCTTTCTGAGCGCTCTTGAGGTCAGCTGGGTCCTCTTCCCCAGCACTGTCTGAGAGCTGCAAGAACAGAGTCTGTGAGAGGCACCGCCAGTGCCCCTAAAGAACAGACTGTCCACCCAGGGTCATAAGCCATCATCTCATGTCGTCTTGTGCGGCTGTTTAAATCCCCAGGCCTCACTGAGAGCCACTCTCTCAACCATTATCTCAGTACGTACACACCTGCCTCCAAAAACGTCAGAAAACAAGAGAGCAGGCATAGGGGCAGAATGTCACAGACACGGAAGTACATCTGTGTCGGTGTCACCTCAAGCCTGTGAGTAGAGCCACAAGCCAGTCTCACTCAAGATCCTACCAGGTACCGTGTTTCTAGTCGTCTGTGTGACTGAGTGTCCTTCAGAGATGGACTAGGCTTCTGAAAGGCTCGTGTCACAGACTGCAGGTGGCGGGTGGAGACCCTGGGGAGGGAGAATGCTGAGAACCTACCTCATTCAAGTCCTTTTTTTCCTCCTTCACGGCAAACTTGCCCCGCTTGGACCTCTCTTTCCTCCTCTCAGCCTCTTCCTCGGCTTCTTCCTCATCAGAGACCCCAAGACTCCGCTTCCGACCAGGAGTGGCCTACAGCAAGAGGAGCGGGAACATGAGGGACCCTGGCAGACCCTCAGGTGCTGGAAGATCCCATCTGGCCTAAAGGATCCATTCAGAAAGGGGTCTGTGGGTCTCAGTCCCCGCCAGGGCTGGGCTCCCAACAGTACTAGGGACACAGCAACCCCCGGCCTCTACGCCCACGAGGACCTTTGCTCAGAGCTGTCACAGGGGAGCCTCTCAGTTCATTCCCCACTGAACCACGCCAACCACTGCTGCAGCCCACCAAGGCTGTCACCAGATTGCAACCTCTGCCCACCGCGTGAGAAGCCAGTGAAGGCGACTCAAGTCTGTGGAGGACCAAACCTTGGTGGGGGCACCAAAGAGCTCCCTGGACAGGGAACCAGCAAGCTCTGTGCCCCCCATGAGTGCCTTCAGCTATCAGACTCCTCCTCTGCAGGGGCAGCACGGAAGGCTGATCTCCACTGAGGCTTCTCCACCCCCCACCGCCCCCCATGCAGTCAACGCTGCCCCCTCCATTCCTATACCACTGTGGGCAGGGCTGGAGAAGGAGGAGCATCTCACCAGGGAGAGTTTACTGGGCGGCTCCGGCTTCTTGACCACTGGAGTCTTGATGGCTCGGGGGGCAGGGACCTCCCGAGGGCTCTTGGAGTTGGGCAGCAGAGATGGTGATGGTGGCTGCACGGGAGGGGCGGGCCGGGATGCAGTCTTGACTGGAGTGTTGGCAGGCTTTCGGGGCACCTCAGGAGGCTGGAGCAGCCTGGAAGTACTGGCCTCCTCCCGTGCTGTCGAGGCAGGAGGCTTTGGGACACTGCTAATAATAGGAGCCTTTCGGGGCTGGCTGGCTGGTCTGGGAGCCTGCAGGGAAGGGGGTCTGCTCGGGGCATTCCTGATCACAGCAGGTAAAGGAGGTGACCGAGGACGCTGAGGTCTACGTGCAGGTTCCTGAAAGAGGCCCAGAGAGAGTGACAACATGGATCCCAGCATGAGACACCTGAGGAAAAGCCCTGCCCCTATCCCTGGGCTTTACCTCAGTGGAAGGTCTGGTGGTCACTTCCAAGGGCAATTTCTTCAGATCAGCTTGGGAGCGGATGGGTGTGGTTTTCTGCAGGGTAAACATGATGAGGAGGTCGTTTGCGTATCTGGTACATTCAAGCAAACTCTTTTTGGAGCCCCACAGTCTGGGACAGTGGGCAAATAAAAAAGAACCCCTGGGCCACAGTCCTACTATTACAAGCCTCCCATTCTCACTGAGAAGACAAAAATTCACAAACACTAAACTACCAGCAAATTACAGGATTCTATATGATTAATCCAGCAATTGAGAGACTGGGGAAAAGTGTCAGTAGACTAAATTCCTATAAAACAAGCCAAAAAGGTTGGAGATCCCTAAAGGCCAAAGCTGGAAAGGACAGGTGGGAATTGGCAGACAGGGAGGCATGCATACAATGAGAGCATCTGCCTGTGCAGAAGTCAGAAAGGGAAAGGCTTTTGTAATAAATACGATAAACGGTTGATACCACACATATATCTAAAAAAACCTGACTAGTCAATTAAGAAAAAAATTTAAAACAACAGTAATATAAGAGAACAATAAGCAGTTCTAAAAGAAACACACGAAAAAGTTGTTCAATTTTAGAAATATGAAATTCAAATTTAAGATGTGTATCTTTGCTTATCAAATTTGCAAAAACATTTAAAAATAAATGTACTGCTAGTAAAAAACAAAACATAATACATCTTCTGGAGAATAATTTGGAAATAGTTATTTAAAGAAAACATAGAATTTTAAAAATCCTTCTACTCTTTCAAATTCACTTCTGGAAAACTAGCCCAAGAAAATAGTTATGCACTAATAAAAAAAAGTATGTGTGTGTGATATGACACAAGTAAGTCATGATCTCTATTTCTAATAAAAAATATATGTATTTATGTGTATGTAGAGGTCATAAAAAGTTGGAAGGATGTACAGTTAATGGTGGTTACCTCTAAGACAGGATATGTACTTTCTGGAGTTTCAAAACATTCTAAATGAATCGGACCTCTTTGTAATATATAAACAAAATTTTTTTTTTTAAAGAATGCTCAAGGCATGCTGGAGAACCAGTGTGCCTGGAGGTTGGGGTTGGGAAGCTTGGGCAGCACTCATGGGTGACAGAAGGATGAAACTGAGCCTGAGGGAACAGAGGAGACACTGAGGGGTCCTGCCCATGTGCCCACTGCCCATGACCCACACACCTGCAGGGCCTCCAGCTTCTCTTGCTGCTGGCGAATTTTCTCTGTCAGTTGCTTCTGCTTCTCTTCCTGTGTCTTCAGATCCTTTCTGAACGTCCCCAGGGGAACCTTCTGCTTCTGTTCAGAAGCCTCACACCTGTACAGAGAAAGTGCTAGGAAGGGTGTGGCAAGATAGCTCCAGGTAGGGCAGGGTCCTTCCTCCTCAGCCAACCCATGCTCTCTCTCACCAGAGCAACCTCAGACTTCCCAAATGCACAGAATTAATACTCATTGCAGGATACACTTCTATTATTTCCAGGCACTTATTATACACAGCAAGACAGAGATGTAAGGATATGAGCACTGACCTCAAGAAGCATAGTGGAAGAGTGGAAAAAGCACGGGGGGAGGTGGGGACGCCCACAAACTCCTTGTTAGAAAAAGTGCTCACCGGTCCTGCTCAGGATCAGGGTTCATGGAGCAAACCCAAGTGTCAGGGTAATCTTTTTCCACAGAACTCAGCTGGAAGGGGAGGGTCCGCCACTTCAGACACAAATCTGTAACACAGAACATACCCCCAACAAAACATCAGCCATGCCCACCAACAATAACCAGGCTCCTCCCAGCCAGGCCCAAGGCAGAGATGCCCCCGACTTTCTATGCAAAGATCCTCAGTCTGGCTCCAACTCTGCCTTCCTTACAGAACAGTCACTCTTCTAAGGGACAGTGATTCCAGCAACGATGGAAACTTTATACCACGGACCCTCAGCGGCCCCAACCCCTCTCCCTCCTCCAGCAAAATCCTGACTCAGTCATCACTCACACTTCTACCGATGTGGTACCAAACCTTGTGAGACCCGGCAGGGTAGATGACCTCCTGCCTCATTTAGAAGGAACAGGTGGGCACAGCACAGCCCCAAGACTGAGCTCCCAGGGCCATCACCAAACAGACTCATATCCCTAGTGGGACATACGTCCCTGAATGTCAGTGCATTCAGGAGGCCAGCACGGTGACTATGATGGAAAGGAGTCAGGAGGAGGTGCCGACCCCCAACTCACCACACTGGATGGTGGTTGGGATTTCCATAGCTCTCCGCCGTTTGTAACGCAGCTCACTGGATGGAGGCTGGTTCCAGTTGGCAGAGAGGTAGCCGAACTCATCCCAGAACTTGATGATTCCCCGCTGGGCTGGAAGACAAGCACCCACACATCGCGTGAGGAGTCAGCCCCCTGAGGCAGCGAGAGGATCTCAAGGCTGGAGGTGAAGCGAAAGGGCATTACCAATGGCGATGTCCTTCCAGTACTGCGCCAGGTGCTCCCCCATCGCCCGCAGCAGGTGCCGGTACTCCTTGGCATCAGCAAAGTCCTGCTTGTTGTGTGTAGGCTCCAGGACCAGGTAGGGCACATCTACAACCCCAACGACCCCGCCACATGCCCTGCAGGAGGAGGTAGACACGGCTCTGTCACCCCACTGACCAAACCTCTCCCGCCAACCATCCTGGGCTGAAGCTCTCCTCAGGCAGCACTCACATGCCCCCTTCCAGCTGTGGGCCCACTTTCTCATACATCTTGATCAGGCGGCTACAGTTGTAGATGAACATGCCGTCCAGGTCCCGGTGTTCGATGTTGACCCCAAAAACAAAGTTCAGTTCCTTGGGTTCTTTAAGCGCTCTGAGAAGACAAAAGATAAATTCAAACAGATCAACCCATTAACACACAAATACCATGGTGTTTAAGATGTATTAAGCTTAAGCTGAAACTTGAGACACTTAAGTTTTGCCTTTGCATTCAATATGCAACCTGTAGACTTGACAAGGATACTCACTGTGCAGTCACTCTAAGCTCCCTAATTAAAAGCATATGACTTTAGCTTTTGGTATCAAACGGGGATGTATTTAGTATGAATGGGATTCTGTGAAGCTGTTGCAAATCTCTGCTAAGATGCTTATTTAGTAGAATAAACACAAGATCATCTGCATAACCATTCCACTAATGTGACAGTAATTAATTTTAAAAAGACAAAAATTCACAAGAACAATAAACATGTGAGAGAAGAAATGATCATGGGATAAATGTCAACAAAATCGTGGAAACTGAAAAGCAGATAGATGATCAGTGGACAGACTCACGGGGCAGATACCCGAAACCTAGGCCTGTGGTGAGGAGGCCAAGAAGTAAGCAAGGACTCAGGCCCAGAGCCTGCAGAGGCTCCAGACATGGTGGGGGACATGGAGATCATGTAATGAGCCAGGACAAATGCCCAGTCTAGATTAAAAGGAACAAACTCAATCTATAGCATTATTAAGAGTACATATCACCAGGTGGGAGAAGTATAAGGGAGTTTACAGCTGTATTTCTTAAATAGTCTGTATTTTACAAGTTGTATACTACAAGCATTTTATACATCCTTTAAATGAAAAGAAAAAAAGGAAAAAGGAAAGGAAGAGGGAAAGGATGGGCAAGGTGGGGAGAGAATGGAGGAGAGAGAAAAGGGGAGAAAGGAAGGGAGGGAGCGGGGAGGGAAGGTGAGAGCGCTGCCAGTGAGGACAGGTTGGTGTTCAACTCAAGGTGCTGGCTCTGCCCACCTTGTCCTGGCTCAGGGGAGAACTGAGCTGGGTAACCTCTCCTGTGGTGGGCATGTGACAAACGTCTGGGAATCACAACATTAATGGCTTTCTCAAAGCAATCTGCATGTGACAGAATAGCAACCTTGTGGGGTGGAGAGGGATTCCTCAAGCTCTTTCTTTGTCAATAATCCATACAAAAGCTACATAATTTTAAAAGACCCAAGGCCAGCCGGGCACTCACCGCTGCTTGGCCTCCTTGATCCGCTTCTTGACATCAGCTTCTCTGCGAAGGGTAATGGCCGTGTTCTGGACCTGTCGCAACATCACCTAGAAACACACGCCAGCACCAAGTAAGGAGAGGAAGTGCTATGGGCCACAGCTGGTAATATCATTAACAACACATCTGAAACTTCTCACTTTAAATCACATGGACGCAAAAACAGACCTAGAAATTTACTTCCTTTCCACAGAAAAGGGCCCTAGCTAGGGACAAACACAAAAGCTGTGCTTCACTTGACCAGACTTGCTGACACAGAGGAGGAAACACCCCCAACTGAAACAACAGTCTGAAGAGGTGTGTGTGTCGCAGGGGAGGGGTGGAGAACTGCTGACCCTTACTGCTGTGTGTGACCTGAGGGAAGTGACCCTCTTCCATTTCTTTCTATAAACTGAGGATACTAACAGTGTCCACCTCACATGGTTGCCAAGATCCTGCCATACAGTGTGTTCAATAGTGACTATGGAAACATCATCACATCCCATTTTGCAGCTCTAGGGCAAGGGGTTCATGACTGGCGGTAGACAGAGCCAGGCGAGCTCTGGGATCCTAAGGGCAGCAACGCTGGAGAAGAGCTGCTGGGTCTGGGGCCTCACCCTGGAGTCCCGTGTCAGGTCTCCGCCCAGGCGCACTTCTAATGTCCGAGCTTTGCTCTCCGCCTCCCTTGCCTTCTCTTCAGCTGAAACCCAGAAGAAACCATGATAAGAATTCAAAAGGTCAAAACTCTTAGCTATCCCTCCTGGACCCCATAGTGCAGTCCCTGCCGTATGAGACATTCGTACACTGTCAGGGAACAGGTGAGCTGGGAGAGCAGCCTCCTTGCTTGGAAAGTCAAGGAGGTCCCAAGGAAAACAGACACCTTTTCCAACTTTACAAATGAATCAGAACAGGTCAAGCACTGCCCAAGGCAACCAGAGTTAAACCCTCAGCAGGAGCTGGAAGTTACCAACAGTCCTCAGCCAACCACTCTCCTTGAGCAGCCAAGAAGCTTTGTCAGCAAGAGAGACCTTGAGATTTTTGCCCTGGAGTCAAGAAAACCAATTTCACAAGTATTTGTGCCAGAGGACAGTGTGGGACTCTTCACTCTGGGCAGGCAAGCTTTAGATAACAGCCTGTAAATGGCTGAAGGAGTAGCCTGGAAAGAAAAATTGCTGAGGGAGAGGTGGGAGAGAAACTGGACCAGTGGTTCAGGAAAGCCCACCCCTGGGTGTTGCATGGAGCTTTTGCCTGGATCCTGCTTTTGCCGCAAGCAACATCCCCCAGACGACCCTCCTGCCCAGGGGGTCATTACCAATCCGTGCCACGTGCTCAGCTTTCTTCACCTCCTGCTCCGCGCGGGTCTTGAACCGGCTTGACGTGTACTTGTACATCCTGGGGGGGCGGGGGGCGAGTAACCAGAGGGCCTGAGCATCAGAGGTGCAGGGCAGCAACTATCTTGGCCCTCCGATGAGTCAAAGCCAAGCTTATTTTAGCAAAAAGACTCAATTCCCTACTCCACTTGCCCCCTGCCATCCTGCTCCATCTTTGAAAAGCAACCTCACTACTCTCCGAGTGTGTCATTAATCCCACAGTAGAAACCAACCTCAGCAACGAGCAGGGCCTCTGCTTCCCTGTGTACTGTCTAAAGGGCCATTGGCCCTGCAACCAGAGGCTCAGACAGCTCACCGTGTCAGGCTGAGCACCCTCCACCTCACAGAAGGCACACTCAACAAACCTCACCAGCCACCTCTGCCCCTCCCTCAGGACCCAGTAGTTTGTCTGCAGTTAATCAAGCAGCTTAAAGACCCAAACGCAGTCAACACTGTCAGAGCCGCTGATCCACCATCACTTCAAAGATGCCCCAGAGACACATGGCCAGGCCCCATTCTTGGCCCAAAGGAAACAGCAGGCCAGGGTGGGCAGGCCCCTACCTGGGCTTGTAGAGGCAGCAGGAAAGCCTCTTGGTCTGCACCTTGTGCCCGTGGATGAAGATCCGCATCCGAGGATCAATGTAGAGCACAGCAGCATAGGCACGGAAGGAGCGGCGCTCTGGCTTCCTGGAGGCAGCAGAATGGAGGGTGCTGTCACCCTCCCACCACCAGCCCAACCGAAGGCCTGGGTGGACAGCCTCTCTGCAGGCTCTCCACCTTTCCACCTCCCATCTCGGCTTCTCTTGCTGCCCTGAGGGGTGCTTCCTCTGTGTGGGCACCACATCCCACCTCCTCTCACGTCCCTGGCACAGACACCGAAACTGGCCCCACCATCCCAGCACGGACCTGGCAATTCCTCTCCCCTCTCTAGGCCTCGGTCTCTTTCTCATTCAAGTTAAGGAGCTGGGGCAAGGATCTGGATTAGCTGAGGACCTGCTGTCCTTCTATTCATCCCTTCTGCCTTGTGGCAGGAAGACATTGAGTTCTCAGCTTTACCAACTCTAAAACTGGGGAATTCAGGGAACAAGCTCACCCCTCTCAACCTCAAGTCACCTCCCTTTTCCTCCCTACCCAGCCACACTCACGTGCCCTCCGGAGAAGTCTCTGCCATCTGGATATCTCTTGGATTTGAGATTATGTCCAGCTCTGGCTCTCCGTTATCCATGAGTTTGAGATTGAAGATGATCACCAGCGTTCCTAGGGAATAGAAATCCTGTTGTTCTACCAGGCACCCCCAGCCAATCCCCATACTGCTCCTGGCTCTGGAGCTCCCTGATGCTAGAGGCCGCAGGCCTACTTACCACTGTCCCCAGGAATCTTCATGAACTGAGTCATCACTTCCTCTTCATTGCGGAAGGGAGAATACTTATAGATGAGTTCCGTCTCGATGGCAAACTTCTCCACGTTGTCTGTAACAGGTTCCCGGGTCCGAGCATTCCAGGTGGGCAATGGGACTATCACCTTTGGAGGAAGCACAAGCAGACGCTTGAAGGAAGCCCCAGAACAGCCTTCCCCCCGCAAATGTGCATCCATCTTTTCCCTCCCCACAGCAGCTCCACACTGCCCCAAGGGGAGGCCCAAGCCCCCCAGCCTGGCACCAGTGGCTCTAGCTTCTGCCCCTTCCCAAGACTCTGCCTCACACTGCTAGGTCCTCTGGGGTATGCTGCCTTATGGCCTGGGGGTCTTTGCATGAGCAGTTCCCTGCTTGGGATATCCCTGGTCATTTTCCCTATCTGGTAATAAGTTATTATTTCCACTAAGCAAAACATATTTGCGATGACCTAGTGAATCTAAAGACACACACAAACATAACTTATAACTCAGCAATTCTACTCCCAGGTATATATCCTAGGAGAAATAAAATCTAAAAACAAAACGCTATAGTATGAGTCCATTTATATAAAATTCATAAATAAGCAAAAAATAAACTATTATTCAAGAATGCATACACAGGTGACAAAATTATAAAGAAAAACAAGGAAATGACTGATCATCACCAAGGCAGTTCCTTAAGAGGTGCGATAAAGAATATGATTGGTGAGGGACACATGGGGACTTCTAGCATCAGTCTACGGTGGTGGCTACGTGGGTATTTGCTTTATAATTACTCTCAACTGTACGTAGGTTATTTTTTTTAATTTTATTGAAGTCTAGTTGATTTACAATGTTGTGTTAATTTCTGCTGTACAGCAAAGTGATTCAGTTATACATATATATATACATAGATTTTAATACACTCTTCCATATGTGTAAAATTTAATCTTACATCTACGTAATCTTCTAGAAAATCCTACCCTTGTCGATTATACCTCAATAAAGCTGGGAGAAAAATCCTACTCATTCTTCAAAAACCCTACTAAAACGCCACTTCCCCGGAGACATCAACATGCATCTCTCCCCCACGCCCCCACCCCTCTCCCAGGTGCCGGGGAGCCCTGTAGCCTGGGATTCCCTCTGCAGAGCAAACCACTCCAGGCACCTCAGAGGTTCAAAATGGCTGGCTGGCCCACCCTGCAGAAAAGGGGATTCTGTATTTTAACAAGCTCTGTGGTGATAAACTGTTAAGAGTTCTGAGGCACTTTACTGGTTTCTAAGAAGCTACAGTATTCAGCCCTGGGGCTGGTCTGGACACATTCCCACCCAGCTAAAAGTGATCTTATTTTGAAATCTTGGCTGAGTTCACACTAGAGTACAATCCAAAACAGTGACCTTCTAGCTCCAAGTAAGGAAAAAATTTCAACCTAGCTTTTTCACCGGGGGAATTGAATTCCATGTGTGTTCTGAGAATTGGTACCTCCTTTACACCTCCCAATCTTCACAGCAGTCCCAGGTGACAACGGCATTACTTTAACCTCTGGGCACTCACCTCATTTGACACCCACCCACCATTGGAATATTCCTCCTTTACTTTCAGGGTCACCACTCACCTGGCTTTCCTCCTACCCCTCTGGCCGCTCCTGCCTCCTTTGCTGCTTTCCCCTTCTCCTTGGCCTTTACATGTGGGTGGGCATGCCTAAGACCCCAGGCCCTCTTCTCCAACACGCTCTTTTAGGTGAGCCCATTCACTACGAAGATTCCTTGGAGTCTAAGCCTCCCCCCGAGCTCCAGACCCAGACTTAACTTCGCGTGTCCAGGACAAAACGTACACGCTTCCCCTCCAAACTGCCCCTCTTCCATCCTTCCCCAGCTCCAGACAGCCCACCCCCAAGTGCCACACCAGGACCTCAGCCATCTACAACCCCCCCTTCCCATTTCCCCTTTCCAACTGATTAAACACCAAATCTGCGGCCACTCCTATTTCTCTCACCTCCCTGCTGGAGTCCTGTAGACAGCCAGGGCCTCTGACACCAACACCCCAATCTTTCCAATCCAGGCACCACACAATAACCAAACTGATCATTTCAAAGAGGATCTAATACATTGCTTAGATTCCCTTTCCTGGATGCTTTTAATAAAGTCCCACACACTCCCCAAGGCCCAGAGGTCAGGCCGACCTACCCTCTCTGCTCTCCAGAGGCCACCACCTCTCGTCAGGTGGCCCCTTTGCCCTTCCCACAGCCCCCACCAGCTCTCAGGCCAGGAACAGACCGTTTCTATTGACGCGCAGCCCCTGCTCGCACCACCCTCAGTCCACCAGGAAGCAGTCCTGAAAAGCCCAGCCGGGGCCAAATCCTCCTGCCCCACCTTTCCCGGGAGTGCTTGCCAGCTGCAGCACTTCTCTCACTCACCAAAAAGGCAAACAAACCCAGTGGCTCACGAAGTAAAGACGGCAGAAAAAGAGCCTTTCGTTCCCAGCATGAACTGATTTGCTATGATTTAGGCTCACATCTAAACAAGGCCAGTACCAATTTACTCACAGCCAACCAACACAGATGAGTTAGACTGACACTGACCGCATTTCACCTGTTTAAGTGACAGGAGTGGATTTCTCTCTGCAGACCCTCTTGGCCCCCTCTCAAGCTCTGGTCTCCATTTCTCACACAGGAAAGGAGTTAAGAGTCCAGTCTGAGGCTAGGCAGGCCAAGGCCTTCCCTGATCCTCCCATGAGCGGGAGCAGACCTCACCAAACCAGCTCTGCAGATATGAGCCACCAGGCCCAAAGAGAATCAGCTGTGCATGTGTTTAACTTACACAGTTAATTACCAAAAGGTTTCAAAATCAGAATATTCTAGAGTCATTAGGCCTTCCTTCCAGCATAACAATAATCAGCTGAGGCTGTGTGTCAGCTGCCACTTACTGAAAAACTTAAATGACTTTCCATGTGTTCACCTGCTTCACTACCTGTCCAGGCCCTGCAGGTATCAGACTTGTTTGTAGCTTCTGATATAAATGGTTAGAGTAACACATTTCCTCAAAAGGAAAATGCACTCACAGCACATTCCACAAAATCACCATCATATGGGAAAGACAGTGCTGTTCCTATTATTATCACCAGCTGTGGTCTCCACCCATAGTCAGGGAAGCCCCAAATACTCCCCCTGATAAAACAGCTCTCCCCAGTGACAACCCCTACCCCAGGACTGAATTCAAGCTGCAGATCTACGAGACCTACAAATCCAACTCTTGGTTCCTGACACTTGAAGGCCTCATTCTCAGAACCGGGACATCTCTTCTCTGAAGCTGTGAGATTTTACTTCCTCTCCCATTAAGACACCTGCCTTGGGCTTCCCTGGTGGCGTGGTGGTTGGGAGTCCGCCTGCCGATGCAGGGGACGTGGGTTCGTGCCCCGGTCTGGGAGGATCCCGCGTGCCGCGGAGCGCCTGGACCCATGGGCCATGGCCGCTGGGCCTGCGCGTCCGGAGCCTGTGCTCTACGGTGGGAGAGGCCACGTCAGTGAGAGGCCCGCGTACAGGAAAAAAAAAAAAAAAAGACACCTGCCTTAACCCCTCAACCAGTTCATCCAACCAACCAGCTAATCCCCTAACAGGGGATGTGGCTGCAATCCTGCAACGCCAATAAGCCCAGCATGCAAATGACCTATGAAAACAGCCTGGGCAGAACTAGGAAGTAGAATGGTGACTGGGAGAACGAGGATGGGACCTACTTCATCAATGCCTTCCTCCTCGTGAAAGGTACGCGACAGGAAGAGACAGGTCATGGTCTCTTCCTTCTTGGTGAAGAGGATAAAATCCTTCCCAATGCGCATTGAGCCCCTGAAAGGGAAGCAGAAATGGGTTATTCTCCTAGGGATTCAAAAGCTCATCTGAAGAAGGAGCAAATCCCCCCTCTGGACGTGATGAGACTGCCTTTGGAGGGCTCCCCTAAAGGCCTCCCTGGGACCCAGGACCCTGAGCTGAGCTCCACAGCCCTCGCTCCCTCTCCTCCCCGCCCCCCACCTCCCGACACTCCTCCTCCTGCTCTTCCGTGGGCCTCAGTTTCTCCTCATCACCTTCTCAACCACATTTTCCCAGCATGCAGGGTTCTCTCACCACCAAGCATCAGCCCCAGGGGAGTCTCACCCCAGCTTGTCACTGCCTGTGCTCTGGTTTCTTCCCAGCCACACAGGGCTGCTGTGGCCTAACTGTGAGCCACCAGGTTTCACTCCAGTAACACCTCCAACACACACATCATCTTCCACACTGAGCACATCCAGGTCTCACCCTGTCCTTCCTTCACTGACACAAACTCCCCTCCCATCCACTCATCAAACAGCAGCACCATCAAGGGAAGAGCCCACTGCCTATGCTCACAAGTCCTCAAAAAACCAGGATGGCCCCAAGGCTCAGCCAAACACAGGGCTAACCAAAGTATCACTGCTGAACACAGTTCCAAGGAGGCCTACAATTGGCTCATGTCCTGTAACCACAACCATCTTGTGTCTTGAATTGTTTTGTCACCTCATTAAGCCACAGGTCCCTGCTTTAGGAAGCAACTGGTTTCTGAAAAATGTGCCTCCAGGCTGACTTCCACAAGGCAAAAGTCTGAACGGAATCAACTGCTCCTTCCTCTATTTGGCTGAGTTAATCCTTCTGAGGAGCAGGCAAGGACAGGCCTTTCCGGGAAACACTGAACAGGGCAAAAGCGTGAAGCACCAGTGGGAACAGGACCCACTGATCTGTCTTCTGAGCAGCTTCTGGCTTTATGGCTATTACCTCATTAGTCCTCCTAATACCCCAGGGAGGTGACAGCGGCGGGAAGCCTTATTACTCCCTTCTATGTAAATACAAATACAAACTGGGCCAGTGTGCCAAGTATGCAAATGAACGCCATGCCCCATTTCCCCGAATGTTCAGGAAAACTCCAGGACACTATCCAGAGATGCCCCGGTGGCTGCCAAGTTGTTTTTCTCCTCCTCCAGTTCCCGAGGTGCTGGCAATGCTCCCTCCCCAGACAATCTCACAGTCCTCCTCCTGCCTCCCTGAAACTTACCGGTGGCAAAACAAGGCAAATTAGCTTACCTTCTGCCAAAGCTTGCTCTTACCCTAATTTTGCAAAACCTCTCACTTTGTGCCTCTTCCCTGTCTTTGATCCTGACCTTGGAGGGTAAATAGCAACAACCCAGAAACGCCACTTCTCTGCTGGCTTCTCTGCTTCACAGCCCTATTCTCACCACAAATCACTTCCTCCTGAAACTCTTTCAACTTCTACACTGGTTTCAAAATGAATTCACTCTGAACACTAGAGGGCTCCTTCTCAATGGCGCCTTCTCAAAAGTCGTTCTACCAGAATATGCTGATGGCAACACTCTCAACTTCGGTATGCTTTCCTTCCTGGTCTTCTAAGCACTTCCAGAATCACATTTCATTTGCTCCTGAAGCTTCCTCAGTAAGGAAGAATGTCAGCATTTAGAAGCCCATTTTCTACAGTAGGAAACAGATACTCAGAGAAGGTGAAATGGCTTGTCTGAAGTCACAGAGCTGATAAAACCAGGAAGGGGTTTTATCTATAATCCAGAAGGGAAGTCAGGGTTTCTTACATCTGACTCTAGGAGAACTCAGTTGTTGGAAACTTAGATCACCACACCAGAATCACCTGGGCCCTACCCCAGGCCCACCAAATCAGGCCCAAAATCTACCATGGAAAGATCAAAGGAGAGATGAAGTAAGAAGGGAGAAACTAGGCTAGGGCTCTCACAGTAATGATAGATTCTTAACCTACTCATATGTGTTATAATCTCAATTTACAAAGGAGGAGGCTGAGGCTCACAGAAGCAATTAAGCGGCTGATGTCAGATTTGAACTTTGGTTTGACTGAAGTGAGATGGACAGCAGCTCCGGCCTTGCAGTCAGAAAGACGTGGTGCATATCTCAGCTCTACACTTGGGCATTTTCACACCTTTGGGCAAGTCACATCACCCCTATAAACCTCAATTTTCTCATCTGAAGATGAGAATCATAGTACATATACCTCACAGGGCTATGGTGAGGATTAAACGAAATCATCCAAGTAAAGTTTTTAGCACAGTGCCCAGCACATGGTAAGTGCTTGTTATTGAGAGACAAGTGGGAGATCCAGGTACCAGGTCCTTGCCATCATGGGAAGCACTCTCTCTCTTCCCCATACATCCAAGCTGGTTGCATGGAGGGACAACTGATGCTGCTGCCCAACCAAACACCACCCTCAAATAAAACAACACATTTCCATAGCAAGACTAGAAACATGACTCAGAATTCCATTTGTAGAAACTCCAATCCCACTAAATCTTATTCCATCCAAAGGTATGTAGAACTGGAAGTGAGCATTTCAGAAATAGAAATCTTTCTCTTGGGGCTTCACTCAAAACCAGAACACCACATTCCAAATGCCAAACAAGTGGGAACCAAGGGCTGAGAAAGAAGTCTCAAGGGATGGGGAGACATTAGGTAGGTCCCTGCTACAGGGCCTGGCAGGACATGTGAGTAGCAACCAGGTCCTTTGGTGGTGTTGTGGGGGGGTGTTTTGGGTCTCTCACTAACTCACCCTGGATCCCCAGTGCCTGGCACAAAGTGTGACAGGTGCTCAGGGGACACACGGCACCACGGAGTGACCCCCTCACCATCTCATAAGCAACCCAAGCCCACAAAACAGCCACTTGCATCTTCAACCACAAGGTAAAAATAAGAATTTTCAGTAGGAGGAGAGGTGCTGTTCCAGAGCACAGTGCCAAGAGAAACCTACAGCTTCTCCCACCTCAATGATTTTGGATGTTCATACTCTTTGATCTGTGACGTAGGCTGGACATCAGCTGCTAAGTCCCCAAACCACAACTCCTTCCCGACTCTCCTCCTGTTCCAGAATTACAGTGATGGACGGACAAGGACGAGGAACATTTTCATTGGACAGAAGCAGGAGGGCATTGCTCGATTTTGTTTTGAGTCCTGGGACAGGCTTCTACTATACTTACGATTTTAACCCATTCCCGTACTGCCCAATCTGGGTGGACTCAGGCGTTCGCTTGGCTGACTTCCCAAACTGGATCACGCTAGCAGCATCACCTGAAGTGGCGGACACAAGACAAAGTGAAAAGTTTGCTTTTCTTTCCCAGACTCTCAAAAATCAAAGGTCTGAGCCTTGTTAAATCCAAGCAGGGCTGTCTGTCTACTGAAAACCTCTGTCCAAGGAAATTCACAACCATGAGGCAAATGGAGGAAACCTCTGACTGGCCTGTCAGTACTGCCATCACTGGGCCCTTGTTCTGTTACCAGAACGTGGTAATAAGGCTGGGGGAGGCCACCACAGTTCCAGCTCCAGGATGTTACACAAGCTGATAAATACAATGTCAAGAGACAGGTAATCTGACGGACTTCAGGCTGCCATTCAGATCCTATCTCCCATGCTAGAATAAAACCCAGCAAATCTGTGAGTGGAATTAAGCCTGAGATGTTGCAAGAGACCTCCCTCTCCCTTCTAGTCACAAGAGTGAGGCAGAAAAACAAGTTAACACAATAAGCATTTTGTAAAAATGGTTACTTCCTCCCCAAAAGAAGCAATCAGCCCAACACTTACTTGGATCCATTCCTGCTCCATCATCCAAAAAACAAAGCATAAATCCTCCGCGAAGGTCCTCTCGCCTTTCTGTAAAAGAAGGAGCTGCCATTACTGGGCAGTTACCCACCAGAGGGCGGCAACCTGTTTGTGATCGGAAGGTGGATCAATGTGAAGCTTAGTCCAAAAAGGCCTTCTCCTTCTAACAGTCCTAGCTAGTGTGAGTTAAATGTCAGGGCCCTTGATGGTAGGAATTTCCATCAAAGGCTCTCCAATGCATTCTAGTCCACAACAAAGCATAAGAGAATGTATAAGGAAGGGACAGAGAATACCTAGTCCAGCATCTAGCCACAGCCAGGGCCACTGAACATGCACGGATTTCATACACACCTCAACCATCCTTCTGCCTCTCTGCACCTGGATTTTTTCCACCTCTGCCTTCTGCTGTGGACACTAAAGTACTCCAACTACTACATGCTGTACCTTATCAACAGTGCTCAAATTCAACAGGGCACCTCGTTTGTGGGTTAAGTTCGGGGTAGCCTTCAGATAAAGTGATGGAGCCAGACGTGCTATGGACACAGTGGTAGCAGCTGCTATCTAGAAGGTGAATTACTAAGTCAGTATGTGACTAGCCCCAGGCCAACCATAGTTTCTGGGCCATCAGTATTCATCATCACATCCCCTCCTTGCTATGGGTCCTTCAAATAGCTCCCCATCCCAGAAGTGAGATGGCACAGAGTATAGTGAGAGCTGCCTGGTTTCCAACTGGACCTGCTCGACTGGAGAGAGGAACAGTCCTTCGACAATAAGAGACAGAGCAGCTGTGGCAGGGCGTCCTGACCGACAGGAAAGAAATGTATGAGACTAAGGCTGCCATTCCAGTGGCTAGAAGAACCCCTTCCTTCAGCAGCTGTCTCTACAGCAGCAAGTGGTCACTCAGAGCAGTCTGGGTCCAAGCACATCAGAGACACTGGAGAAGAGATTCCCAAACAGGGAAGGGAACCACACTAGAGTTTCCAAGGTGCCTTTTGACCCCAGTGATGAGGACGAGGCAGGCAAAGGAGGAACGGCACAGGCCTTGGAATCAGGAGAGCATTTGTACTAAAAAGGAAGAAGGTCAGTTTAAGGTACTACAGGGATAAGCCCAAGGCTGCCTTGGAGTCTATTCCCTAATTGAGGACATTTTTGTCTCCCCCAAGCTGCAGTTCACCAACTTCACCCAACTATCTAAGCAGTGGAACCTCAGTTTAAAATGCTCTTTGTCCTCCCCTCAAGTTAAATACTCAAGTCATAACCACCTCTGTTACATGGACTAGTTAATGTAATTTAAAATGCTATTTCAGAAGTACTATAAGCCACAGAGATTTTCAAGTATCATTCGATGTTCAGGAAGCTGAACTCTGCTGAAACATTAATCACAGGTGCTTCCTGAAAGTTCGAGAATAAGGACCTTCTTGGAAGTACTACTGGTAGATAAGAAAATTTTTCCTGTGGCAGTGCCTTTTATCAGTCTGGAGAACCCAAATGAGATCTAGTAAGCAGAAGCAAGGGCAAAAAAGGTGCAAAAATTCCTCAAAGTTTCCTTCTGGAGGAAGCAAAGTGTCATATGGAGACTCAAACTGGGTCAGGAACAGAGCGTGGTAAAGAAAGTGTTCTAAATCTAGCCAAGAGCCATTTGCTGTATGCTTTAGCCATAAAATGTACACGAAGACTCTGCTTTGGGATCTAGAAATTGGTTCAAGCCAAGTGTATCTGAAAAACCTCCAAGGATTGATTACTGGCATTTCTTGAACACTACCTAGGAATTACTTCTAGGTCCTTATGTTTGGTAGAACAGGACTCACGGGCCGTTTTCTTTTTTTTTAATTTTGATGCTTTTTAAAAAAAATTTATTCATGTCTGGCTGCGTTGGGTCTTCGTTGCTGCGCGCGGGCTTTCTCTAGTTGCAGCAAGCGGGGGTTACTCTTCGCTGCCGTGCGCAGGCTTCTCATTGCAGTGGCTTCTCTTATTGTGGAGCATGAGCTCAAGGCGCACGGGCTTCAGTAGTTGTGGCACACAGGCTCGGTAGTTGTGGCTCGCGGGCTCTAGAGCACAGGCTCAGTAGTTGTGGCGCACGGGCTTAGTTGCTCCACACACAGCATGTGGGATCTTCCCGGACCAGAGCTTGAACCCGTGTGCCCTGCATTTGCAGGCGGATTCTTAACCACTGCGCCACCAGGGAAGTCCACACAGGCTGTTTTAACACACAATTATCACTTAACAGTGGGTCTGAGATCCCTTTCTTGCCCAAGGACTTCATTTTAAAGCTTTTTCATATGTTTATGAGAGTAAGAGACCCACCTATGGAGGGTCCTCCTGGCCACACAGTGACCAACAGTAAGTAAGCAGCTAGCAGTGCTCAGGTCCACAGTCACGTGTGGCACTGCCTCAGGGCCAAAAGAGACTAGGTGACACAGCAGTAACTCCTTCAACTTTGTAAGGAGGCAGTATGGCATCTTCACTTGGCTAAAATGCTTATCCCTATCACTCAGTTATTCAATGTGCCTGGCTCTGTGATGAAGATAATAGCCGAGAATAATGCGGATGTGATCACTGCCTTCAGGGAGCTTACAATTCATAGGATAGCTACTCCCTGTAGCAGATCAGTAAGCAGGAGGGTTTAAGCAGAAGGAGACTGAGAAGAGTGTCAGCTAGAGCAAAGGCAGTGTGCATAAGGATCACCTGAAGAGCCTGTTAAAATACAGATTCGGGGCTCCACCCTGCAGAGTCTAGTAGTGTGGGTCGGAGGTGGTACCTGAGAATGTGCATTTCTAACAAGCTCCCAGGTGATGCCAATACTGTCCACCACTGGTCCACTCTTTGAGAAGCAGAGAGCTAGAGCTAGCAAGAACTAGAAGGCCTCTCTGCTTGAACCTATCTCCCCAGACATTCCAGCAGTTAGAGATACATTCCTAGCACATTCTATTCACTTTAGTCAGTCAACTGAGTGCTATCTAAAGCCTCTAAGCAAAGGATTTTTATGAAGATGGGGGAGTTCTGGACAGAAGGGAGTCTAGGCAGCTGGAGGTTGTCTGCTCCCCGTCCCAACATACATCTCAGAAACAAGACAAGGAGGGCAAAGCCAAACTACCTTCTTTGCAGTTGTGCTTCAGGCCCTGGTAGCAGCTATGTACAATCACAGACCCAGTGTGGAAGGCTGCACATCTAAGTTTCCCCCAACGTGACCAAGTCTGGCCTCTCCAAGTTAGCCCAACGTTCCTCCATCCAACTCCCATTGGGGAGAACAGGAAAAAGAAAGAAGCTGGAAAGGAGATGTGAAATGGAGCTATAAGTCAAAAGTCAGAGGCGACAAAATGATGTTGTCCTCAGCGGAGGCTGTAACAGAACAACACTCAAGTTCCTCGTACTTTGCAATGTGTTTGAGCAGTATTTGTTTCAGCTACATTTGCTCTAATTTTCCATTTACTAACCATTGACCTGGCATCACAAAAGGGATCTTTCTTTGAGGCATGGCAGTCCCTATCCAAGGAAGTCCAGAAGATCAATAAAAATACACTCTACTTCTGACAGGCACGTTATGGTCTGGCCCCACCTAACAGGAATGCTTTGGGTACGGGAGTCTGATTCCTTTCTCACCCTTCTTTAAATTACAATGTGAATGTGTGGCGAATTCAAACTACATCTGATGTTGGGGGAGATTTCCGAGTTCAGTTATCAATCTAGTTTCAGAATGGGAGACAGGAAGATACTTTCCCCAATATAGTAAGAACAAAAACTTTATATTACTAATTCTATTATTCTACTTGTAAAATGAGGTTGCTTTTATTCCTCCTGTTGAATGTGTTAATACGGCACTGAAGTAGAAAAGTGTGAAGTTAGGGGCACCTCAGTCAAGATTCCCAATCTCAAGGTACTTGAGAGTAAATCAAGTCTTCCTCCAAAATGCTATAGTGCTTAGCGCTTCTATCACACCATTTAATCCTTAACTACCTTGACAGTTCCCTCAAGATCAAGTTATTGTTCTCTAATCATCTGTAGAGTGCTGTCTCTCCAATTAGTGACTAAGCTGTCTAATGAGAATTTAGCAAAGGCCCCATCTCATGCTCTCTCGACTCCTCCCAAAACACAACAGCAGTAACACTGAGCACAGAATGAATGCACACTGGGCCCTTTTCATTTAAAGTGAAATCCAACTGTTTGTTCTGCTGCATTCTAAGGGTAAAGCACTAAATTTCCTTGCTGAAATTCACCCACCAAAGGTAGTAAGAAGGAGCAGGGATGATCTCTTTTAAAAAGCTTCTTCCAGTAATTCCCTGGAGGTCCAGTGGTTAGGCGCTCTCACTGCTGGGGCCTCGGATTCAATCCCTGATCTGCGGACTAAACTCCCATAGGCTGCGTGGCGCAGCCAAAATAAAAAAAAAGCTTCTTCCAAATAGATTTGGCTATGATGATTTGTCCCTTCAACATCACTTGGAGTGGAGACCCATTCTGTGCTTTGCCATCTGTGCAATGATTAAAACAGCCACCATTTCTTTCAGAGGTAGCGGTTACTACTCCTCACTAAAGCACACTGAGATGTAAGACATACTGTGGCTTGGGAATGATGCCTCCATCTGGCCTGAGGGTTTAGTAACCATCTTCTAACATTCTGCTGCTATGCCCCCTTTTCTTGTTATTTTCTTCTAAAAATAAAAGTAGTCTTATTTTCACCACTTTGGCAGAGCCTTCTGAACAGAAGGCTTTAGAATTTAAGCAGTATAGCTGACTTTTAGCTGTTCTGAATATTTTCTTTGCTCCAAAGAAAGGAATAAGAAATTCGTATCTGGGGAGATTCTTTATAATTATATGGCATTGGAAATTCTAAGAATTACTTCCTATTGTGTGATTATCCCCATTTATCAAACAGGTCTGTGAAGAAAAAGAGGGATTATTTGATAACCATATATTCCCATAAAAACACTCAAGTTTTCTCAAAAGCTAGACAATGCTACCCAAATTGGATTTAAAAGCCATCTTCCTCTGTTCCACTTCCAGATTTTTAGCATTCAAACGACCAAAAAATGTGCTGGTGCAAACACTGAACAGGCAAAAAGCAAGCTATTTATCAAATAATAAATAAATAAATAAATAATAATGACTAAGATTTCTTCCACTGTTGTACCCACTCCATAAAAAAAAAAAAGGATCTTACTGCCAAAGAGCAGAGCCAATTAGGCAAAATAGTAGATGCTGTCAATATCTTTAAATTCGAAGCAAAGCAGCCCTTCTTCCTACATAACTTCTCTGCCTGAGAACATCGCTGCAGACCTCAGTGTCAACCTGGTTACACAACTGTTTTATACAACTGACACCAGCAACTCTCCAAGTTGGGACTTGTCCTCACCAAGGCTGCAGAGGGAGAAGATGGCCTTCAACAAGATCTCTCTTTGGCTGCAGGAACCACAAACCTGGTCACCTGCTAACTCCAATCAGGACAATCAGTGGTACTTGGTCATTTCACTCCCCATCACCCCCATAAATCTCCTAGCGGATTTATTTAAATAGATCTATAGATCTGGGCACCCTGTGTTAGTTCCTTTACACCAATATTCTTGATTTCTATTACATGCCTGACGAGGGCTGCCCTGTTTCTCCCTAAGACCTGTAGTAATCAGGCTGTCTACCCACGCTCCAAAAACCAGTTTTTTCCCACTCATTTCTTCTTAGGCACAGCAATAAATGCTTTCGGGAACTGGGCATTAGAAGAAAGGACTGATGTCTGTCTTACCTGCATAAATATCGATTCTGGTGGCATCAGCATCTCTGCAAAGTTAAAAGAAAAAAAAATCAAGATTCAAATGAGAATATGAAAATATCAACCATCAAGATGCACAATATTTTGAGGGGGATATGTACTATTTTGAATCTATCTTCAGGAAGTCATAAAGAAATTCTATATACATTAAAGATATACTTTTACATTTGGTAACACAATTTTCCTTACATGTCTATGAAACACTTCTGGAGCTCCAAATTATTTAAAATAATCACAGGATACACAGGACCTAGACACACTTTTTTAATAAAAATTTCACAGTGAAACATCTAAAAAGATCATTTTTTAGATGTTTAAAAACATCTAAAAAATGTTTTATCCTTTTTTAGAGGATAAAAAAGAACATTTCTTTTACACACTAGGAAATGACTCCAATCACTCATTTGATTGCAATCATAAACAATGTTCCAATAACTTGTCCATTTTTTCTTCTCACCAAGATTTGAGAAAAAAGAAAACAACAACTTGCCACAAAGCCTAAGAAAAATCAGGTCTCATGGTATACACACTATAGTCAGAAGACTGATTCATAAGCCCATAATCTGATCCTCCCTAAACTTGAAAGGAAGTTGGGACAGTCCATTAGACTCCAGCCATCAGCTGAAATAAAAGTTCAGTTATCAATGAAGTCTTCCATAAAGGCTTGAAAGTAATCTAGTCCAGTTCTGCCAACTGTAGACAAGGAAAATGAGGCACAGAGTTTCATTGGTTTTAAATGTGAAAAATCCACTCAAATCCATACAACTCTACATGTGCCTATTCTCAAAGACATAAAAACATTTTCAAAAATAAAAAAGATTGGCAAAATGTGTGCATGAGCAGGAACATACACTCCCAGACAATCTCCAGTTCACCGTATGATATACAAAACAGCAGTCTGACAAAACACATTACAGTCTCACTAAACTAACAAGTGGGAAATTCAAACACAGTTCCATTAAGCTACAACATTTTTAAATTGAATATAAAAATTATAAGTCAACCAGGATTGAAACAATTGAAAACACTGAAAATGGGAGCTTTCTAGTTAAACAACTTGTTAACCAGCACACTTCCATAAGCAGTCCAGTGAATAATAACAATAAAAGTAATAATAGTATAGGTTTATAGCATGGACATAGGTAGACATAATTATTATTATGTCATTAACTGGAGATCTGTTTAGAAAGTACTCCTGTCAACTCTTATCCTCTTCTTCCTTCATTAGTCATCAACACTTGGTCAATAAACGCCGTGTCTGAATTTTATGTTTGCATTCAGAAACAAAACTGAGATAATATTTTAGTGATATAATTATAAAAAGACTTCTGATTTGGACTTTGCTATTTATCTCTGAACCAACCCAAACTTTTCAGTCTTGCTCAGTAACATTTATAGGCTTCTTAAATAAAAGTGCTTAGCGCTTCTAAGCACAATTGCTAACAATGGAAGATGCTTTGATCAACCTGAGTCATCTGACAATAAAATACAGTCACTCCTCCGTATCTGCAGGGGATTGGTTCCAGGACCACCCAGGAATACCAAAATCTGCAGATGCTCAACTCCCTTATATAAAATAGTATAGTACTTGCATATAACCTATGCACATCCTCACGTCTACTTAAAATCATCTCTAGCTACTTATGATAACTAATACAATGTAAATGCTATGTAAATAGTTGCCAGCATGCAACAAATTCAAGTTTTACTTTTTTGGAACTTTCTGGAACTTTCAAATACTTTCGATCATGGTTCATTGAATCACAGATGCAGAACTTGCAGATACAGAGGGCTGATTATACATTTTGGGAAGACACAGAACTCTGACATAATTTTAAAGACATTAGATAGTGTACTGTCCTGGTAGCACAAATTAAAACAGAGCTTGTCTGTCCTAGTAATTAGCTAACTAAATTTTTATCTTAATTCCCTGTTTTTCACTACAATTATCTTGCTCTAATACACAAGGGAAGGTAGCTTTGGAGGTCATAAATTCACTATTTTTAGGCTGGAGCACAGCAATGAATGAATTAAGGTATCAACTAATGTGCTATTAAAAATACTTTTTGGGTAAGAGGCTTCTTAGGAATGAGTCGCATTTGCAACAGAATTGCCCTTCTCCCAAGTCTTCAGAGAGCAAAGGTTACACGACCCAAAAAGTTTTCACGCAGAGACTGTATGCTTGAAGACTACATACCTTGCATTATCAACTAGTTCAGCAAGAGCACCAAACAAGAATTCATGAGTGGTTCTGAAATGATAAATATTGAGAGTCAGGAAAAGAATTATGGAATTAAACTATGATTCCTAATAAAAAGTCAAGGTTATAAAATAAAAGTTTTTGGGAAAAAAAAACCTAAAATTGTCATTTGCATCATCAATTTACATTACTGAAGTTTAAATTTCCCCACAATTCAAGTCTTTCCAGAGCTCACTAGTAGTCCTCAAGTGTTAACCTGTCAAGTCCTGCTATCTACTCAAAAATGTTTATTCTTACTATTTTGAGTAGAGGAACCCACTCTAAAACATTCAAAGATTCCTATGTGTACTACTTCTAAAACAGTGTTTTTCACTATTCGTATTCTACCCTGAAAAATGCCTATATTTCATTTTTCATTGCCTTAACCAGCTGTCAGTTTCTGCATATCTCTTAAGAATTCTCAAAGGACAAATTGCTAGCATTCAGCTTTACCAATACCTTTGTGTGATTTACTGGTGAAAACCCATTCAGTTTTGTGCAATTTATAAGCAAAAATACTCCATTTGAAAGTGGGGAGAAAGAAAATAATCCATTTCTTGACATTCCCTGATTTTGGCCAAAAACAAAACTTTCTCCACATTAAAGAAAGGAATCCAAGACACTCTTAAACAATTCCTCCTTATCCTAAGAGGATAAGGGCTTGGTGTGGCCTCCTAGGGCCCTTGTTCAAGTTAGCCCTTTCAAGGAGGGTAGCCAATGGTCATCTCCTCCTCTAGGAGGCTGCTCAAAATGTGAGTGGGATAAGTTCACAATTACCATGTTATTCAGAACTCAATAAAGATGATGTTTATGTGTAAGATGTCTCCTTACATTTCTTCCTCCATTTATACCTTCTTTAATTTGTGCTGTTTCCCATAATAGTCCTCGTTAGATATAAAAGTAGATGTGTCTACCTAGAACCACCTAGAAACTCTGACATATTTCTTCTTTGGCCACACCTTGTGGCATGTGGGACCCTAGTTCCTTGACCAGGGATGGAACCTGTGCCCCCTGCAGTGGAAGTACGGAGACTTAACAACTGGACCTCCAGGGGAGTCCTGAAATTCTGACTTTTGATTAAAGAAAATATAAAAGCATTAACCCACATATTACCATCATCAATTTTTCAAAAATAACCATGTTATTCCAGTTGATTTTTTTGTATGTAAAGTTTCAGCCAATAGATAAAGTGAAAATTTCTAAAAATTGAGAATGAAATATATCAATACTAAATAAGCAGTGTCTAGGATCTATGAGCACTTACTATATTGTTCAAAACAAATTGTAAAACGCTTGTTTATAAAATAAATACCCAAATTTCAAGTGTCCAGGAACACTGGTTTTTCCTCAAATAAATCTTCAAATTTTTACAAATGCAAATTTTTAATTAAAACTACCAGTTCTTGGAATTTTAGGAATAACTTTTCCCCATGAGATCAGTGAATATATCTGCTGCTGATCCAAAGGCAGTACCATGATGTATTAACAAAATGTAGAAATTTTATCTCCAAGTCCCCTAACAGAGCTCAAATTCTTCTGACTAAAATCCAATTCTTAATTATTTTACATGAAAAAACCCCCCCCACAATTTTGCAAGGAAAAACACCTGCAAGAAACATCCATATCTTTATTTATTTTAAAAATGTGTCTCCAAGGGCTTCTCTGGTGGCACAGTGGTTAAGAATCCACCTGTCAGAACACTCTATGACATAAATCACAGCAAGATCCTTTTTGACCCACTTCCTACAGAAATGGAAATAAAAACAAAAATAAACAAATGGGACCTAATGAAACTCAAAAGCTTTTGCACAGCAAAGGAAACCATAAACAAGACAAAAAGACAACCCTCAGAATGGGAGAAAATATTTGCAAATGGAGCAACTGACAAAGGATTAATCTCCAAAATTTACAAGCAGCTCATGCAGCTCAGTATCAAAAAAACAAACAACCCAATCCAAAACTGGGCAGAAGACCTACATAGACATTTCTCCAAAGAAGATATACAGATTGCCAACAAACACATGAAAGGATGCTCAACATCATTAATCATTAGAGAAATGCAAATCAAAATTACAATGAGGTATCACCTCACACCAGTGAGAATGGCCATCAACCAAAAATCTACAAACAATAAATGCTGGAGAGGGTGTGGAGAAAAGGGAACACTCTTGCACTGTTGGTGGGAATGTAAATTGATACAGCCACTATGGAGAACAGTATGGAGGTTCCTTAAAAACTAAAAATAGCACTACCATACAACCCAGCAATCCGACTACTGGGCATATACCCTGAGAAAACCATAATTCAAAAGGAGTCATGTACCACAATGTTCATTGCAGCTCTATTTACAACAGCCAGGACATGGAAGCAACCTAAGTGTCCATCGACAGATGAATGGATAAAGAAGATGTGGCACATATATATGGTGGAATATTACTCAGCCATAAAAAGAAATGAAACTGAGTTATTTGTAGTGAGGTGGATGCACCTGAAGTCTGTCATACAGAGTGAAGTCAGTTAGAAAGAGAAAAACAAATACCGTATGCTAACACATATATATGGAATCTAAAAAAAAAAAAAAAAAAAAAGGTCATGAAGAACCTAGGGGCAGGACAGGAATAAAGACACAGACCTACTAGAGAATGGACTTGAGAACACGGGGAGGGGGAAGGGTAAGCTGGGACAAACTGAGGGAGTGGCATAGACATATATGCACTACCAAATGTAAAACCAATAGCTGGTGGGAAGCAGCTGCATAGCACAGGGAGATCAGCTCAGTGCTTTGTGACCACCTAGAGGGGTGGGATAGGGAGGGTGGGAGGGAGGGAGACGCAAGAGGGAAGAGATATGGGGATATATGTATATGTATAGCTGATTCACTCTGTTATACAGCAGAAACTAACACACCACTGTAAAGCAATTATACTCCAATAAAGATGCTAAAAAACAGATAAATTTTAAAATAATTTTTAAAATATTAAAAAAAAAACAGAATCCACCTGCCAATGCAGGGGACACGGGTTCAAGCCCTGGTCCAGGAAGATGCCACATGTCACGGAGCAAATAAGCCCATGCGCCACAACTACTGAGCCTGCACTCTAGAGCCCACAAGCCACAACTACTGAAACCCACGTGCCTAGAATCCTTGCTCCACAACAAGAGAAGCCACTGCAATGAGAAACCCGCGCACCACAACCAGGAGTAACCACAGCTCGCCACAACTAGAGAAAGCCTGTAGGCAGCAATGAAGACCCAACACAGCCAAAAATAAATTAATTAATTTAAATAAATAAATAAAAGACAAACTCATTAAAAAAAAATTTGTCTCTAAAATCATCACCTTAAATTCTTCAAATTATCAATTGAAGAAACAAAAAAATATTCTGATTACTTCAACTAATTAAATAGGGAAAATAAGCTGGAAAATTAAAGTGATTTGATGATGGTAATATAAGTTAAAAGTAAATCTTTGTTTTCAAGCTTTCAACCAATCATTTTCCTGTCTGACTAAGCAATGACTAAGAAACTTATAAGGTGAATTAGTTTTCTATACTCTAAGTTTTCTTTTTAATTTTATTTTTTTTTTTTGCGGTACGCGGGCCTCTCACTGTTGTGGCCTCTCCCGCAGCGGAGCACAGGCTCCAGACGCGCAGGCTCAGCGGCCATGGCTCACGGGCCCAGCCTCTCTGCCGCATGTGGGATCTTCCCGGACCAGGGCACGAACCCGTGTCCCCTGCATTGGCAGGTGGACTCAACCACTGCGCCACCAGGGAAGCCCCCTAAATTTTCTTTTTAATTTTGAAGGCTAAAATGTAAAGTAACAAATTCTACTGCAATATTTCTCATTTCAAAAAGAATTTGTACTTGAAGTCAAGGAATATCAGAAATATAGCTCCTGGAAAAAAAACAAGAGTACAATCTTAGTAAGAATGAGACTACAATTTGTATGTAGAAATCTTTGGGATTATCTGGCCTTTGGTAGTGACAATGGTGAATATCAATAATCTGGAAAACTAATTCTGATACCTTTGCCATCAGGGCAAAGAAATCAAAAACAGAAACAGCAATTGCTTCTCACCAATACATATTTCTGATTGTTTCACATGAAAATTAAAGACATTTAGAATTCAATAATATCTCAAAAGGGCAAGCACAAAGAGCACTTCTGGCTAAGTTTTTACTGCTTTCTACACAATGCTTAGAAAAGTGTCTTGTACATTTAGAATCTAAAGAAAACATTCCAAATGTCTTCGTTGTTCCGCACAGTATCAATGCTGTTCCACAATACATATTTCAGATAAGTTAACAGATACTTTAAAATGTAGCTAAGGGGTGCTTTTGTGATGTGTGCTGACACATCATAAAAGGAGCCTTTTGTGACAACTGTTGGTAAGGTCAGAGACAACACTCGGATTCTTCTCCAAACCTCCAAGTGAATAACTGATCCTACTAACAAATGCTAAAGCCAAAGTTCTAAGTATCTCTTAAATTCATAAGAACCAAAAACGTACCAACTGTGTAAGCTCTCCCCTTTTTTTCAAATAACATTCAAAGAGGTGTACTCATTGCTAGCTGGCAGTTGAGATAGAGATATCTGTATAAGTATCAAAGGAAATTATTTTCTTCACAGACCTAAAGATTCTTTGCATGTGATCCAAGAAAGATCAACCATCTGGAAAAAGACAAAGATTTTTAACAACCTCTTTCACTTTCAACTGATTGTGGCTTTTATACCATTTGTGCTACGATCAAAATAACTTTGCA
Source organism: Stenella coeruleoalba (assembly GCF_951394435.1). Taxonomy (NCBI): domain Eukaryota; kingdom Metazoa; phylum Chordata; class Mammalia; order Artiodactyla; family Delphinidae; genus Stenella; species Stenella coeruleoalba. Next base: position 66,402,098 of record NC_137160.1, on the reverse strand, counting down.
GCTCAGCATTTCCAGTGACAAATTCAAGTGTAAATCTACTCATTATGTAAGGAAAATGGTCTATTTATATTCAGCCTGAATTTAAAGCCATAGATTATCCATAACCCCATCACACAGTGATAGCTTCTGCTGAATTCTTGGATATGCTGTTAAGAGTTAATTGCCTTAACTGCTAGAAAATAAAGATAAAAATTCTAGAGCAACCATTTTACATTCTAATGGCTTTAACATAGTCAGAGTGTGAACCCACATTTCAACAGGATTATAAATTATAAGATATATGGTCTCTAGAGATGAAAGGTTCCTTTACATTCACTTCACATACCAAGAAAACAACCCAAAAATATATGGCCAAGATAATAAGTTATTAAATGTGCAGACACGAAGAGACATAGAAAACAGGCATCTTATACTTAAGCACCCTGCTCTATCAGAGCACTTAGCAATACTGCATACAGAGTGATTTAAGATACGCCCCTTATGCCAAAGGAACATCACTACCATCGCTACATCTGGTATCTGGCCCTTGACTACTCATGAACATTTTAGTAGCAGTCACAAAATCCATCACCAAAGAGCAGTAACAGCATAAAACTACATTTAGTAGTTCATTGACTGAAGTTAATTGTAACTTCAATCATTTCATATGAGCAACATGCAATATTAAAGCAAATTAGCCTAAGACCTTCATGTTAGAATTTCCCAGGCCTGCTTCAAACCTTAATGCTGATATAATCAAGAGAATAACCATCAACAGTTACTGTAGACCTAACACAAAAAAAATTTTTTAATTTAAGGCAGGGGTTTATCATCTCCAACAGATGCTCCAGAATTTACTAAAAATTAATCTGCCTAATGACTACCACCAAACAGCAAGTAGCTACCACACTGACCAACTTTTGGTTTATATGAGGTAATATTATAAATAAAACAAATAACTGTCACCATTTATTCAATATTTACTGTGAACCATATGGGAACTAATTACCTTATAAACATTATTTTACATAATTCTCATAAACATTGTCAGATTAGCCCCATTTTGTACATGAAGAAACTGAGGCTCAGATAAGTTCACCTACCCAAGGGCACAGCCAGGAAGCAGTCAAACATAAGTTTGGCTGGCTCCCAAGCCCATGCTCTTTTTACTGCACCACACTGATTTCTATCCTGGACTCTGCTAAATGGGAGATAAAGGGTCACTTTTTTCACAATTCAATATGGCAATATTGTAGATGTCAGACACCCTAAAATGGTCTTGTTTTTTTTTTTTTTAATTAGAATAAAGCAGAAGGCAAGTCCTCCCTTCTCCAAAGGTAACACTGCATCATTTAACCCAGAGGAGATATATCTACCTTCATTACGATTAACAAGTCACATTTTATGAAAATTAAAAATCTGTTTCCTCTAGAAATGAACTTCCAGTCAAGTCACAATAAAGAAAGGTCCTGAAATTGGCTACAAACCAAAAACTTATCTAGGTGTTCGGGGGTTCATATTTTCTTCTGGCAGGACTGGACACATTCAGAAGTAACCAACTTCTAAGGTGTGATCCAGGTAATAAATTCCAGAGCTTCCAAAATGATACATCCAACCCTCAAAATGCTTATGCAAGCAAGTGGTTCCAATTCAACACGATAAGTCAAATTCCCAGAAAATTCTCCAATTTCAAACAAGTGACTCAACTGAGGTTCAATTCTTTGCCTTTGCTCTGTTCTATTAACAAACTATAAAATAGCAAAAGAAATACAGAGAAATATCCCAGAATCCTCAAATAAAAGGTTCGAGATAAACTAAAATTGAAGACTTTTAAAGTGGTAAGTAAACCCTCTGCTGTATAGACAAGGAAACAAAGTAAAACTGACTACAGTAGGAGGTCTTGCCTAATGGTTAAAAGCACTAACCATGTGGCCAGATAAATCTTACTGCCTTCAATCTTGGTGCCTTACATCTGCCGCTTAGCAGCTGTGTAACCTTTCGCATGTAACTTAATCTCTTTGAGCCTCAGTCTCCTCAAATGCAAAATAGGAATAACCCTTATTCCAGTAGGGCTGCTATAAAGATTACTTTAGACCATGTTTAAAAGTGACTGGCATGAAGCAATTAACTGTTGTTACTATCATTTTATTATCAAATAAAGTCTTTGGGGAAGCTGGAACAACCTAGTTTCTGAACTCTCGTTATGGTCTTCCAAGAATATCAGTGTTTTGGCCCCTCATTCCAAAATTCACAACTGAATTTAACAAACACAAGCATCTGTGAACATCTAAGTGGCCTTCCACTACTTGTTCTTAACGTGGCAGTTCAAATACACAAAAGGATACTAAAGGATACTGCCCTTGGCTATACTATGAGCTAGATGGGTATAACCTTTGATCAGAGACCTTATCTAGCTGGATTTCAGATTCATTATCCACAGCTTGAGAATTCACCTAGGTGACTCTGCAATACCTACTTAAACACTCTAGTTCAGTAAGAATCTTCCTAAACAAAACAAAACCAGGTTCTCATTTGGCAACTCGCTTCACTACTCAGAAAATTTTGATTTCCTCTATAGGAAAAACAGCAAACAAAAAAATTACAGACGTCCTTTCCAACAGTGATGGCCTCCCCACAAGATCATGCCTCTCACAAAGGATCTCCTTCATCCCTCTCCAGAAAAGAGGAAACACAAGACGAAGCACCTGGTGCAGAGCCTCAATTCCTATTTCATGGACGTGAAATGCCCAGGATGCTATAAAATCACCACCATCTTTAGCCATGCACAAACAGTAGTTTTGTGTGTCGGCTACTCTACTGTCCTCTGTCAGCCTTCAGGAGGAAAAGCAAGGCTTACGGAAGAATGCTCCTTCAGACGGAAGCGGCACTAAAAGCCCCCAGAATCAAGATGAATGGGAAACCATCCCAATAAACATATTTTGGATTAAAAAAAAAATTACAGACGTTATCACAAATATGTGGTTCTTTCCCGTAAAAGGCTAAGTTATTGTACTATTACTAGATAACTGAAGTCTATGTTCTCAACCCTGAAGGTGGTTCTTCTGAACTCTGGGCCATTCATTTAGCTGCTCGCCACCTCTCCAGGTACCAAAATGAGAAAATACTTACCTTCATCTCAAAAGTGCCAAATGAATGTACTAAAGGACTAAATAGTTATACCCCCCACTGCATCACTTCCAAAAGAGTGGGCATAAGGATTAACCCTAAAACATTCCAGACCAATGTGGAGTGATGGTAATCTCCTCACAAACTCAAGAACTATGAACACAGTATGTGTCCAATGATTTGCATACATTTTGGGGAAAGGCTATTTAAATCACGGGTTTAACCAAGTGATCACTTCCTGCTTAGCATAAAAAACTACAGTGGATGAGGATGAATTTCCCAGAAAAATAAAACCAACTGTTTTCTGGGGAAAAAATTTCTTCTCACAAGTTGCCATTTAAACGTCTTCATTCCTTTTTTTTTTCTTTTTTCCTTCTTAGAAAGAAAAGACTTGTTAGAAGCCAACTGTTTTGGCTGTTGTCACCAAAGAGAAGAAGGAGTTGATACTAGAATAGTCCAACTTTTGGCGATCCAAAGAACAGTACTTGTTGGATTCCTATCAAACACTTGAATGAAACAACTCAATATACTGACTTCAAGGAGCTAGCTTGCATTTGATCAAATAAATTTTGATCCAATAAAGGAAGATCATATTCTTCTGGATTAGCAACAAACATTTCACTGATCTCAGTTCTTCCATAGAGTTCAAGACTCATCCAGTGACACATCCCAAAAAGTAAAAATGCAAAATTTTCTGGGAAAAGGATTTCCATATTAATATCAAGCAACGAGTTATCAGTGATCTCAGTGGCACCTATAGGATACTTACGAATTTGTGTGTAGATAGTCAAACGTTAGCTGAGCTCGATTCAGACTGCTGTAATTTGTGAAAGCCATGAGTGCAATGAGGTCTCCAGTTCTTTACCCACTAACTGGGAACTATAAGCTTACAATGGAACAAATTTTTCAGGATTCCTTCCAGTAAAGGTTTGGTAAATCTGTGCTCCTTAGTTAAACAAGGTTACCTAGTATTTAACCAAGATATATTCAAAAAGATGTCTAAAACAAAAATCGATTTCTCCTTTACATTTTTTTTAATCTTCTCAATGACTATGATGTAATATCTTGGAACTACGTCATAAACGTGTAGTCTTAAGGAGCTTCAGCGTTAATTTGCGACAGTTCACGGAGTGGAATGTGGTTGGTCCTTGAGTAGATGATACTGGAGTTGGTGTTTCAATTACTGCTCCATCTTCATGTTCTTCGAGCCTTTTTTGTTGTTGTTCCTCTAAATTTCCTGTGAGGAAATTTACCAATCCGGAAATTTAGCAACTTCAGTCATAAAACTGGACAACCACCCATGTCTTCGCCATCAATGATCCCAGGATCCTTAAATTAGCCCCAGACTGGTGACCACGATGTTGATGAAGTGCATATGGCGTTAGTTCCGGCTTCACCACCTCCTAACTGAAAGATCTCCTAAGCGCTGAAGACCGATTTCTGTTTTCAAAGCCCGGACCAAACCTAGCTTGCTGTGTGCCCCAATTTCGTCAGGGTAGTGGGTCAAATTACCTCACAATGACCCACTAAGTAGCCACAGAATTGACCCGCCCAAATTAACTAAGGCGGGCCGCGCCCCTCCCCCACTTCCCTCAGACACCGGCCTCAGCCTCTAAGGCCCTGACTGGGCCTCGGTCCCGTGGTTTCCTCCTCACGGAGGAGTTAGTCCCAGCTTTCAAGGCCCGGATCGAGGACAGTGGCGAGCGCACCACCCGACCGGGCGTTGCCCGGCGCTCACAGCTGCCTTTGTCCCTCCCCACGGAATTGGAACCCAACAACCGCAGCGCGCTCTTGGAACCATGTGCTGCCGCCGCCTCCGCCTCCGCCGCTGCCGCCGCCGCCGCGAAACCAGCCGCCCGCGCGCCGCTTTGGATGAGATGGTGATTGGACTCAGCACCACAAACTTCGGCGTTTAGGGCTGCTCCGCCGCCGCTGCCGCTGCCGCCTCTGCCACCTCAGCCACCGCTTTGTCTCCGCCAGTGCACACAACCCGGGCCGCCTCGCGCACTCCCCGACGCCCCAAGCCCCCGAGGCCTCCGCGGCGCACTCGGCCAATCACAGAGCCGCCCCTCCTCCCGCCCCCGCCCTGATGCGAAGCCTCCTGATTGGTGGGTAGCGTGTCTCCACGTGACCGGATTTTGTTAGCCGGGCACTCCCCTGTCACGTGAGTGCGCGCGCCTCTCTTCCTGCTTTCTTGACCCTCTCCGCCATTTAAAGAAACAGTACCGGGGGCGGGCCGAGCGACGCAGCCGGGACGGCAGCTGCGGCGCGGACCGGAGGAGCCATCTTGTCTCGTCGCCGGGGAGTCAGGCCCCTAACTCGAAGAAGCCCTGGCGCGCCCTCCCCCCCTTCCCGGTCTGGTAGGGCGAAGGAGCGGGCGCGCGGTCGATCGAGCGATCGGTTGGCGGCTCTTTCTCCTGCTCTGGCATCCAGCTCTTGGGGCGCAGGCCCGGCCGCCGCGGCGCGCGCCCGGTGGCCGTTGGCGCTCGCGCCGCGTCTTTCTTCTTGTACGCAGAACTCGGGCGGCGGCCTATGCGTTTGCGATTCGACGAGGAGTCGTCCGGGTGGTCGGCGGTGGCGGGCAGCTGCTCCGCCCCGCTCCCGGGGAGGCGGCGGGATTTGGCGCGGCCGGGGAAGCTGGGGTGGCCGGGGCCGGCCTGGAGGCCTGGCGCCACCCTTCGGGGCCTGCAAGGACCCAGTTGGGCGGGCAGGAGGGGGCCGGGGGATGGTTGGTGGTGGGCTTCCTACTTTGCCTTTTTCTCCTTATGCCGCCTTAGTGAGGGGCGGGAGCTCTGGCGGCAGCTCCGGGGTGGAGAGACAAGCTCCGGAGTCGGAAGAGCTGGGTTTGCTTCCGGGCCTAGCCACCAGCTGGCCGAGTGACCTTAGGCAAGTCACTTGGTAATTTGTCTGCGCCTCAGTTTCCTCCTCTATCAACGTTTGTGGGGTTGAAAGCGCTTTGTAAACTATAAAGCGTCGGTGAATGTAAGGGATGATTATTGTTCGTAATGGTTGGCTTTTTTGTTTGTTTGTTTTGAGTTGTAAGAAAACTTAGCAATTGTCCAATCCTTGGATTTTGAACCTGGGAACCTTGGATTGGAGTTGGATATTCCCAAATTCCCTGAAATCGTGTGCAAAAATTAGTGGGAATATGTATTTTAGGGGAATGAGGATCCATCGGCAGCAAGTTTTCAGAGGGGGCTGTGACCCAGAAGAGTTAAGAACCACAATTCACTTGCCACAAGGAGGAAACTGAGGCCTAGATGTCATTCGGGACCCGTCACAACCAATTTGAAGCCCCTGTTGAATCCCTGGGATATGTGAGCTGTTCTATGCATAGTGGGTATTCGGGGTTAGAACACTCCACTGCTTGGCTTCTATTCTGAGTCTTTTCACCATGGGTTGCCTGAAAGGTGGCTGACGCATATGGTACAGTGGCACCCAATATAAAGCAGCTAAAAGTAGGAGTGGATGTGTTCTCTAGTATCAAGAAGCCTGTTTAATCTTTGGCCCAACAACTTTTTATTTTCTGGTGCCTGACTACCTTTCTGTTTCATTGACCATTTTCCATGACCATGGCTGCCATCCGTTACTTGCTCCTATTTTATATTCTTAGTTTGTGTGGTTGGTAGTGAGCAGGCTTATTTTTAAATGGTGCTGCCAAGTCCAGCTAATTAATGGTGCAGGTGGATTTTTAGCAAGCTGGCTGACTGGAGCAAACTGAACCAGGCATGGAATTCCTGAAGATGTTTGGGGGTTTGTCTTTATTAATTGAAGGTTAACATTCTCTGAAAAGTTTTGTTAGAACGTCTGCTGAACCTCAAAATCAGTAGATTGCAAGTGTTTCAAACCTACCTTTCCCCCCTGCTTCCGGCCTGCTTTGTATTCTCTTTGCTTGCAAGTGTGTTACTAAGATGGCCAAAATGCCAGTTTTTGCTTCTTTGTTAATTGTCAGCTGCTTTTATCAAATTCCAGGCCATTATCCAGCAAACACTATAGAAATGTTTGAACACTTGGATTTCAAACATTTTCAATTTGTGGAGTGGTGCTTACCAGTGGTACAGTTCTAAGCAAGCAAACAGAAACCCACTTAAGTGTTTTGTTTGTTAGGTGTTAGCCGGTTCTGCTATTTAATACAAACATCTGGGAAAAAAATCAATTGACTATTACCTTTACCTAGAGGGCAGAGACAAAGGATCTCAATTGCAGAGGAGTGACTGTTTTGGAGAAAGATGTGTTGGTCTTTTAGCTCTTTTGTAATTAAATCTGGATGTACCTCAAAAGAATCTTAAGACTGTGGTGATAAGATGCTTTCCTCAGGAGAAAGGAGGAAAAAAACAACTGGAACTCAAAGCTTGAAATTCTGTGACAAAACATGAGCTGTCCAGGATAGGAGGTTGAAAGTGTTTCACTACAGCGTTCTGCTCTCGCTGGAACAGATGTCCTTCGGTGTAGTCACGGCGTGGACTCCAGATTTCCAGATTTTCAAGAACTGGATCTGGGACCTGGAAGAGATTATCAAGATGTGACAGGAACTTGGGAGCTGGATTTTTTTATTTTTGAATTTGGGGACTGTTTTCCTCGCTTAGAGAAAAGAGACAATGACTGAGCAAACACTGCCACCAGCGCTATTACTGGGAATTCGGAGACCTGAATTTTCGCCACACTCTCAGTGCAAACTGTGGCGATGCTCCACCCACAGTGAACTACGGTACTTGCCATTTTCCAAAATGCCTTATTCTTTACCATCTCTGCACTTTTGTTTGTGCTCTCTTCTCTACCCTGGAATGCCTTCCTCTGCTTCTTCACCTATCAAAACTGCCATTTATTCAGTATCCAACTCAGATGCTCTTTCCTTCATGAATTTCCTAACTTTAGGCAGAAATGATCTTTTTTAAGTTTTATAATGTGCTGTTATATATCTTTTATCTATATTTGTATACAAGTAGCTTATAAAGTCCTTTCTTGCATGCATTAGCTCTCTCCAGATAGCAAGCCCCATGAAAGCAAGGGCTTTGTCTTGGGAATCTTTGCCCAGACATTACCACATATGATGAAGCATTAGTAAAAAGAAGGAATTTAGAGAACAGGCGATCTCAGAATAAGCACTCAATAAATGTTTGCTTAGTTGCTGTGTGATAACCTAATTACTCCTGATTAGGGAAAAAGTCACTAGTTTTGGGCCATGTCTCTTCCTTTATTTCATACTTTATTATTTTTTAATTCTAACTTTAAAAAGACTTAGGGAGGGGCTTCCCTGGTGGCGCGGTGGTTGGGAGTCCGCCTGCCAATGCAGGGGACACGGGTTCGTGCCCCAGTCCAGGAAGATCCCACATGCCACGAAGCAGCTGGGCCTGTGAGCCATGGCCGCTGAGCCTGCATGTCCAGAGCCTGTGCTTCGCAATGGGAGAGGCCACAACAGTGAGAGGCCCGTGTACCGCAAAAAAAAAAAAAAAAAAAAAAAAAAGACTTAGGGAGCCCTCAAATATAAAGAGAAACTGCTCTGCTGCATAGGGTATTACAGAGGGGTGCAAGGGCCAGGGCCTTATTCCCTGTGTACCTTATTCTCTTGCACTCAAGATGGAATCTTATGAAAATGTAATTAAGGATAGCTTTTACAAATACAAGACCATAAGACAATTTGTGAAAGGCATTGGAAAGGAAGAACAACAGTATCTCCTTTGCTTTGCTTTGCTTTGCTTTGGTGTTGGTATATAAAATTAAACCCAGTTCTCATACCACCTTTGGAGCCACTTCTTTCTCCACCAACCACTGCCCAGCAACCTGAATACAATCAAATTACTACCCCAAAGTATGAGACTTGGGGCAGTTCCTATTTGCTGCTTCCCAAGACAGTTTGTCCTCAAGAGTCAGGAAACAGTCTTTACCAGAGAACTCTTTCTGTTCTTATCATCACTGATCGTTAATCATAAGGCTTTTTCCCCCCATTTATCATCTGTCAGCTTCTAAGCCATGCTTGTCAAGAATTAGTATCCGTCAAGCAGCTGATGTGCTGACAGCAGCCCCACCCCAGTGTTAGAGTCCTTTCTTTGTAATTCCAAGCATTTGTTATCTTATATGTTTTGTCCCTCTCCCCTCCAGTCCTGTGCCTCCTGGTTGCCGAGTGTTCACCTGGACCGTCTGACCACCTTTGTGCTATTCCATCAGCCTACAGATCTGGTACCTGGATTTTTGCCCATGGTGATTCTACCACCTTACTACTGAAGAAGACATCATTCCAGTGGACCACTGTGACCCAGGAGGCATCCAGCAAATCATCATGATGTGGCCTTCACCTCACTCCTGTCCTGTTCTACCGAGATTCAACACAGCCCTTTGTAGTGAAGTCAAACTCCTCAAGCCAAATAGCTGAAGCTATTTTATCACAACAAAGGCTGTTTGTTCCATGAGTGTGCATTTCGTTTCTTCAGTTAAAGCCTTCAGAGACACATAAGAAATTTGGACCAGGGGATTTTTAGTTATCAGCACTGTCTGAAGAATGGCAACATCTTTTTGAGAACCACATTGGACCATGCCCCACTATCTTAAATGATTGAAATTCAGGAAGTATCTAATCTGGACCCCATTCTTTTTCCATGTCAAATCTGTAGTAACCTACTGAATGAGCAAGCAGATATTCTGACCCATTGGGATTAAAACAAAGGCACAGTGAACTCACAGCATCTTCTTTGGGATTACTCAGGAACCAGAACTTTTCACACAAATGTAAGAAATTCTACCAAGGAATCCCTTTACCTAACAGCATCTCACAAAGCTCCAATCAGATTCCAGAAAAGGCCTCTTGATACATCCAGGTAGAACCTATATGGTAATCCCTTATGTTTATATAGCACTTTACAGTTTCAAAGCACTTTTACATGCATTAATCTCAATTATCAAATAACACAAATTATAATCCCTTTTTGCAAATGAGGAAATGGAAATTTAAAAGGTTATCCAAGGTGACACAGCTACAAAGTGGTAGAGGCCAGGCCTTCTGACTCCTAGTCCAGTTCTCTCCTTGGAATTAACTTAGCCTCTGTTTTACCCAGTGTTAAAATAACTGGAGAGTGGGAACCCCAGAAAAGTTTCCAACTTCCTGATCTGGTGCCCTCAGTCAGTCAGGATGTCATATATGTAATCTTGTGATAGCTGTACCTAGACCAGAATTCCAATACAGCATCTCTGACGTTTAGGAGTAGACTGTTTCCATGGTGGTAGACTGTCCAGTCAACAAAGAAAATGTTTATTTGGCAGCAAGATTACCCATTATGAAACAGAGGTGCTTTTGGATCTTTCATCCATCTTCATGGTCTTCCCAAAGATGGCCTAGTTGATTGGAGATCCCTGTTTATATCATGTCTTTTTTTTTTTTTTTAATTCTTACTAATATTCCTGGACACCAAGATCTACCTGTGGTCCTCTATCCCCAAACTAATATTTACATAGAATGAGCCATCAATTTTTTTAGAACAGTACTGTTCATATATATGTGTGTGTGTATGTATATATTTGATATACACATATAATATATATCATAGAGCTTCTGTAGTCCAGTAAGGTGGTAAAATACTGTAAATGTGTCCCCTTCCCTGATTCATAATGCAGTGTAGTGTATTAAAGGATCTCAGAAGGCTTGCTGTAAAGAGCCTCATTTAGCTGTTTGGTCCAGTGTGTCCTAAGTTTCATCAAGCACAGAAAGTTATTTTTGCAGCATTCCTTTTAGTGGAATGGGAAAACTGCTCTAAAGCAGTATAGCCAGTGCTTCCTGATTGCCAACAGATTACCCTGGAGACCCAGGAATAAACAGCATCTTTGAACCCCCCCCCCTTTTTATGCCTTGTCAATAACTACTTGAATTAGTATGTCTTCCTCATCTGAGAGCCCCACATCTTGACAGTTACCTTTATTTTCTGTCAAAGAAACCTCTAGAAGATTTGTGGGGATACATGGGATGGGGATGAGGGAGTTAATTCTGCCACAAAATTAGATGAATTCCATGACATTTAGCAATATACTTTTCTGTCCTTAGAATTGTGCTGTAAATCTAGTTTAAGGGAATTGCATCTCAGGTGGGTGAGGAGACTGGGAAGGGAAGGGAGGAGGAGAATAGAGAAAAGGGGGAGGAGGGGTGAGAAGGAGATATTTTCTTAGGATTTGAGTGTGGCCCACTGAGATCTTATTAATACTTGAAGAGAAGTCATCCAGCCAGGGAATTTTTGAAATAATATTAACAAAGAAATGAATGCATTTTGCAGCTGTATGCTGACTGCAAAACCCCCAGCACTATTGTCACTTAAAACCAATAGCCTTGTTCTCTGATAGTCACTTACAAGCCCAATTTCAGGCAATCTGAATTTGTAGCAGACTTGAATGTTAACTTCATTTTGTAATGTGGCCCACATTAGGGAAAGAATAAATAGGAAAACACCTTGGCTTACCACAGGCTTTGCTCACACAGTTTCTGGTTTCTGTGACCTATTTTTTGTATTTCAGCATTTTGTGAACAACTTATTCTTAGATCATTCGTTTTCCAATGGCTTTGTGGCCATGAAGCCCTTTGAATGAAAACTTTATGGAAGCCCAGAGTAAAAGTGAAGCTGCTCTGGAGGAAGCAGAAGTGGGGGGCCTGAAACCTGCCACAAGCATCTTACTTTACCACCATGGTGACACCTAAGGAGACTTCTTTACAACAACTAGAATTCTTCAGAACACAGTTTGAAAACCACTGCCCTAGACAACAGTATGTTCAACCTGAATGGCATTCTGTTCTGTACCTCTACCCAACACCATCCATGTTCAGTTGATGCTGAACATTCTTAGGAATACTACCGTGGGCAAACTCAGAAAAGTACAAGAAGATGGGCATATCTTTGCCCCCCAGAGTAGTCATATGGGCCGAAAGTGGTATCAAATGGACCTAGAGTAATAGCCCTCTACCTACAGATGGACTTCCAGTGATTCCTGGATTTGATATAGCCAGAGAGCAATTCATACATACTCTACACTGACAAACCCCCTTACCCAGCTTCTTTCACAAACACCAGATGCTCTAGTGGTACTTGAAATACATGACCTTGAAGTCTTGATCCTCCTTGGATACATGAATCGCCAGGTATTGAAGCTGATGCTGAAGTTGATGTCTCATTGAGGCCATATTAGAGCAACTGTACATTGGACCGCCCATCCTCAGCCATGGTACTCTACTTCATGTGCAAGGGATAACTATAAACTGAAAGCAGAATTCAAAGACTGGCAACATTACCTAAAAGGGTACCTGGTTATTATTCATCTTCTCAGACTATGTCACTATCACTCAGCCAGTGGCAGTTACACTACTTCTTGGTTTTTATTCAGTTTAACTGCTCTTTCCAGGATAAATGAGCTAATAACCTTTGAAAAATCGCTAAAACAATTCCTCAGTCACTGGCACATCTGCCTAGCCTCCAAAATTAAGAATGCTCAGCTCTAACTACATGTAATATCTGATCCACAAGGGACAATCTCTGAACATCCTTTCTCATCTGTGTGATTTAAAATGTGACCATTTTGAAAATTTTCTTCCAGCCAAGAGAGATTTTAAGATGGGTGTTTTGATGTCTGGTACCATCAGCTGTTGATGCTAATGATGTGTGGAGGTAGGCCTTTTGACCAGGCCATGATAGCTTACTTGGTGGGCATCTCAAATTGCATATCATCTACCTTTTGCTGGAAATGTAGACTGACTTGAAATCTCCAAAGCCTGCAGCTAAAGATTTTATCAATAGACTCAAGAGCTTCCTGCTGCTTCTTCCTAATGTCACAAGACCACAGTCCCCTGTCCTTGTGGATGTTTTCATGGAATTTCATCTGTCTCAGTACTATTGTTTTACACTGAATCAGAGTGGCTGACTTCATTCCTTGTCATGAAATACTCTCAGGTATTAAGACAACTTACCTGTTCAGGAGGGATTTGATTCATGAACTCCTCCCAGACCAGATCATGTAGAACAAGTAGACTTTGATTTGTGCCATGAGAAAAGTCTCATTTCTTCAGAGTCAACTTAAGGGCCCGCTGTCCTCAGCTACTTTAACGAATGCACTGGTTAAATGTTGGAAATGTTTCTTTATATCTTTTGTCTCTTATCCTCTAGACTAATTGTGATTATGAGTCAGTCTACAAATCATCAAACAAGGCCTAAGTCTGGTTACTCTATACTGCTCACCCTCAACAAATAAAATCTGATGACTGGCCTGCTTGTATATACAACTGTTATCTGTAAAGAAGAAATTATCTACAAGCTTAGATTTTCTATTGCCTTCAAAATGTCAGCTCGATTTTCTTTTTCTCCTGTACTTGACCGAAAAAGACATTGATCTACACTGGCAGTCATTCCCTTTAATCCTGTCAAAATGAGGGACCAAAGGTAAAGATGATCATCTGTTCAAGAGTCTGATGTACACTGTGTATAAGAATTGATGGTGGAAAAAGCGTAAAACTCAAACCTAGTATCTTACTATCTCCATGCCTCAGATCTCATCTTTCAGCAGTACCATTCAACCAGTCTGAGGCCTTGACTTGTTGATAAGATGATTCTCAGAGATGGGCTGAGTTACAGAAGATGGAGACTTGATTACCAAAGAAAGTAGGGCCAACCTTGATGAACCTGGCTCTCCCAACCCTATCACTCCCAGATGTAGCATAGACTCCTAAACAGAACCTCAAGTCTGGATTAAGGAGATAGCCTTCTCCTGAGCTGAAAGTTCTTGGGCAGATGAGCAGGAAAATGAAAGTTGCTGTACCTGACTGGCCCTTTAAGATCAGAAAATTGTATCCAGAATAAATGCTGTGGATTAACCCTGGAATACTCAGGGTTAAAACTAATGTACAGAGTTTTGATATTAAACTGCCTGTTCTTCTAGATCATAGCCTGGCTATTGATATGGCTGGCCCTGCTGAAAGTACCTTACTTGCCTATTTACCTGACACAGCCCTTGCCTGCTTTTTTGACATATTGCTGCAATCAGACTGGCTGTCCTTGAGAAGACTATAGCTGATCTCGGTCTACCTTATACCCAGTTCCACCAAGAGGTTTTGAACAGAAGCAGCCTGCACCTCACCCACCAGGACTTAATGTTCACAACAGGAAGGACCATGCTGTATACTCTTTGACCAGCAGCTTTTTTTTTTTTTTTAACTGCAGAGTCAGCCTCTATGCCTATATATATTAGCTCATTTTCAGCACTTGGGACCCTTTCTACCAGATCTGAAAGAGCAGAGCAGATTGAAGTCACTGTCCATTGCTCTGTTCTACGGTAATACAGAGATGAATCTGATTTGCCGGTACTCACAGAAATGTACCAGTTCAACCTGGCAAAAGACTTAGAGGAACATAAGAACACTTTTCCACTGAGCTTAAAATTTACCACTGACTTGATGAGCGTCACAGAACTATTTGCCAGTGGGAGGCTGGTTGTCCTGCTTCATGTCAGCAAGACAGTTGGGCTCTCAAACTCACGACCACTGAGTTTACTTACATTGAAACTCTATTGTATCATCCAGAGTGTGCTATTGGACATGATTATTCCATTCAAATGGATTACAAGCCTCCTGAGTAGAAGACAAACTTACTCCTCATGATTTTTAGAAGACAAACTTACTCCTCATGATTTTTTCCAGAATACATTTATTGTCAAGGAAGGAACAATGCCAGCTGTTACCATACAATTTTATGAGCAGAGATTAAACTTTTTCAGTATCTGGTCTTACTATTGACATCAGTTGTTTTTGATTGACCAGCATCAATTCCATCCCTTTGCAACAACTCCCTGATGTTTCTTGGAACCTCCTCTCCTTCTTTTCAGTCCATGTGGTTCAATCTGACCTAATCTTAGGTTTCATGGGTGGACATGTAATTCAGACCTGATCAATCAGCACAGTCCATCTCCTTGGCCATAGTGATTGGTTCAGGAATGGTCGTTTGATTCAAGCTGGTCCAGTGATACCCAACCCTAAGAGTTTAGTGAACTGTGGAGGAGAAGCTCAGAAGCTCTACTGAGGTTGCTTAGCTCTGTAGGATGAAAAGCTCAGACCAACAGGGCCCACCATATCAAATGAGCCAGTCAAAGAATGAAGCCAGTACAGAGGAAAGCAGAGCCAAATGTTGGAGAGACTTGAGTCCTGATGACAATGTTTGTGCCCCTGGATCCAACCGTGCCTGAAGCAAGTATATCCCCTGGACTTTTCAGTTATGTGAACCAATAAATGCCCTTCTTTGCTTAAGTTACTTTGAGTTGGGTTTCTATTACTTGAAATTGAGTCCTAATATTACTACTATCTACCAATAGCAAAACTTGACAGATCAAAATGCTAAACTACAGGTCAAGGCCACACTGAAATTATTTTCCAATCCAGAATATAAAATGGAACAGGAACTGACAATGTTTAGGTTATTACAGAAGCATAAAAATTTAATTACATGGTAGAAAAATATACAAAAAAAAACTATCAGCAAAGAATTGATTACATAATACATGGTTCAGCCATATAAGAAAATCTACATGTCTGTTAAAATAAATAAAATACATTTATTGTGTATGGGCATGGAAAAATGGCCATGATTTACTAAGTGAAACAAACCATTGCTAGAAAAATGTGTACTATGAACTCATTTTAAAATTTATGTGTTTATGTTCATAATGCATAGAAAAATCTATTAATGGCTTTCTTTAAACAGTGTAGATTACATGAGACTTTATACATTTCTGTATTTGAATATTTTACACTACTCACATTAAACTTTATTTTAAACTTTATTTTAAAATAAAGAGTTTTAAAAATTAAATTTAGTGCTTACTGTTTGACCTTGGCAAGTTACTCAACACTGAGCCTGTTTTGTTAAATAATTTTAAAGACCTGCCTTTATATTTGTGAATATTTAGATAAATATATTCATCCAGTACTCAAACTGATAGACTGTTGCATCTTTCAGAGCTCAGTAATTTTTCCTTAATTTTTAATGTCTGAGCATATTTGGCTTATGAACTTTATAGTTTCAGTGTTCATGAAAGATTTTTCCAGTTCTCAACCAACATTAATCTCTTTAAGACCTCTACTGCAGGTTCACACTAGGCAGAGAGAAGGAAAAAGTCTCATTTTCTTTGAAATCTTTGAGTATTCTGATCTCGCTGCAGTCAAGGTCAATAGTGGCCTTTTATTGTTAAGTCCATTACATAAACATCATATCTGAACTTTCAGCAGCACAAACAACTGCCACCAGCATCTTGGCATACTCTTCAAGTGTAATTTTCTTCCTACCTTCCTGGCTGTTGCTCCATTGTAGGTTTAGTTCTTCTCATTTAAATATTGGCATAGCAGACATCCATTGATTTTTGTCTCCCCCCCAAAATCATTTCCCCATTTTTTTAGTGATAGATCTCCACTTTTCCTTTGGAATGCTACTCCTTCCCATTCTGTGGGAATACCATAAATGACAGTATTCTTGCATCATGCTCCCTGGCTGACAGGTTGGATTGTGTGATCCAAGCTTGTACAGTCTAAATTCCCCTCCCACCAGGACTTTGAGTCTTGAGAGAGGTGACACAAAATTATAGGAGCTGAGTCCTTCTGATGGTAGTGTCCCAAGGAAACCATATAAGAGTTCATGCAATGACATCCCCAAAGGTGCCCTAGTTTCTGTTGTCAAGGCCTAGTTATCCAGATTTTCCTTTGTTTCTCAGACCACCATATATCTTCGTTGTGTTCCCTTTTTATTTGTCAGCCAAAGTGGGTTTCTCTTGCTTGCAACCAAATGACTGGTTTCTGTTGCTTTAACAGTTAAATAGTAGGCGTCAAACCCTCAGGAACATGGGGGATCTGGAATTGATTACTGCACTGAGACTGAAAGGCAGCAGGAACACTTCCTCTGTGTGGGGGTAGGAGGACAATGAGCAATTTGCAATGGCAAAACAGCTAGTAAAGATGCTCCCCCTGTCATTTGGAATCATGTACCTATTGAGGCAACATTTGGATAACCAGTTAGCTGTTGACAATAGGACAATTTGAAGTGGATAAGGAAGGCCAAGACCATTGAGTTAGGAATGTATAATTGTAAATTATTGCAATAGAACTTGGAGATTGATTCCACAAGTTGCAGAATTATGATGCTGATTGAATTTGCTGCATTGGTAAGATCTTTTGTGAAAATTAAGGCAATCAGAAAAGAGACTGACTTATGGAGCACTGATATCTGGGAAGATTCAAAAGACTTGGAAAATTTCAACCCCCAAATACTTTAGGAATAAAAGTTTGGGTGTTCCCATTAGTCAAATACCTTTGGCTAAAGAAGACATATAGTGTATAGTGAAGGAGAAAGAGATAAGCACAGTCGGCTCTCCATAACCACAGGTTCTGCACCTGGATTCAACCAACGTGGATCAAAATCCATAGCTGAATCTGGGGATGTGGAACTCACAGATAAAGGGGGCCAACTGTGGTATGCCATTTTATATAAGGGACTTAAGCATCCTCAGATTTCGGTGTCCACTGGGGTCCTAAAACCAGTCCCCCATGCATACCAAGGGACAACTACCAGCTCCAGCCCTGTGACTTGTGGAAATAAGATCTATATAGCCTCTACCCATATTTCCTAGCTTACCTTTTTATCCCTCTCCTTTCTCTCCATTTCAGTACTTTACCGCTCATATTTCCTGGCTGAAGTTTGAGCATGATCCAAGTTAGCCCAGTCAGACTTCCCCTCCATTGGAACTGAGCTATTCTGCTGGCAGTGTCCCCAGACTAATATATATGGGTGTGTTGGTAAATCCAACAGTAAATCCATAAGTTGTAGATTGTCAAGACAGGGGGTTAAGATCTAGAGAAGAATGACTATCACCCAGAAATCTAGACTTGACACTGGAAATTATTTTAGGTTATCTCCCCTGGGGAGAAGATGAATTCATTTTCTACAGTATGTTGAATGGAGTCATTTATAAAATTGTTCTTAAAGAATGCATGTACTGGGCAGCCAAGGGATAGAACAGCAGACAGCTGCATTTACCTACTCTATTTTTCCCCCTTTTTTGAGAGTAGCACCTCACCTTTCCTTCAGAAAGCTAGCCCTCTCCCATGCTGCCAGAAGGTAATACATAAGAGGCGTGTAAGTTCCTGTTACTGAGATTTCCTCAGTTGCCCAGGTTCCTGATTTTCTTGAATGTTAAGCTTCTCTAATTTTTGTGAACTTCCTCATATCCTTCCAATAAATTACTTACGGCTGCACAAGGTATCCCCTGTACAACCATATGCAGAGGCCCAGTAGCCAAAGTTGATTTTTTTTTGCTTACAGTCAGAGCACCCCAACGGAATCAGTATCCCTCCTATGTCTTAGGCCTTCTTGCCCTATAGATGCTCTGAAAAATCTCATCCAGTTCCATGGCTTTGTGGTTTCCAACTGTATGTTGATAACTTCCAGATTCCTATCTTAAGCCCAGGCATATATCCTGAGCTCCAGATCTGAATGACCACCTGTTATCTGGATATTCCCCCACTTAATTAACACAGATAACTTACACTAACCCCACCATTTTCCCCTCAAAATCTGCTCTTCTTCCACTGTTTCCTTTTCTTGATAAATGGCACTATCCTCCACCCTGTTTCTCAAACCAGAACATGGGCGTTATTCTTGACATTTCCCTCTCTTCTTTCTCACCCCAGACATCTCTATTAGTCATTAAATTCTCTTGGTGTGTCATGTAAATATACCCCAAAACCATCTCCATTTCTGTCACCCTTGTCCAAGGGAACAGTATCTGTTGCTAGGACTTGTGTGATGCCCGTCATACTTCAGTCCATTCTTTGCAGAGCTGATTGTGTCACTCCTCTGTCTAAAATCTTTTAATTGTTCCCCCCATTATTTCAGAATAAAATCTAAACTTTTATTATAAAACTTTATCCTTGTTTACAAGGCTCTTCATTATCTTACTCAACTTTGTTACTTTGTTATCTTTCACCATGTCAAACAGTAATAGCCAATTTTGTATGTTGGAGTTTCCTGTAATATTTCATGTGAAAAAAGAAGGGGAAGAGTCCATTAAGAGAAAAAAAAAATCCATTAATATTTAGAACTACCCAATTACTTACTGCTATAAATACTATATTTTCTTCCAAATTTCTCTTTTCATGAAGTTTCTAAATTAAATCTGATGTGTAACTACTACGTAAATAGAGCTCCAGTAAGGTGCATGGAGAACAATCAAATCCCTACCTCACATCATACACACACACACACACACACACACACACACACACACACACACACACACACAAAATACCAGAAGAACTACAAATTTAAATGTTAAAATGAAATACTTGAAGAATTTTTAGGAGACTATTTTTATAATATTGTGATGGGAGATCATAAGCAAAACAGGAAACCTATAAACTCTAAAGGAAATTACAGACATATTTGACTACATAAACAGAAATTTTGGGAAAACAAATCTTGTATCTATAAAAGACGCATGATAGATGGAGGAAATATTTCCAACATAAGTGACAGATTGAGATTAATATGGCTAATATACAAAGAGTTCCCACAAACTGCTCACTACAAAACAATCACACCAGTAGAGAACACCCAATAGGTAAGAAATCTAAAAGATCAACAGTAATAGTCACTAACCATTTATTTAGTACTTGATATGTGCTGGATAGAGTTTCGGGTACTTTACAAGTATTATGTCTTTTAATCCTCACAACTTACCCTATGAAATAGATAATATCCCTGTTTTTCAGCTAAGGAAACGGGCTCAGAGGAATGAAGTAACTTGCCCAAGTCATACAATAGGTGGTCACACATCTTGAGCCAGGACACAAACTCAGATGGAATGACTCCAGAGTCTTTAAACCATTATGCTTTTCTGCTTTTCAATAAGCATATGAAAGAAGATCATGTGTACATGTGGTCAGTAAGATGTAAATCAAAGCAACAAGATACCATTGGTCAACTATCAATCAGACAGCAATGACGTATCAGAAGAGTAATGACCTTTGGTACTGGCAAGAATTAGGGTAAATGAAAACTTTCATACATTGTGGGTGGGAAAGTGGATTGTTCCAATCTTTTTTAGAAGCTAATCTGGCCATATTGATTACAAATTTTAAATGTACCTTTTAACCCAACAGTCCTACTTCAAAGACCCCATCTCAAAGAACTAAGAGCACTGAGATATAAGGACATCAGTACAAGAGGTTTACTGCAACATGGCCTGTGGTCACAGAAAAATGGAAATGACTTGCGAGCCCATTAAAGGGAATGGCCAAATAATTTATATAACAGCTATACTCTGGAGCATTGTGCAGCTGTTAACAAGAATGAGTCAGATCTCTAGCTCTTAACCCTTGGCATGTCCATGATGTATTTCTTAAGCAAAAAGAAAAATTTTCAGAGTAATGTATATCATGAGAACCCATTTTTGTGAAAACAAACAAAACATACAAATGTGTCTAAATGATCATGAAAGAAAGATAGAAGGCATGCAGCAGGCTGTTATGGTTTAAAATGAGGAGTTTGGAGAAAGTACTTTATACATATTGGCACTGTTTCACTACTTACGGGAAACACATGCTTTTTTTTTTAAGAGAAAGCATACTCATTTCTAAGAAAAATAATTTATAATTTGAAGAAGAAGCAATTAAATTGCAACTGGATGTTTTCAAATTAGAATATGCTAATAGAGTGATGATAAAAAAGAGGGCAACAAAGATTAGCAGTTGCTTACATCTTACATATTTAGGGTTGCCTTTGAAAGATGCTTGGGTTCCAGGTAACTGGTCTTCAACCATTAGTTAGGCCAGTCTGTAGCCTAGAAGGGGCTGTCTGTTAGGGTGCCCTTCTGACAAAGACCTGTGGTCTCCCTGTATCTGTTCTTCCCAGAATAAACACATTTCCTAGCCTCCCTTGCAGATAGGTATAACCTGCTGACTAAATTTTTGCCTGTGGGGCATGAGCAACTTATGGGATTGTCCTTGAAAGAGTGTGTGCCCATCTCCTCCTCCTTCCATTTTGCTGGCTAGAATGTGGGCTTGATGGCTGGAACTTGAACACATCACTTGGACTGTGAAGGAGAAGGAGCTATGTGTGAATGGTGATAGAGCTACAAGTGAGAAGGAGCCTGGGTACGTGATAAACATGGAGCCACCATACCAGGCCTGACCTGTTTACCGCTGGGCTTGATTTACAGGATAAATAAACTTCTATCCTCTTTATATAATTGGAATTTAAGGTTTTCTGTTCCTTGCAATTGAACCTGTTTGCCCACAAATAGTTTGATGGAAGTATTTCTTAGAAACATGTAATTCCATTTGTTCTAATTTTATACTACTGAAGCAACCTGCCCCTAGCTGGACTTACTGACAAGAGGGCAGTTCCCTAGGTGGGTGTCCAGTTGGGTCATGAACCAGGCATAGATTTCCCATCATAAATTAATAAGTTAGCCCCTTGCTTTATTAGCTAAGTGCCCCTTCTTTATGTTCCCAGAACCCCCCACTGCTGCTTTTGTCTCCCCAGTATCCATCCCCACTTTTTTGATAACTGCACATCAATTGCCCTCTGGGTTTTCAGCCCTCCTCCACTTCCTGTCCATATGCTAACTACCCGTGGCTCCAGGGTGAGCACATAACCCAGATTGACCTACCAGAGCCCTGTAGCCCCTTGGCCAAGGTATTTGGAAAGGAATGAGTATATGATCCAAGCCAAACCAATCTTATACAAACAGCTATTTTTGAGAGGTTGGTGGGCGAAGGGTGTTTAAACAACAGAGAAAGGCATTTCCTTCTGTTTTTAATCCTCTGAATTTAGATCTGTAAGGTTGCAAGCCTGGCACTGTTGGTAACCGTCTTGTCACCACAGGATTGCCCATCTGAGAATGGAACCTACACAGGGAACTAAGAAAGAGAATCTCAAAGACATTTTTGTCTGCTGGATCCAGCCATGCCTGAAGCAAAACTAACCCTGAACATTTTTTGCAAGCCAATAAATCCACTTTCTGCCTCTTCAGTTTGAGTTGTCATCTCTTCACGAAGTGGACAGAGTCCTGACTAAACCATTCCAATTCAACTTATTGCCACCACCTGACACATAGTAAGTGTTTAGGAAACATGAGATTATTTTGTAGGAGGCAGGCTAGAACCTGTTAACTCCAATAGACTGAGCTACAGAAGTTTCTGCATTGGCAAAGCTGAGGACTCTGGCAAGTTACTTAACCTCTCTGAGCCTGCTTCTTTATTCATAAAAAGAGGAGTAGCAACAGTCCCTAACTCAAAGATGGTGAGGATTAGGAGAGATGATGCACACATAGTGCCGAGCACGGTGCCTGGTACCTAGTAAGTTCTCAGTAAATGTTAATAATAATGTTATTAAGGCAACAATTCCCTGGAAGCCTTCTCGGCTCAGCCAGACAGCCATTCTCTTGCCATCCTTTTAATCTCAACTTGCCAGTGTCCATGAAACACACACACGCTATTATTCAGTCTCTTTTATAAGGAAAATCAATTCCTTATTTGTCCCATCACCCTTGGGAGTGCTGGTGGCAGCAAAACATGTCACATTCCATTCCTCTCGTGGACTGAGGTCCTTGGACACCACCTGTGCCAGTTGGCCTGTTAGCAAATGCGGTAGGAAGCCTGGATTAAAGAGGTCCAATTCCCGTTAATAGAAATATGTCCTTCATCTGTATCAGGGAAGACAGCCAGTCTGGAGCCTGAGCACGTTCCAGAGGGTTGATCAGATCAAGGCCCAGGACTCCCCACTGTTCCTTGTGTTAAAATATATATATATATATATATATATATATAGGTTTAATATACAGAGTTAAGAACCCTGGTCATTCACATAAACAAAAATAAAAGATATTTTTCTGCTCAAGTCTAATTCTGAATATCCCAGAAGACCTTATGGCTTTATCCCAGGTTGCCATCCTGAACTGCCTTCAAGTCTTAGGGAAAGTAGCTGACCTCAGACCTAGTTGTTAGGTCTGAGAAATGGGCCAAAGCCAACTGCATCAAGTGGCAAGTGCTGAGGGCCTTGGGGAGCCCTGGGCTCATCCTTGTCACTTGCTGAGGCAACAGCAGCGGAACAGAAACACACCAGTCATGTGTGCTTGACTCAATGCCTGGCCTCTTTGGACAGGAGCTCTGACTTCTCAAGTTTGGAAAATGCCTGGGAGACTGTTTAGAGTTGGGGAGAAGACAGCCCAGAGAAAGTATTCAAGTCCAGATGCTGTTTTAGGTGGTCTAGGTCTTCAGAGACATACACAGATCAGGGCTTCAGAGTTGAGGTGGGGATAGGATGGGGGGGAGGGAAGGAGGAACATGATGACCAGTGAGCCCAGACTTTGCTCCAATCACAAAGATTTGCTGACATGCTCAAAAGACGGTGACAACAGTCCTCAAAACAGCGTTCAACTTGCGTCCTATCTTCAGGACACATCATTTGTAGTGCACTATGAATTAACATTTTAAGATAAACACTCTGCTTCTCTCATGACCAGCACAATTATACTGCAGTATATTCTGTGAATTTTACAATTTACGCTGCAAATGTACAGCGTGATCATTTGCGTTATACCACAAGTTTTGAAGAGTACATGACAAAGCAAGCATGAAATCAGAGTAGTCCAGGGCCACATACACACACACACCACTGCTGAGATGAGACAGCCCAGAGAGCCAGCCTCAGAGTGGGGGGCCTAGCTGGGGTCTCCAAGGAAGACAGGAGAGGATCAGACCTCCTCAAGGATCCTACAGAGGAACTGCGTAGTTACAGTTTCTTTCCATCACTTCCTGGCCCAAAACAAGCCCTTCAACCACTTTGGGTTGTTTCATTATCTCTAACGATGGGAAAACTTGCAATAATCAAAAGTGACTGTGGAAAAGTTTCAAGAAACCTCAAGTCTATAATAACAGGCATCCTTGGCTTTAGCCGAAAAGCAAATCGATACCAAGTTGTTCTTAGCACTTTGCCAAATAGAATGCACTTTCCTTGTGCCTGGGGCACCCAAAACAGGAACAAGGGCTCAGGCTATGTTTATGACTCTTTGCCTGGATACCTCTCCCAGTTCCCTCTTTTTAGGCAAAGAGCCCTGCTCTAATAGCATTCTGTCCCCCAGAGCCTGGCCTCGCCTGCGTGGACCTGTTTTATAACTAGATACCCTTGGCTTCGCTTTCTGTACTTGTCCTTGGGCCTAACAGCCTAAGAAGGAGAAGCAGAACTTGCTCATTCCCCTCCTTCCTTGCTTCTCCCCCAGTATCTTGCTTCTCTTATTCCATGCTGTCTTCTACTTAGAAAATTCGAGTCAAGCCTCCCTGTGCCTCACACATGGGCCTTACAGAAAAGCACATGATATTACACAGCTGCAGGTGCCAGGTCTATACAAAGGGGATCCTCAACACTCTCCCCAGCTCTGGCGCCTTCCCCTTTTTCTAATCCTCAAGCGTCCACCTTCTCCTACCCCTGCCTTCTGAAATTTCGTATAGAGGAAGGCACTCAAGATACATCAAGACTCGTACAAGATAAAGAGCTATAAGAAATTTAGAAACTTCACATTCAGATGGCTCCTAAGAACTTAAGTCAAGATGTAGTATGATGGGACCAGCTACATAATTGTGAGGCCCAGTGCAAAATGAAAATGCAGGGGCCTTGTTCAAAAAGTATGAAGAATTTCAAAATGGTGACACCAGAGCATTAAACCAAATGCGAGGCCCTCCTGAGCATGGGGCTCTTCAAAGTATGGGGCCCTTGTGACTGCACAGGCCATATATCCAGGAATCTGGCCCTGGTAGTATATTTCGCTCAAATACCCTTTGGTTCACAGACTAAAACACGTCCCTGCCACCTAGTCTGCCAGCATTTGGTATCATCATTACAATACAGGGTAATAACTAACATTTACCAGGGCTAGGAATGGAGCTAAGCCCTCTGCCTTTATTATATCAGTTAATATTCAGAGTACTCCAGTCACCACAGAGGAGGAAAACCAGGGTCCCTCCGTTTGTAGAGAGCAAAGCCTCATCCTCCAAACCACAGATCTCTCAGCCTAGAAAATAATAGGACCCATGATGGTGGATAAGTAAGAACAAAGGCATTATAGGCATTCAAACTAGGAGATTTTGACATAATAGAAAAATAACTTTTGGTTAGTAAACGCTTAGTATGTACCAGGCATGGGGCTCTGCAATTTACATGCATCCTCTCATTTGACACGTTTCTGGTGTGAATTTTATTTCATAGACCTAGTGCAAGAAGTTTCCCATACTTTATTTCTAAAGGTCACTTAATACTGTCCTGAGTCAACTTGCCCACACACAGCCCTACTCCCTAGCCAAGCACTCTTTGTGATGCCAGAAAACTGCGGCCCCTGCATGGCAGTCACCACATAGAGGCTGCTCTACCTGCTCGTGCACAGCATGGCCGAAGACTGCTTTTCCTTCTGGTGTCCAGTAACACTGGCCCTTATCTGCATCCCCCAGCTGACCTCAGATCTACACCTGGACCCTCACCTTCTTCAGGCCCCCATGGTATATTTCAGCATCCTCCAGAAGGAGCCATAAGGAGAAGCAAGACCCAGGTCACCTCCATGTTTGAACAGCCCCCAAACCCTGTACCCCTACTGATTTCAAACTTTTCCATGGCCTAGGGGAATGGGGAGAGGGACAATGAGGCAATTCCAGGCCTCTTTTGCTGGGACTGGACTGGGAAGAGGAGCTGCTAATACCAGAGGGTGTTTTTGTTTGTTGGTTTGGTTTTTGGTTTTGGGGTTTTGGGGTTTTGTTTTTGTTTTTAATTTAATTTAATTTATTTTTTATACAGCAGGTTCTTACTAGTTATCTATTTTATACATATTAGTGTATGTATGTCAATCCCAATCTCCCAATTCATCCCACCTTTGTTTTTGTTTTTGCTGTGCTATGCGGCTTACAGGATCTTAGTTCCCCAACCAGGCATCGAACCCAGGCCCACAGCAGTGAAAGTGCCGGATCCTAACCACTGGACCACAAGGGAATTCCCCAGAAGGTGTTTTTTATTTTCTTTTAATAACTTGTCATGTTTCAGCAGATGAAGAAACGTTAGCTGGAAGGAGAAGTGCCTGATCTAAGGTCCTATAGCTAGGAAGTGGCAGGGCTGGAATTTGAAGCTGTTGGACTCTACCCCTCAAACACAGAAGACCTGCTCCAACACTGGAATCACCTTGGGAGGACTATTGGAACTTCTCAGGCCCCACACTGGCCTACAGATTGATGATCTCTGGGGAAAATCGGCATTTAAAAAAAAATATCCCACATGTTACCTGGAAGCTTCTGGAATTTCTGTGTGGAATTTCTGTTTGGAATTCCAGCCATCCTCACAATGTTAAGTGTGGCAGACAGACTCTAAGGTGCCCCCACCATGATCAGTGCCCCCCGCATTCACACTTGTCCAAGTCAGCTCAGGCTGCCATAACAGAATGCCACAGACTGGATGGCTCAAACAACAAAAATGTATTCTCTCAAAATTTTGGAGGCTAGGACTTCCCTGGTGGTGCAGTGGTTGAGAATCTGCCTGCCAATGCAGGGGACAAAGGTTCAATCCCCGGTCCAGGAAGATCCCACATGCCACAGAGCAGCTAAGCCCATGTGCCACAACTACTGAGCCTGTGCTCTAGAGCCCGTGAGCCACAACTATTGAGCCTGCGTGCTGCAGCTACTGAAGCCTGCACGCCTAGAGCCTGTGCTTCGCAATAAGAGAAGCCACCGCAGTGAGAAACCCATGCGCTGCAACGAAGAGTAGCCCCCACTCGCCGCAACTACAGAAAGCCTGTGCACAGCAATGAAGACCCAACGCAGCCAAAAGAAACCCAAAAAGTTCTGGAGGCTGGAAGCCCCAGATGAGGGTAACCAGCCAATTTGGTTTCTAGGGAGGCTCTCTTCCTGGCTTACAGGCGGCTACCTTCTCCCTCTGTCCTTCTGTGGCCTTTCCTCAGTGTGTGTGTGAGGCGAGAGAAGTCTCTGGTGCCTCTTCTTATAAGGACACTGATCCTATCAGATCAGGACCCCCACCTTTATAACCTCGTTTAACTTTAATTACTTCCTTAGAGGCCCCATCTCCAAATACAACCACACTGGAGGTTAGGTCTTCAACATGAATTCTGGGGGGATGCGAATATTCAGTCCATAACAACAACTTTGTGTAATCCCTTCCCCTCAAGTCAGACATCCCCCAGAGGTGGGACTTGCAATTTGCTGCTAACCAATGGCATGTGGCAAAGGTGATAGGATGTCATTCTGTAACTACATTACATGGTATAAGATATCATCTTACGAGCAAACTTGCTCTAGAGGCCCTTCTTGCTGGTCTGTTGAAGGGAGTGGCCATATTGGGAAAGCCCGTGGGGAAAGAAACTACAGTTAGCCTCTAGGAGCTGAGGGTGGCTTCCAACCAAAGGAAGAGCAAGAAGCTGGGGCCCTCAGTCCTATAGCCACAAGGAACAAAAGTCTGCCAACATCCTGAGTGACCTTGGAAACAGGCTCTTTCCCATTCGTGCCTCCAGATGAGAATGCGGCCTGGCTAACACCTTGATTGTTGCCTTGTGGGCCCCAGAGAAGAGGGGTCATTTAAGCCATTCCTGGCCTTCCAACCCATAGAAACCGTAAGATCATAAACGTGTGCTGCTATAAACCACTAACCCAGTGGTCACTTGTTACACAGCAATGGAAAACAAATACATTAGACAATCTGACAATCTCCACTAACAAGGCTGCATGGATGGTTCCTCTTTTTATTACTTCTATCTAGAAGCAAGTTGTGGAATAACCAAGCAGGACAAAGGGCATGTATCAAACTGCCTGGTTTTTAAAATTTTTTTTTAAGATTTCTTGAGTATGAAAAGTAATAGGGCTTCCCTGGTGGTGCAGTGGTTAAGAATCTGCCTGCCAATGCAGGGGACATGGGATCAAGCCCTGGTCCTGGAAGATCCCCCATGCCGCGGATCAACTAAGCCTGTGCACAATTACTGAGCCTGTGCTCTAGAGCCTGCGAGCCACAACTACTGAAGCCTGCGCGCCTAGAGCCCATGCTCCGCAACAAGAGAAGCCACCACAATGAGAAGCCCGCGCACCGCAACGAAGAGTAGCCCTCGCTCGCCGCAACTAGAGAAAGTCCGCATGCAGCAACGAAGACCCAACGCAGCCAAAAATAAATAAATAACTTAAAAAACAAAAAAGAAAAGTAATAGATGTTCATTGTAGAAATTTTGGAGGCACACCAAAAAGAAAATAAAAATTACCAGGAATAATTTCCTCACACCCCCTCAGATAACCACAGATAACACATTGGCACATTGGCAAACAGCCTTCCCCAACATGATTTTATGCAGAGAAGCTGAATAAAGTTACAAACAGAGAAAGCTCTGTACGCTCTGGACAGACTGTTTTGTAACTTGCCCTTTCCACAGTGTCAGACCATATTTGAAGCATCAGAGGGCTGAATTTGTTCCTGGCATTTTGGGATGTTGCCAGATACCAATTTTAATGACCTCAGGTTTTTCCCAGGCTGGGCTTTGGCAAAGGAGACTCATAAAGGAAACTGAGGCCAGGCAGGGAATGACACCCTCGAGGCCAGATAGCCTGTTGTCACCCAGAAATTTCTGCCCCTCCAAACTCCTCATAACATTGTAGTTGAGCTGCTGTATCCCCAAAGCTGTTACCTTTGGGATTATTGTCAGAGTTCAGTTCATGTAAGCCACAGCCTCACCCCTAATGAGAGGGGCTTAGAATAGGGTGAACCCAGTACCCCTCTGCCTGAGACCTGGCCAGCCCACAACCCATGGAGCCTGATTCTTCCCGGGCCCCCACAGCAGCTGAAACTCGATTCCTGGAGCACCATTCTAGAACTTTTAGGGTTTGACCTTCTTTTAAATGTGAGTGGGAAGGTAGTAAGTGAGGAGATGGGAAAAGGAAGGCAGGAATCATTCATTCATTCACTCATTCAGCAAACTTTATCAAGCCTCTAGAAGTCCAGGCTCCGTTGGAGGGTACTGGAGCTATGGAGATAAGTACAACAGGGTCTCAACCCTAAACAATACTTCTGTATTTGAATGTGATACAATGAACAGATGTTACTTTTGCAATGAAAAAAATAATGTTCAGTGAAGATTTTTTTTAAAGAATGAGTTATTTTAACATTTATAAACCGTGTGACTGTTCCATTCGTCAACAATAAATGTGGAGAAAAGGGAACCCTCCTACACTGTTGATTGGAATGTAAATTGGTACAGCCACTATGGAAAACAGTATGGAGGTTCCTTAAAAAACTAAAATTAGAGCTACCATATGATCCAGCAATCTCACTCCTGGGCTTATATCCCGAGAAAACCATAATTCGAAAAGATACATACACCCCAATGTTCATTGCAGCACTATTTACAATAGCCAAGACATGGAAGCAACCTAAATGTCCATCCACAGAGGAATGGATAAAGAAGATGTGGTACATATATACAATGGAATATTACTCAGCCATAAAAAAGAACGAAACAATGCCATTTGCAGCAACATGGATGGACCTAGAGATTATAAGTCAAACAAAGAAAGACAAATATCATACGATATCACTTATATGTGGAATCTAAAAAAAATCCAATGCAAATGAACTTATTTCCAAAACAGAAACAGACTCACAGACATAGAAAACAAACTTACGGTTACCAAAAGGGAAAGGGTGGGTGGAAGGGATAAATTAGGAGTACAGCATTAACAGATACAAAGTACTATACATTAAACAGATAAGCAACAAGGATTTGCTGTATAGCACAGGGAACTATTTTCAATATTTTGTAATAACCTATAGTGGAAAATAATCTGAATATATATATATATATATATATATATATATATATATATATATAAAAGAATCACTTTGCTCCATATTTAAAACTAACACAATATTGTAAATCATCTATATTTCAATTTTTAAAAAAAAGATGGAAGCCACAGCGCCTTTTATGACCTAGTTCAAAGTCATACACTATTACTTCTGCTTTATTCTATTCATTACAAGCAGGTCACTGAGTCCAGCCCACACTCAGGGGAAGGGGAATTAAACTCTCTCTTGAAGAGAGGAGGATCAAAGAATTTGTGGACACATTTTTTTTCAAAAGCACCATCACAGCAATATATTCCAGTTCACATTGGGCATCAGACCCCCTTTCCAGTGCTCTGCTCTCTTGGAACCAGTACAAGCTCCCCATCTTGTCTCATAACGAGAAGTGTAGCTGATTTCCTTTTTCTCCTGGTCTGTCCCACACACTCTTATCCCTTTTTTCTACCCATGAGAGCTTATCATTATATTTTTCCCATCCCTCACAGTCCCCTTCCTTAAATGAATTCTAGTGTCAGTTGTTAAAATAATGAAATTTTTGTTTTTTACATGAAGCTTTTTAAAATTTATTTATTTATTTATGGTTGTGTTGGGTCTTCGTTGCTGCACACGGGCTTTCTCTAGTTGTGGCAAGTGGGGTTGTTGTGGTATGAGGGCTTCTCATTGCAGTGACTTCTCTTGTTTCAGAGCACAGGCTCTAGGTGCATGGGCTTCAGTAGTTGTGGCACGCGACCTCAGTAGTTGTGGTTCCCAGGCTCCAGAGCATAGGCTCAGTAGTTGTGGCTCACGGGCTTATTTGCCCTGTGGCATGTGGGATCTTCCCGGACCAGAGCTCGAACCTGTGTCGCCTGCATTGGCAGGTGGATTCTTAACCACTGCGCCGCTAGGGAAGTCCCTACATGAAGCTTTGTATGGAGAAAACTATTTCGAATGAAAAGTCCATATCCAGCTTTATGAAGAAAAGCAGGGACTCTGAAACTTTCTCTTGTGCACCCTCTCTGCAAAAAATGACTTGAGGATGTACTCCAACAAACTGATAAGGGAGTCCAGGAAAAAGACTTGGGAAACAAGAAACAGTGGAGGGCTTCCCTGGTGGTGCAGTGGTTAAGAATTCGCCTACCAATGCAGGGTACACGGGTTCAAGCCGTGGTCCTGGAAGATCCCACATGCCGCAGAGTGACTAGGCCGTGCACCACAACTACTGATCCTGCACTCTGGAGCCCACGGGCCACAACTACTGAGGCCCGCACGCCCAGAGCCCGTGCTCCACAACAAGAGAAGCCATCGCAATGAGAAGCCCACGCACAGCAACGAAGAGTAGCCCCCGCTCGCCAGAACTAGAGAAAGCCCATGTGCAGCAATGAAGACCCAACTCAAGGAAGGGAGGAAGGGAGGAAGAGAGGGAGGGAGGAAGGGAGGAAAGAAAGAAAGAGTGGAAATAAAAGAGAGAGAAGTTTTGAAAGAATCCCAATCTGACAGCTATGAAGACAACCTAAAATACAATGTGTCAAAACTAGAATTGGAAGTTAGAGGTCTCTGGGACAAAAACTTCAAGAATAAAAATAGATGTCATTGTGCAAATTGAGTATGTGAAAATCGAGACATTCTTAAAGATGAAGTGAAGACAAGAGACTCTGACTACCAAAAGGGAATTAGAAACTTGGTGGGGGGACGGGTATAAGCCTTGCTAGAAATTCACAATCAAACTAAAATGAACATGATTTGGGACAACTGATAGTGAGTTATCAGTAACCAGCGAAACAAAGACGACCAAATAACAGTCATAAACAAAGCTGAATTTATTGCCTTCCTGGCAAGAGAGTCATATCACTCAAACACAAGTTCCACAGGGCTCTCTGAGCAAAAATTAAAGTAAATTAATAAGGGGGGGCAGGGCAGGAGAGGAAGTGCACCAAATAAGGCAAGATTCTGAATATGGTCTCTAGATGGCTCACAGAGCAGACTGTAAAGTCATTTTTGCAAGTGCTCACCTCTAAGTTCTATATCACTGACACTAGGAACCCAGTTTGGAAAAAAAAATTGAGGGAAGAGTACGATTAATATTCTGAATTCATGATTAATTTTGTTGGGCTTAGAATAGATAGCAGGTGTAACTGTTTTCCTAAGATGTCTTTTTTTCTTTTTCCTACAAGCAATTTGTCACTTTTATTGAATATTTTCTTGGCAATCAGACTTTCTCAATTACTGTCTTCTAGAGGGTTCAGGTTTTAAATTTTGTTCCTTTCAATAAAAATTTTTAATTGTATTGTGTGTTTATTAGCTATTTAGCCATCATAGTTGTTTTCTGATTTTTATTCCGCAAGTGACAAAGTTTTATTACATGGAAATTTAAAGTTATACCTACCAAGATAAAGTTTAACCCAATACACAATGTTCCCATTCTCTTACTATTTCACAATCTCTTGTTAAATATAGAGGAACTGGGGGCAGGGAGTGAAGGAAGACTTTGGTGTACTTCAATTCTTTTTATTTTATTTAATTCTAGTAAAATAAAATAAAATATTTTGAAAAACTGAGACTCAGTATCTCATGGTGATGAATTAAGGATGATTTTTAAATTTTCACCTTTATGCATGTGCTTTTCTGTAAGTTTCTTTAAAAATTTAACCACGCATATGCATTTTTTAAATAAATAAATGTATTTATATATTTATCTTTGGCTGCATTGGGTCTTCCTTGCTGTGTGCAGGCTTTCTCTAGTTGCTACGAGTGGGGGCTACTGTTCATTGCAGTGCACAGGCTTCTCCTTGCGGTGGCTTCTCTTGTTGTGGAGCACAGGCTCTAGGCACACGGGCTTCAGTAGTTGTGGCACATAGGCTCAGTAGTTGTGGCTCGTGGGCTCAGTAGTTGCGGCTTATGGGCTCTAGAGCGCAGGCTCAGTAGTTGTGGCGCACGGGATTAGTTGCTCCGTGGCATGCGGGATCTTCCCGGACCAGAGCTCAAACCCGTGTCCCCTGCATTGACAGGCGGATTCTTAACCACTGCACCACCAGGGAAACCCCTGCATTATTTTTAAACCATAAAAAGTTATTTTATAAAAGAAAGCCAAATATATATGTAAAAGGATATTTATGACATTGTTCATTATAAGAAACAATGACAAACAACTAAAATGTCTGTCAACAAGGGAATGGAGTAAATGATGATACCCCCATAAACAATGATGTAGCTATTAAAAAGATTAAGGTAGAGTTATGTGAAGGGACTAGGAAAAATATTAAGGAAAGCAAGTGGCAGAAAAATATGTTCTCGGGGACTTCCCTGGTGGTCCAGTGGTAAAGAATACACCTTACAGGGCAGGGGACGCAGGTTCGGCCCATGGTCAGGGAACTAAGATGCCACGTACCACAACTACGGAGCTCGTCCACCTCAACTAGAGCCCACGTGCGCTGGAGCGTGTGTGCCACAACTAGAGAGAGAAAACCCACACGCCGCAACTAGAGAGAAGCCCGCGTGCGGCAACAAAAGATCCCGCATGCCTCAGTGAATGCATGCCACAACTAAGACCCAACACAGCCAAAAATAAATTAAATAAATAATAAATCTTTAAAAAAGAAAAAGAGAAAAATATGGTCTCATTTTTGTGTGTGGGGGTGGGGGGGAAGAGTTTAAATTACCCAAATATAATTCGAAGGGCTTGGAGATAAAAAGAGAGAGAAAGAGTGACGTAGAGATAGAGATACATGTGTATGTGTGTATACGAATATATATATATTTCAACTTGACCCCTAAATGCAAACTGATTCTCAACTGAAAAACAGGGCTCTGTTACCTGATGTGAGAAAACTAGGTGGACTTACTAAAGGAAGTACTGAATATGTGAAGACCACATATACTGATGATAATAAAATTTTACATTATGAGCTGACTTTAGAAACCATCACCTCACATCCCTTAAGACATTACTTCACTATTTGTGGACCAGAGATTCTAAGAGGATGGAAGTGTCACCAGCAAAGCCCAGGGAAAAATTCCCAGGGAAATAAAAACAGAATCTGGGTAATAAAATAAAGTCTAACCTTTTTTTTCTTTTTTTTTCCTTTGTGCTTAGTCTAGTTTCACTCGCTCTTAGAGGGCCGTGTGCAGAGGACCCGCACCGGGTGCTTCAGAACAGAGCTCCCGGTGCGAAATGGCTGCGCCAACACCTCAGCTCAGCAGAAACGCTGCAAACACCATGCAATTCAAGATGGCGGCGGCGGGCCATGGGCAGAGATGCTGCCCCGGCCCTGCGGTCTGGAGCCCCGAGCAGCACAGCTGTGCGCAACCCATAAGAACTCCGCCCTCCCCCCCACACACACACCCAGGAACCCTATAAAGCAGCCCCACCCACAGCCTGAGAAGGAAGGGGAGTGTGTACTCTAGAGCCCCAGCTCACAACTCTCCATTCTCTGATTAAAGAATAAATCTTTTCTTTGCTTCCGAACAGAATTCCGTCTCATTCTATTGGATCCAACCACAAGGGCAGAAGGACCTTGCTGGGGACTGACTCAGGAGGGTCAGTAATAAAAACCCATCAGTTAACAGATGATGGGGGACAGACTATTACTTTTAATGCTTTCCCACATAGTTTTATATTGTCTGAATTTGTTAAGTTTATAAATAATTTATAATTTTTTTAATTATAAAGATTTATGTCTTTATATGATGCATATTA
Organism: Stenella coeruleoalba; assembly: GCF_951394435.1. Classification (NCBI taxonomy): domain Eukaryota; kingdom Metazoa; phylum Chordata; class Mammalia; order Artiodactyla; family Delphinidae; genus Stenella; species Stenella coeruleoalba. Next base: position 66,367,433 of record NC_137160.1, on the reverse strand, counting down.
TCTTTCTATATATATTCACATAACACTTTTTTAAATTTTTTTGTTTGTGCCACGCAGCTTGCAAGATCTTACTTCCCTGACCAGGCATTGAAACTGGGGCCACTGCGGTGAAAGCACAGACCCCTAACCACTGGACTGCCAGGGAACTCCCACATAATAATATATATATATATTTTTTCTACTTTTAAAATTGGTTTATTTAGTCCATATGCATTTAATGTAATTTTTAAAACATGTTTATGGAGTATAATTGCTTTACAATGGTGTGTTAGTTTCTGCTATATAACAAATTGAATGAGCTATACATATACATATATCCCCATATCTCCTCACTTTTGTGTCTCCCTCCCACCCTCCCTATCCCACCCCTCTAGGTGGACACAAAGCACCGAGCTGATCTCCCTGTGCTATGTGGCTGCTTCCCACTAGCTATCTATTTTACATTTGGTAGTGTATATATATCCATGCCACTCTCTCACTTCGTCTCAGCTTACCCTTCCCCCTCCCCATGTCAAGTCCATTCTCTATGTCTGCGTCTTTATTCCTGTCCTGCTCCTAGGTTCTTCAGAACCATTTTTTGTTTAGATTCCATATATATGTGTTAGAATACGGTATTTGTTTTTCTCTTTCTAACTTACTTCACTCTGTATGACAGCCTCTAGGTCCATCCACCTCACTACAAATAACTCAATTTCGTTTCTTTTTATGGCTGAGTAATATTCCATTGTATATATGTGCCACATCTTCTTTATCCATTCATCTGTCGATGGACACTTAGGTTGCTTCCATGTCCTGGCTATTGTAAATAGAGCTGCAATGAACATTGTGGTACATGACTCTTTCTGAATTATGGTTTTCTCAGGGTATATGCCCAGTAGTGGGTTGCTGGGTCATATGGGAGTTCTATTTTTAGTTTTTTAAGGAACCTCCAAACTGTTCTCCATAGTGGCTGTATCAATTTACATTCCCACCAACAGAGCAAGAGGGTTCCTTTTTCTCCACATCCTCTCCAGCATTAATTGTTTGTAGATTTTTTAAAATAAATTTATTTATTTATTTATTTATTTTTGGCTGCATTGGGTCCTCGTTGCTGCGGGCGGGCTTATCATTGCAGTGGCTTCTCTTGTTGCGGAGCACGGGCTCCAGGCACGTGGGCCTCAGCAGTTGTGGCATGCAGGCTCAGTAGTTGTGGCACATGGGCTTAGTTGCTCCATGGCATGTGGGATCCTCCTGGAGCAGGAATCAAACCTATGTCCCCTGCATTGGCAGGCGGACTCCTAACCACTGCACCACCAGGGAAACCCTGTTTGTAGATTTTTTGATGATGGCCATTCTGGCCTGTGTGAGGTGATACTTCATTGTAGTTTTGATTTGCATTTCTCTAATGATTAGTGATGTTGAGCATCCTTTCATGTGTTTGTTGGCAATCCGTGTATCTCCTCTGGAGAAATGCCTATTTAGGTCCTCTACCTATTTTTGGATTGGGTTTTTTGTTTTTTTGATATTGAGCTGCATGAGCTGCTTGTATATTTTGGAGGTTAATCCTCTGTCATTGCTATGTTTGCAAATATTTTCTCCCATTCTGAGGGTTGTCTTTTCATCTTGTTTGTGGTTTCCTTTGCTGTGCAAAAGCTTTTAAGTTTCATTAGGTCCCATTTGTTTATTTTTGTTTTTATTTCCATTTCTCTAGGAGGTGGGTCAAAAAGGATCTTGCTGTGATTTATGTCATGGAGTGTTCTGCCTATGTTTTCCTCTAAGAGTTTGATAGTGTCTGGCCTTACATTTAGGGCTTTAATCTATTTTGAGTTTATTTTTGTGTATGGTATTAGGGAGTGTTCTAATTTCATTCTTTTACATGTAGCTGTCCAGTTTTCCCAGCACCACTTATTGAAGAGGCTGTCTTTTCTCCATTGTATATTCTTGCCTCCTTTATCAAAGATAAGATGACCATATGTGTGTGGGTTTATCTTTGGGCTTTCTATCCTGTTCCACTGATCTATATTTCTATTTTTCTGCCAGTGTCATACTGTCTTGTTACTGTAGCTTTGTAGTATAGTCTGAAGTCAGGGAGTCTGATTCCTCCAACTCCGTTTTTCTTTCTCAAGATTTCTTTGGCTATTTGGGGTCTTTTGTGTTTCCATACAAATTGTGAAATTTTTTGTTCTAGTTCTGTGAAAAATGCCATTGATAGTTTGATAGGGATTGCATTGAATCTGTAGATTGCTTTGGGTAATATAGTCGTTTTCACAATGTTGATTCTTCCAATCCAAGAACATGATATATCTCTCCATGTGTTTGAATCATCTTTAATTTCTTTCATCAGTGTGTTATAGTTTTCTGCATACAGGTCTTTTGTCTCCTTAGGTAGGTTTATTCCTGGTTTTTTATTCTTTTTGTTGCAATGGTAAATGGGAGTGTTTCCTTAATTTCTCTTTCAGATTTTTCATCATTAGTGTATAGGAATACAAGAGATTTCCGTGCATTAATTTTGTATCCTGCTGCTTTACCAAATTCATTGATTAGCTCTAGTAATTTTCTGGTAGCATCCTTAGGATTCTCTATGTATAGTATCATGTCACCTGCAAACAGTGACAGTTTTACTTCTTCTTTTCCAATTTGGATTCCTTTTATTTCTCTTTCTTCTCTGATTGCTGTCACTAAAACTTCCAAAACTCTGTTGAATATCAGCAATTGATATGATTTCAATTTTCTTAAATTTACCAAGGCTTGATTTGTGACTCAAGATATGATCTATCCTGGAGAATATTCCATTAGCACTTGAGAAGAAAGTGTAATCTGCTGTTTTTGGATGGAATATCCTATAAATATCAATTAAGACCATCTTAATTGAACATATCATCAACATATGATGAACATATCACCAACATATGATGAACATATCATCATGTTCAACATGATTGTTGAACATATCATTTAAAGTTTATGTTTCCTTATTTATTTTCATTTTGGATAATCGGTCCACTGGTGAAAGTAGGGGTGTTAAAGTCCCCTACTATTATTGTGTTATTGTCGATTTCCCCTTTTATGGCTGTTAGCATTTGCCTTATGTATTGAGGTGCTCCTGAGTTGGGTGCATAAATATTTACAATTGTTATATCTTCTTCTTGGATTGATCCCTTGATCATTATGTAGTGTCCTTCTTTGTCTCTTGTAATAGTCTTTATTTTAAAATCTATTTTGTCTGATATGAGAATTGCTACTCCAGCTTTCTTTTGATTTCCATTTGCATGGAATATCTTTTTCCATCCCCTCATGTACAGTCTGTATGTGCCCCTAGGTCTGAAGTGGGTCTCTTGTAGATAGCATATGTACAGGTCTTGTTTTTGTATCCATTCAGCCAGTCTATGTCTTTGGGTTGGAGCATTTAATCCATTTACATTTAAGGTAGCTATTGATATGTATGTTTCTATTACCATTTTCTTAATTGTTTTGGGTTTGTTATTGTGTTTCCTGCCTAGAGAAGTTCCTACAGCATTTGTTGTAGAGCTGGTTTGGTGGTGCTGAATTCTCTTAGCTTTTGCTTGTCTGTAAAGGTTTTAATTTCTCTGTCGAATCTGAATGAGATCCTTGCTGGGTAGAGTAATCTTGGTTGCAGGTTTTTCCCTTTCATCACCTTAAATACGTCCTGCTACTCCCTTCTGGCTTGCAGAGTTTCTGCTGAAAGATCAGCTGTTAACCTTATGGGGATTCCCTTGTATGTTAACTGTGCTTCTCCCTTGCTTCTTTTAATATTTTTTCTTTGTATTTAATTTTTGATAGTTTGATTAATATGTGTCTTGGCATGTTTCTCCTTGGATTTATCCTGGATGGGACTCTCTGCGCTTCCTGGACTTGATTCACTATTTCCTTACCCTTACTATTTCCTTATGGAAGTTTTCAACTATAATCTCTTCAAATATTTTCTCAGTCCCTTTTTTTTTCCTCTTCTTCTTCTGGGGCCCCTATAATTCGAATGTTGGTGCGTTTAATGTTGTCCCAAATGTCTCTGAGATTGTCCTCAATTCCTTTCATTCTTTTTTCTTTATTCTGCTCTGCAGTAGTTATTTCCACTGTTTTATCTTCCAGGTCACTTATCCGTTCTTCTGCCTCAGGTATTCTGCTATTGATTCCTTCTAGAGAATTTTTAATTTCATTTATTGTGTTGTTCATCATTGTTGTCTACTCTTTAGTTCTTCTAGGTCCTTGTTAAACGTTTCTTGTATTTTCTCCATTCTATTTCCAAGATTTTGGATCATCTTTACTATCATTACTCTGAATTCTTTTTCAGGTAGACTGCCTATTTCCTCTTCATTTGTTTGGTCTGGTGGGTTTTTACCTTGCTCCTTCATCTGCTGCGTATTTCTCTGTCTTCTCATTTTGCTTAACTTACTGTGTTTGGGGTCTCCCTTTCGCAGGCTGCATGTTCGTAGTTCCTGTTGTTTTTGGTGTCTGATCCCAGTGAGTAAGGTTGGTTCAGTGGGTTGTTTAGGCTTCCTGGTGGAGGGGACTGGTGCCTGTGTTCTGGTGGGTGAGTCTGGATCTTGTCTTTCTGGCAGGCAGGACCACGTCCGGTGGTGTGTTTTGGGGTGTATGTGAACTTATTATGATTTTAGGCAGCCTCTCTGCTAATGGGTGGGGTTGTGTTCCTGTCCTGCTAGTTGTTTGGCATAGGGTGTCTAGCACTGTAGCTTGCTGGTCGTTGAGTGGAGTTGGGTCTTAGCATTGAGATGGAGATCTCTGGGAGTGCTTTCGCCATTTGATACTACATGGGGCCAGGAGGTCTCTGGTGGACCAATGTCCTGAACTCAGCTCTCCCACCTCAGAGGCTCAGGCTGGACACCTGGCCAGAGCACCAAGACCCTGTCAGCCACAAGGCTCAGAAGAAAAGGGAGAAAGAAAAAGAAAGAAAGAAAAAATACATAAATAAAATAAAATAAAGTTATTAAAATAGAAAAAAATTATTAAAAATAAAAAAGTAATAATAAAAGAAAGAGAAAGAAAGAAGAGATCAACCAAACCAAAAAAAAATCCACCAATGACAACAAGCGCTAAAAACTATACTAAAAAACCCCCAAAAAACGGACAGTCAGAACCCTAGGACAGATGGCAAAAGTAAAGCTATACAGACAAAATCACACAAAGAAGCATACACATACACACTCACAAAAAGAGAAAGAGGAAAAAATATATATATTTTTAAAAAAGGAAGAGAGCAACCAAATCAATAAAGAAGTCTACCAATGATAGTAAGCTCTAAATTCTGAACTAAGATGAACATAAAACCAGAAACAAATTAGATGCAGAAAGCAAACCCCAAGTCTAAAGTTGCTCCTAAAGTCCAGTGCCTCAATTTTGGGATGATTTGTTGTCTATTCAGGTATTCCACAGATGCAGGGTACATCAAGTTGATTGTGGAGATTTAATCCACTGCTCCTGAGTCTGCTGGGAGAGATTTCCCTTTCTCTTCTTTGTTCACACAGCTCCTGGGGTTCAGCTTTGGATTTGGCCCCGCCTCTGAGTGTAGGTCACCTGAGGGCATCTTTTGGGAAGTCTGAGGTCTTCTGCCAGCATTCAGTAGGTGTTCTGTAGGAGTTGTTCCACATGTAGATGTAGTTTCGTTGTATTTGTGGGGAGGAAATTGATCTCCACGTCTTACTCCACCATCTTGAAGGTGCCCCATGTATTCAAACAAAATAGGCTGTACAGTGCTGCATACAGAGATTCACAATAGATTGTATAAAATGGTGCCAGCTCAGGATGACTCAGCAGTGGGAAAGGGCTGCCAGACTCACAGGGGTAGGAGATAAGAAATAGTTAAGTGGCTGACTGCTGCATCTTCTCCTCTGCAGAAAGCCCTCATTTTTCAACACTTTAAAAGATTTGCCTCAACTAAAGAGACCTGCATTGCCCAAGGTACAGTCGCCCCTCCGTATCCACAGGGGATTGGATACCAAGTCCAGGGACGTTCCATAACACTATTTTTTTTTTTTTTTTGCGGTACGCGGGCCTCTCACTGTTGTGGCCTCTCCCGTTGCGGAGCACAGGCTCCGGACGCGCAGGCTCAGCGGCCATGGCTCACGGGCCCAGCCGCTCCGCGGCATGTGGTATCTTCCCGGACCAGGGCACGAACCCACGTCCGCTGCATCGGCAGGCGGACTCTCAACCACTGCGCCACCAGGGAAGCCCCATAACACTATTTTTAATGGCTGCATAAAGTTGGACAATTAAGTCTTTTCTATTTTTTTATAATTATAAACATTCTTGTACATTAACCCTTGTTCATTTTTCCATTTGATTCTTCTATGAATTCATCCTAAGGGAAAGAAAGAGGGGAGAGAGGTATGCATTGTTTAGTAATATATTTTTTAATTAATTAATTTACTTATTTATTTGGTAGCACTGTGTCTTTTTTTGTGGCAGGCAGTCTCCTTAGTTGTGGCATGCGAACTCTTAGTTTCGGCATGCATGTGGGATCTTGTTCCCAGACCAGGGATCAAACCCCAGCCCCCTGCACTGGGAGCACAGAGTCTTATCCACTGAGCCACCAGGGAAGTCCCTGTTTGATAATACTTTTGTGAGGATAAAGTAAAATAATATTCGAAAAGAACCTCACTTCTGTAATTCTTCTTTTTGCCACTGGGCTCACAGCCAGGTCTGAAGAACCCTGATATGTTCAAAAGACATATCAGTTGCCACAGCCTGGACTGGCTCCTGAATGGGGCATGAACCCTGACCCTAAGCCTGACCTCAGGGCACTCACAGTCTTGAGGGGAAAACAGACACAAATAATTACAAAAAAATACAACTCACAAGAGAAGCACAGTGTCAGAAGTGGTATGTAACACTTCTCAAACTTCAACTTGCACATGAATCACCTGTGCGTCTGGATTCAGAAGGTCTGAAATAGGACTCAATACTGCATTCCTACCAGTTCCCAGGTGATGTCCAAAGAGTGGTCCTTCACAGACCACATTTTTAGTAGCAAGAGCATAAAGAGAAGATAAGCAAAGCTTTCCAGATTTCCGAGCAGAGTTTTGAAAGATAATTATGAATTTCCCAGGCAGTTAATGAGAGGAAGGGTATACCTTGGCAGAGAGAACAGTTTATGTAAAGGTGCAGAGGCATGAAATAGCATGGTCTGTCTGAAGCACCAAGTTCAAAGTGTGGGGGGCAGATGAGGAAGATCCCCCCACTAAGGAGCAGCAATGGTGATAGAACCAAGGAGGAAGAGATTCCACAGGGTGAATCCACAGGCTGGATAACTGACCAGAAAAGGGGGGAAGCAGAGGAGGGTATGCATGGCAAGGGGAAGGGTGCCCCCTCCAAAGGAGTGAATAAAGATCCTAGCGTAGGTTTGAGGGAGAAAGTAATGTGTTCAGTTTGAGGTTCAAGGAGTTGGAAGTGGAGGAGTACGGAGTATTGGAACATTAGTGGAGCCCTCTGGGGAAAGATTGGAGCAGGAACGGGCAAGTGGTCAATGTGTTGGGCAGTCAAGACCATGGTCTGGGAGTGGAGAAGGAGTCTCCAAGCCAGAAGCATAGTCTCTCTTCAAACCTCAGAACCACCACTATAAAGCTGCAAACCTGTGAATGATGTTTTTCATCTACATTTGAGAATGTTGATCATTAGAGGCAAAAACAGGATCCCAAGGCCCTCCTAAATTATCAATAACATCATACACAAAAACCTGTATGGAAATGTTTATAGCAGCTTTATTCATAATTACCCCAAACTGAAAGCAACCAAGATGTCCTTCAATAGATGAATGGGGCTTCTCTGGTGGCGCAGTGGTTGAGAGTCCGCCTGCCGATGCAGCGGACACGGGTTTGTGCCCCGGTCCGGGAAGATCCCACATGCCGCGGAGCGGCTGGGCCCGTGAGCCATGGCCGCTGAGCCTGCGCGTCCGGAGCCTGTGCTCCACAGAGGGAGAGGCCACAACAGTGAGAGGCCCTCGCACCGCAAAAAAAAAACAACCAATATATATATATGAATGGTAAGCAAACCACGATACACCCATCCAATCAACGGACTATTATACAGCAATATAAAGAAATGAACTATCAAGCTATGAAAAGACTTGAAAGAACTTTAAATGCATAATGCAAAGTGAAAGAAGCCTGTATGAAAAGGCTATGCATTATATGGTTCCAAATGGAAAAGACATAACTATAGAGACAGTAAAATAATCAGTGGATGCCAGGTGTGATATCATGATTTATAATAAGAATATTATATTTGGTCTTCATCTCTGTTCTGGCACAAAGCTCCTAAAACCCTTGGAATTTCCTGTGATAAGAGCAATAAAGGTGTGTTTTGTTATGTTAATGAGGTGATTTCGAGGCCGCTGGATAACCTTAGGATGGGGGCTGGTTGCCAAGCGAATGAGCCAGCCATGTGATTAGAGGGTTGGAACTTTTAGTCCCTCCCACCCCCACCTCCTCTGGGAGGGAAGAGGAGCTGGAGATTTGTGTTCAAACGCCAATGGCCACTGATTTAATCTATCACACCTGTGTAATGAAGCCTCCATAAAACCCCAAAAGGACAGGAGAGCTTCCTTACTGATGAACACACGGAAATTTGGAGAGAGCGGCACACCCAGAGGGCATGGACGCTCTGGGCCTCTTCCCACATACTTTGCTCTATGAATCTCTCCCATCTGGCTGTTCCTGAGTTATATCCTTTTATAATAAACCAGTAGTCTAGTAAGTAAAACATTTCTCTGAGTTCTGTGAGCTGCTCTAGCAAATTAATTGAAATCAAGGATGGGGTCATGGGAACCTCTGATCTATAGCCAGTTCATCAGAAGCACAGAAGAAAACCTAGATTTGAAATTGGTGTATAAGGGTGTGGGGGGCAGTCTTGTAGGACTGAGCCCTTAACCTATGGGCTCTGACGCTATCTCCAGGTAGTTAGTGTCAGAATTGAGTTAATTGCTTGGCAGTGTTGGAAAAAGCACACACACATCAGACCAGGGGTTCAGGGAGAGGGATGAATAATGAAGCAGAGAGGATTTTAAGGCAATAAAATTCTGTATGATACTGTAATGCTAGACACACTTCATTATTGCATTTCTCAAAACTCATAGAACTGTATAGGGGAGGGTGGGAAAAAAATACTGTACAGCACAGAGAGAAACCTAACATATGCAAATGAGAAAAATAATAATTTAGGAGGTTGGGACATCCTAGGAAGGAATAAGGCTGTGATAAGAGAATTTAACTATATGAATGTATGAATATATGAAACAACTTCACTGAAGGGAATGGAGGTGCTAATCTAAGCAAATCTTTGCACTAAGTGGGGTCTATAAGATTAGAGGCAAAAGGAACTGCACACAAACACTGTACTCCAGTTGATAATGTTGTTTCCTATGTGGTTACAAGTTAACAACTCTGATACTGCTATATGTGGATTAACCAAAACTTCAGAAATGGAGGCCTGATTGAAATTAAAAGGTTTGTTAGGACTGCAGCCTGAGAGACACAGGTTGAAGAAGCACTTGAACTGTGTTGCACTGAACTACAAAATGTTATATAAAGGCAGAAACCTCAAGGTTACATTTAGTTGCATGAGTTGTTTATCAAGAATTATAATTGAAGCTGGCAAGAAGTAAAGGTGCTTCTTAGGTAAGGATTGGTTGGGGTCCAAACTGGTTGCATAGTTACAAGGGGAGACCTTGAGGCCATAAGGTTGCAGCTGGCAGGCGTTCTGAATAAGCCTGGTGGTATCCTTGGGTCTGGTACAATTCAAAGAAAGTTTTTCTCGGTGATACAGAGAAGTGTCTGAGACCAGATCCTTAGTGACTGCCTGACTCCATTTTTGTACACCTGAACTGTGATCACTCCATTATAATTTCAATTTGTCATCACATGTATACTGGAATGGAACAATTAAGTAAATGGATGTCAGCAGGAGTCAGTTTTCTCACTGTTGGAACAGAAGTTTACAGATAAGCAAGAGAAAGAAGCTAGAAGGATCCACAAGGTAATGGATTAGAATTGGGTACATCAGCATGAGTTCATGTTCAGCTTAATATAGATATAGATGGTTACATATACACAAATTTATATATATATACAAATTTTAATATGTATGTGTTATATAAAATATGTATGTGTATGTTTAATATATATATACATATAGTTATATATATGGAAAACACATTTTTTTTGCTCTGTCTGCTGAGAGAGCCTAAAAGAAATGACACCCCAGAAGCCATAAGAATGCCTAATGCCCAGATTTTGGTCTCTGACGCTATTCCCCAAGAAAAGGAACCAAAGCTCCCTAGAGAAATGGCTGGTTCTAGGACTGCAGCAGGAAATATACAAGATGAGCCTGGAGCATCTTGTAGGGCCAGAGAGTAAGGAAGTGCTCAAAAAATAATAACAACAACAATAATAATAAGACTGTCATAGGAACCAACTGAAATAGCTTCTAATAGCCAAAGCTGAAACAATTTAAGCAAAAAGTTAAAGTAGCATTGGATAATGACTCAAAGTAAAAAAATAAATATCCGTTAGTTCATAATAATAAAAATCATTGAATAAATTAATGAAGGGCAGAGAAGAGACAAATGTCTCATGCTGGATGGAGTGGACTGGAGAGCGTGCCCCCAAAACTCGGGTCCACCGGAAACTCTGAATGTGACTTTATTCAAAAATAGGGTCTTTGCGGGCTTCCCTGGTGGCGCAGTGGTTGAGAGTCTGCCTGCCGATGCAGGGGACGTGGGTTCGTGCCCCGGTCCGGGAAGATCCCACATGCCGCAGAGCGGCTGGGCCCGTGAGCCATGGCCGCTGAGCCTGTGCGTCCGGAGCCTGTGCTCCACAGAGGGAGAGGCCACAACAGTGAGAGGCCCGCGTACCACAAAACAACAACAAAAAAAAAATAGGGTCTTTGCAAATGTAACTAGTTAAGGACCTCAAGATATTGTACTGGGGTGGAGGTGGTGGGGGTGGGATGAATTGGGAGATTGGGATTGACATATATACACTAATATGTATAAAATAGATAACTAACAAGAACCTGCTGCATAAAATAAATAAATAAATAAAATTAAAAGAAAAAAAAGATATCATACTGGATTCAGACTGAGCCCTTAATCCAATGATTGGTGTCCTTATAAGAAGGACATACAGATACACAGAGAAGAAGGCCAGGTGAAGGTGGAGGCAGAGATTAGAGTCATCCTGCCCCAAGCCAAGTAATGCTTGTGGCCACAAGAAGCAGGAAGAGGCAAGGAACACTTCTTCCCCAGACCCCTCAGAGGGAATATGGCCCTGCTGACACCTTGACTTCAGGCTTCTAGCCTCCAGAGCTCTGAGAGAATAAATGTCTGTTGTTTTAAGCCATCTAGTCCATGGTAATTTATTACGGCATCTTTAGGAATCTAATACACAAAAGAATTCCAAATAATTCATGTATAGATACTCTACCCTCAAGGAGGGGGAGCATAACTCTCTCCTTATTAGGCATAGGCTGTACATAGCGACTTCCTTCCAAAACGTACATTATGGAAAGGAGAACAAAGAGTAACTTGACAGGGGAAAAACCTAGAAAACACTACGTCAGCCGGGTGATCAAGGCCAACATCAACAGTCATCAATCACGTTGATAGCGTGTCTGCTTGATATGATGTAATGGAAATGGAGAGCTCTGTGGTCTCCTTCCCCATAACCTGGTCTTATGAGAAAAACATTGGACAAATCCAATAGTGGAGCAGCCTACAAAGTATTTGACCACTTCTTCTCAAAATTATCAAGGTTGGGGATTCCCTGGCAGTCCAGTGGTTAGGACTCTGCGTTCTCACTGCCGACGGCCTGGGTTCAATCCCTGGTCAGGGAAGTAAGATCCCACAAGCTGCACGGAGCAACAACAAAATAATAATAAAGAAAGAGAGAGAGAGAAAGGAAGGAAGGGAGGAAGGGAAGGAGGAAGGAAGGAAGGAAGGAAGGAAGGAGAAAGAAAGGAAGGAAGAAAGAAAGAAATTCTTGCACCTAGCAACAGTATTTTAAAATAACAATAATGATAGCTTGCATCTACTAGCTCCTAGTTGTATTACAGTAACCAGGCTTAGCATTTGACATATTCTGTCCCATTTAATCCTTTAATGGCCCCATGAATTAAGAACTGATACCCATGAAGAAACCAAGGCTCTCAGAGAGTTTGAGTATCTAGCCCAAAGTTAAATACTGTTTAACTTGAGAGCTGAGTTTTGAATCCAGGTCTGTCTAATTCCAGGGTCCACTCTTTTGAGCAGTTGATAGAGACCTTTCAAAACAACTCATGGTTTATGGAGGAAGAGAGAGAGAACACATGCAAACTCTTTGCTTCAGTTTCCTCATGTGTAAAAAAAAAAAAAAATTCCTCGTAAACAGTAGCTACCTCATGATGACTAAGTGAAATACAGCCTATAAAATGCCTTCATAGTGTTTGACATATACTAGGCACTTAAGAAACCCATATTCTCAGTGTTATTTGAGGATCAGATCCAAACAGCACACACACACACACACACACACACACGTACACTGTTGCCATGTTCTTGCTTCAAAAAGTCACACAAGTATTTAAGATTTTTGAATTAGTTACAAAAATATCAAATTCATAAGATGGCACAGAAAAATGTGGATTCCCAGTTTCTTTTGACAAATCAGAAGCCCTAGCATCCCCGGGTGCATATTCCACAGTGCCACAATCACAGGAGCTTTAGACAGAGCGTGTGCCTTCTGTAGGCATGTGCCACAATCTCCACCACTCCCCAGTGTCCCCTAACCTGGAGGCCACTGAGTTGACCTGCAATATTTTTTTTAACATTTTATTATGAAAAATTTCAACCATACAGAAAAGTAGAAGTGATAGTGTAATGAACCCTGTATTCATTTCTTAGGGCTGCCATAACAAATTACCACAGATTGGATGGTTTAAAACAGAAATTTATTCTCTCAGTGTTTTCCCCAGCTTTACTGAGGTATTTATACCATAAAATTCATCAATGATAAACATATAGTGATTCAATGATTCTTAGTAACTTTATAGAGTTATGCAACCACCACCACAATTATTTCAGAATATTGCCATTGGGACTTCCCTGGTGGCACAGTAGTTAAGAATCCGCCTGCCAATGCAGGGGACTCAAGTCTGATGCCTGGTCAGGGAAGATCCCACATACCGCGGAGCAACTAAGCCCACGTGCCACAACTACTGAGCCCGCGCGCCACAACGAAGAGTAGCCCCCACTCGCTGCAACTAGAGAAAGCCCACACGCAGCAACTCAGACCCAACACAGCCAAAAGTAAATAAATAAATTTATTTAAAAAAAAAAAAAGAATATTTCCATTACCCTACCAAGTTCACCTGTGATCATCCACAGTCATCTCAACTCCCAACCTCAGCTGTGGGCAAACATTGACCTGCTTTCTGTTTCTATAAATATACCTTTTCAGGGCATTCTGTATAAGTGGAATCATACAATATGTGACCATTTATGTCTGACTACTTTCACTTAGCATGATGTTTTTGAGGTTTATCCATGTTGTATCAGTACTTCATTACTTTTTTTTTTTTTTTTTTTTGCGGTACGCGGGCCTCTCACTGTTGTGGCCTCTCCCGTTGCAGAGCACAGGCTCTGGACGCGCAGGCTCAGCGGCCATGGCTCACGGGCCCAGCCGCTCCGCCGCATGTGGGATCCTCCCGGACCGGGGCATGAACCCGTGTCCCCTGCATCGGCAGGCGGACTCCCAACCACTGCACCACCAGGGAAGCCCCTTCATTACTTTTTAAATTGCTGAATAATATTCTATTATTACCATAGTCTGTTTATGCATTCACCAATTGATGGACATTTGGATTGTTCACAGTTTGGGGCTATTAGGTATAATGCTGTTATGAACTTTCATGTACAAGTTTTTATGTGGACATATGTTTTCATTTCTGTTGGGTAGATACCTAGGAGTGTAATTGCTGGGTATGTGGTAATTCTGTGTTTAGTGTCTACTGTTTTCCAAAGGGGCACATTCTTTTACATTCCCATCAGCAGTGTATAAGGGTTCTGATTTCCTCACATCCTCACCAACACTTGTTTTTATTTGACTTTTTTTTTTTTTTTTGCCACGCCACACAACTTGAAGGATCTTAGTTCCCTGACCAGGGAATGAACCCAGGACTACGGCAGTGAAAGCGCTGAGTCTTAACCACTGGACCGCCAGGGAATTCCCATATAGTTGTAGTTCTTAAATTTATATCTGTGATCCATTTTCAGTTTATTTTTCTGTATTGTGTGAGGTAGGACATAAATTCATCCTTTTGTATATTGATATCCAATTGTCCCAGAACTATTTGTTGAAAAAACTACCTTTTCCTTATCAAATTGCCTTGATACTTTGTTGAAAATCAATTGACCATAAATGTAAGGGTCTATTTCTGGACTCTTGATTCTGTTCCATTGATCTGTGTTCAGCCTTTTGCCAGTTAAGTTTGAACTTAGGAAGTACAAGTCCTCCAACTGTTCTTCATTTTACAAATTCTTTTGACTATTTTATGTCCTTGCATTTCCAAATGAACTTTAGGATCATGTTAAATGATCCTGTTAGCATGCTAAATCCTGTTAGTATTTCGTAGAGATTATATGGAATCTAGAGACCAATTTGGGAACAATTGTCATCTTTTTTTTTTTTTTTTTTTCCCGGTACGCAGGCCTCTCACTGTTGTGCCTCTCCCGTTGTGTAGCACAGGCTCCGGACACACAGGCTCAGCGGCCATGGCTCATGGGCCCAGCCGCTCCATGGCATGTGGGATCTTCCCGGACCGGGGCACGAACCCGTGTCCCCTGCATCGGCAGGCGGACTCTCAACCACTGTGCCACCAGGGAAGCCCAACTGTCATCTTAATATTGAGTCCATGAACATGAATCTCTCTCCATATATTTAGATATTCTTAAATTCCTCTCATCAATGTTTTATAGTTTTCTGTGTACAAGTCTTGCACTCCTTTTGATAGATTTACTCCTGAGTATTTTTTTTTAATGCTACAGTGAATGGAGTTAGTTTCCTGGTTTCTTTTTGCTGTTGTTGTTTGTTGCTAGTGTGGAGAAGTACAATGGATTTTTTTCATTATATTGACCTTGCATCCTGTGACTTTACTGAACTTATTTATTAGTTCTAGCAGTTTTTGTTCATGGTAGGAGGGGAGGTCTTTAGGATTTTCTACATACATGATCATGTTATCTGTAAATAAAGACAGTTTTACCTCTTTTCTTCCCAAATAGGTGCCTTTATTTTCATTTTTATCTTGTCTGTCCAGAACCTATAGTACAATGTTGAATACAAGTGGCAAAAGTGGACAGCCTTGGCTTGTTTTTGATCTTAGTTCCCCGACCAGGGATCGAACACGCCCCTCAGCAGTGAAAGCTCAGAGTCCTAACCACTGGACCACCAGGGAATTCCCTATATAGTATACAGTTGGATCATAATTTTTTAACCATTCTGCCAATCTTCTGTCTTTTATTTGGTATATTTACGCCATTTACATTTAAAGTAACTGTTGATATGTTAAGACTTAAGTCTGCCATTTGACTATGTATTTCTATCTTTTCCTTCTATTTCTCATCCTCTGTTGCTTTTTATTGCTTTCATGTGGATTACCTAAGCATTTAGGTCATATTTTTAGAATTCCAATTTGATTTATTTGTAATATTTTTGAGTATATTGCTTTGTATAGTAAATGTACGTGTAAATATATATATTTACATTTATATACGCATGTATGTATAAATATATAGGTTTTTTTTCTAGTACTTTTTCTAGGTATTACTGTGTAATCATGTAATTCATCACAGCCCACTGATGTCGACATTTACCACATTGAGTGAAATGTAGAAACCACACTTTCCATTTAGAGCCCTTTACCCTCCCACTTTTTCAATCTAATTGTCTTAAGTATTTCTTCTACATACATTGTCCACCTGTGTGGCAGAACCACACTGACTCCATTTTGTCAGCTCCATCTTAGACCCACATTTTGTCAGCTCACCTTTCCGTGTGACTGAGATTTAGCCTAACTCACCAAGGAATGTGCCCAAACCAGAAGAGTTCCCCATCAACTTTTACCCTTGCTTTCATCTGACATGAAACTTGGAAGAATGCCTTTCGTTGACACAGATGGTTAATGGTCATGAGCCCCTCGAGGGTAGGAAAAACCCCTCGGTTCCCATTGGTGTGGAGGTGCTTCTCCCTAGTAGTCATATTCTATTTTTAGCTTTAGCCCCTTCAAATTCCCCTGTACCCCTTCAGTGGCATGCAATACAGCTTCAAATGCCTCTGGATCATCCATTTGCCCAATCCTTCCTGCCTCTATGCAAGTTACCCACAATAAACTTCATAACTGCACTTTATGCAGTTGTCCGCTCTATTTTTCGGTCTCAAAGTTCCTTCTCAGTTTGGAGGATATTATTCAATATCTCTGCCTCCCAATACCACCACATCAGATGGTATTATAAATTTTTTTCAATCATAAAATATGATTTAAAATCATGAGGATCATGAAGAATAGGTTAGTTCTATTTTTACCCATTCCACTTTTCTTTCATTTCTAAAGGCTTCAGCCTTCTTCTGTGATTATTTTCTTTCTGATGAGAGAACATTCTTTAGCCATTCTTTAGTAGCAAGTCTACTAGCAAGAAATTCTCTTAGTTTCCATTCATCTGAGAATGTCTTTATTTTTCCCTTCACTCCTGAAAGATAGTTTCACCGGGTACCATTCATTTTCTTGCAGCACTAGAAAAATGTTGCACCACTTCCTGCCTGCCTCCATGGTTTCAGATGAGACATCTGCTGTGATCCAAGGTAGTATTCCTTTATAAGTATGTGTCATTTCTCTCTGCTGCTTTTATTTACTTTTTTTACAAGTTTTCTTTTTTGAATTAATTTAATTTTGGCTGCATTGGGTCTTCGTTGCTGCGCACAGGCTTTCTCTAGTTGTGGCGAGCAGGGGCTACTCTTCGTTTTGGTGCATGGGCTTCTTATTGCGGTGGCTTCTCTTGTTGCAGAGCACGGGCTCTAGGGCGCATGGGCTCAGTAGTTGTGGGGCGCGGGCTCTAGAGCGCAGGCTTGGTAGTTGTGGTGCAGGGGCTTAGTTGCTCCGTGGCATGTGAGATCTTTCCGGACCAGGGCTCGAACCCATGTCCCTTGCATTAGCAGGCAGATTCTTAACCACTGTGCCAACAGTGAAATCCCTCTGCTGCTTTTAATATATTTTTTCTTTGTCTTTGGTTTTTACAAATTTAAATATGATGTATCTTGCTGTGGCTCTCTTCGAATTTATCCTATTTGGGATTAACTTGGCTTCTTGTATCCATATTTTTATGTCTTTCACCAAATTTGGGACATCTCCAAATTTTATTTCTTTGAACACTTTTTTAGTCCCACACTCTTCCTCCTCTACTTCTGGAACTCCAGTGATACGAAGGTGAGATCCTTTGTTATTGTCCCACAGATCTGTGAGGTTCTATTCATTTTTTTTCAGTCTTTTTTTTTTTTTAAGAGCAGTTTTAGCTTCAAAGCCAAACCGAGATGAAGGAACAGAGATTTCCCATATACTCCATGCCGCTACACGTGCATAGCCTCCCCCATTATCAACATTCCCCACAGAATGGTACATTTGTTACAACAAATGAATCTACTTTGACACATCACAATCACCCAAAGTACATAGTCACTCTTTGTTTTGTACATTCCATGGGTTTGGACAAGTGTATAATGACATATATCCAAACTATAGTAACATACGGAGTATTTTCACTGCTCTAAAAATCCTTTGTGCTCTGCCTATTCATCCCTCCCATCCTCTAACTCCTCATAACCACTGATATTTTTACTGTCTCCATAGTTTTGCCTTTTCCAGAATGTCATATAGTTGGAATCATACAGTATATAGCTTTTTCAGATTGGCCTCTTTCACTTAATGTTATGCATTTAAGTTCCCTCCATGTCTTTTCCTGGCTTGATAGCTCATTTCTTTTTAGCAGTGCATAATATTCCATTGTCTGGATGTACCATATTTATTTATCCATTCTCTATAAAAGGATATCTTGGTCATTTCCAAGTTTTGGCAATTATGTATAAATCGCTATAAAAATCTTTGTATAGGTTTTTGTGTGGACATAACTTATCTCCTTTAGGTAAATACCTAGTAGTGTGAATGCTGGATTGTATAGTAAGAGTATGTTTAGTTTTGTAAGAAACTGCCAAACTGTCTTCCAAAGGGGCTGCACCATTTTGCATTCCCACCAGCAATGAATGAGGGTTCCTGTTGCTTCATATCCAGCATTTGGTGTTGTCCATGTTCTGGATTTTGGACGTTCTAATAGGTGTGTAGTGGTATCTAACTGTTGTTTTAATATGCATTATATGTAGACATATGTTGTAGAGCATCATTTCATATGCTTATTTGCCATCTTTATATCTTCTTTGGTGAGGTGTCTGTTAAAATCTTTGGCCCATTTTTTTAACCAGGTTTTTTTTGGTTGTTGTTGTTGTTTTTTTTTTTTGGCTGCAGCATGTGTCATCTTAGTTCCCTGACCAGGGATCGAACCTGGGCCCCCTGCAGTGGAAGAGCAGAGTCCTAACTACTGGACCACCAGAGAATTCCCAATCAGGTTGCTTTCTTATTTTTGAGCTTTAAGTGTTCTTTTTATGTATTGGATAAGAGTCATTTATCAGATATGTCTTTTGCATATATTTTCAGTCTTGTTTCTCTCTGTTGTGCAGATTGAGTAAATTCTATAGACACGTCTTTAATTCACTAATTCTATTCTCTGTCATCTCCACTCCACTGAGTCCATCGAGCAAGGTTTTTATTTTGATTACTGTATTTTTCAGTTCTATAAATGCTATTTGGTTCTTTTTATAATTTCTATTTCTCTGTTAAGATTTTCTATTTTTAAATTTGTCTCCAGAATATTTGTTATTATTGTTGAAGCATTTTTATGATGGCTGCTTCAAAGTCCTTGTCAAATAATTCCAGCATCTACTCCATCTTGATATTAGCATCTGTTGATTTTCTTTCCTTATTCAAATTGTAATTTTCCTAGTTCTTGGTATAATTGATAACTTTTTTATTACATCCTAGACATTTTGGTTATTATGTTAGGAGATTCTTGAGCCTATTCAAATCCTGTATTTTAGAAATTACCCTTTTTCACTGTAGGTTCTGGACTATTTCTGTAGTCCTGTGTTCCAATGACAGCTTAATTTTTCTGAGCCCTTGCAATGTTATTATTATCTGCTTCATTCTTCTTGTGATGCTGAGCCTCCTGCTCAATTCCTTTTGGTGCCATATGTGGGGGAAGAAGTGCTATTCTGGGTCACCTGCTGTCACTGAGGACCTTCTGGCAGAGGTGGGGGTGGGCAGAAGCTGCTGGGCCTAGGTATCCCTATGCCACAGGGATAGAGAGTAGGGAAACACAAAATTCTGCTTCTGTTGCTGCTGCTGCTGTCACTATGATGGATGGGACCACCCATTAGTGCCCTGGTTGTGGAATGAAAGCTATGGTAGCCTGGGGCTTTGCTGCTGCTACTGCTGCTGGCAAATCAGGCTGCCCATAGACCCCAGTTGTGGAGTGGATTTAACTCACTTTTTCAAAACTCAAACACATCTACTATCAATTTAAATTCATCCTAGGAACTCCCTGGCAGTCCAGTGGTTAGGACTCTGCACTTTCACTGCCAAGGGCTCGGGTTCAATCCCTGGTCAGGAGCTAAGATCCTGCAAGCCGCGTGGTGCGGCCAAAAAATAATAATAATAATAATAAACTCATCTTAAGAACCAATGGCCATGATGAAATCATGAGTTTCGAGGGCCAGTTTTAAATTTTCCTCTAGGACACATGTAATGATTGACAGGAAAAAAATGTTTAGCCTTGTGCCACCTGAAATCATTTCATGGACACCTGAGGCCACTTTGGGGAATCATCCCTTCAGCACACTGACACACTTAGCCTCTGTTTGCCCTGCCTAAATGCGTGAGTAGAATTACTCTCCCAAATAGCCTGAGGCTATTTTGTGCTCAGAATACCCTAGAATGGGTCTTCGATGTTGTCACCTCACCCTATCACAGGCCAAAACGATGATCAGGTTGAAATTCTGAAAACAGCCTTGGTACATGTCAGGGCAGTGTGTGGAAGCTGCACGCCTCACGTGGAGCGCAGGCAAATGCTGCTATGCTCACACGTGTACCCGCTTACGTGCTGAACGCCTGCATGATTGCCTGCTTGCATGCTTGCTTATTTACAGACTTTCTGCCCATACAATTACATGCTTACTCCCTGACCTAGTTACTCAATTACAGACTTATACACTTACCTGCTTACGTGTTTACCTCCTTACATGCTGCATGCGTACCTCCTTGCACACGTATATTTTACATGCTTACACTCTCAGGTGCTAACACAGTTACACGCTTACTTGCTCATCTGCTTAGGCGCCCTTTTACCCGCTTAACCCCTTTACACAATTACACACTTACCATTTACACACTCTGACACAATTACATGCTTATGAACCACTTACACAGCTCCAGCTCCAGACCTGGTGGGGTCCCAGCTGCAAAGACACCCTGCTAACAAGGAAAGGGAGTTGGATTTCAGGGAAGGAAGGCTCTTAGTCATGCTCGCAGCAGTCAGGGCTGCTCTCGTCCCTGGCGCCTGCCTCATACCAGCCTGCTCTTGCAAAGCTCCTGTCCACACCTCCAACAGCTGCCAACATATTTCCTGCGGCCTGAACATTTTTGCGTGTGTCAAGTTGGAAGGAAAACAAGCAGCATTCAGGGCACTTGTGCGTTCCCAGCCTTACACGTAGTGCCTTGTGTATAATCTCCTCCTCAGCCTTTTGGCTCCTGGCCTGCTCGGCTTCATGCAGCTCCGTCTGGTGTGAGTCAGAGCTGATTTTCAAATCAGTAGACGCTGGCTTCACAGATGGCATGTAAGGTATCTCCTCCAGGGAAGAACAGCCTGAGTGTGGCTGGTGGAAGGGATAGAGCACTGGACTAGGAGGGCTGGATAGGCCTGAATTCAGCGTCCAGATGGGCCTCTTCTGAGCTGTGTGACCTTGGGGGAGTCACTTATCCGCTCTAAGTTTCTGTTTCCTCATACGAGAGAAGCGGGTAACTGGGGGCGTTAGAAAAGCAGAAACTGGATCCTTCTGCCTTTCTCTTCTCTTCCCTTGGTCCTGGTACACAATAGACCAGTGAATGCTTTCCACCTGGAATAAGACTTCTCAAGACATTCATACTCCACTGAGCACTAGAAAAGTGGCACAAAAGCCACGGAGCACCGTTCTCAAAGTGGGGTTCCCCCCACCTGCATCAGAATCATTACAATGCTGGTTGAATACAGATTCATGGGCCCCAGCACCTCTGGGCATAGGACCCAGGAGTCAGCAATTTGACAACTTGCATAGAAAGAATCACTTGCATAAGGTACAGAAAACAATTTCCGCCATTCCTTTTCTACACATAATAGGTTCTTATTAATCCTTCAAGTGAGCTCCGAAGTCACCTCCACCACGAAGCCTTCCTAGACTCAACCCAGTTAAAATTAATTGCCTCATCCTCTGTGGGCTCACAAGTAAACTACCTTATTCACATTTGTGTCCCCAGCACCAGCCCAGGAGCACATAGCAGATGCTCATATTTAAAAATAAAATCTAACATCCCTCCCTGGCCTGAGGGGCTCTCAGTGCTCTGATCTTCCCCATTTCTACCTGCCTTCCGCACCCCACTCAACTCACCTCTCCCTCCTCTGCCCCTCAACCTCGATGCTCCTGCCACACTGGCCTTCGTTCTGTTCCGTAAGCCAAGTTCCATCCATCCTCTCATCCTTTGCTCTTGCTGTTCCTCTGACCGAACCACTATTCCTTCAGATCTTTGCGTGACTGGCTCCTTCCCACTGGACGTCAGGTTCCAGATCAAATATCACCTTCTCAGAGACACTGTCTCTGCTCACCCAACCTGAAGAAGTGCCCCAGTAACACCTGTCTCATCACCTCATTTTAGTTTTATCATACATTGATCATTCTATGATAGTTTTTTTTTTCTTTTCTTTTCTTTTTCTTGGCCGCACCACGCGGCTTGTGGAATTTTAGTTCCCCAACCAGGGATTGAACCCAGGCCACGACAGTGAAAGTACCAAGTCCTAACCACTGGACCGCCTGGGAATTCCCGATAATTTCTTTTTTAAAAAAATACGTTTGGGGACTTCCCCAGCGGTCCAGTGGTTAAGACTCCACGCTTCCAATGCAGGGGGCTTGGGTTCAATTCCTGGTCGGGGAACTAAGATCCCACATGCCAACGTCTGGAGACATCTTGGGCTGTCACAGCTGGGCAGGTAGGTGCTCCTGGCATCTAGTGAGTAGGTGCCAGGAATGCTGCTAAACATTCGACAATGCACAGGAAAAAACAAAGAATGATGCAGCCCCTAATGTCAGTAGATCCTTGGAGGAGAAGCCCTCTCTAACTCATCTCTGATGTCCCAGTGCCTGGACCAGTGCCTGGCAGATCTTACGCAGCTCAAACATTTTTGCAGTGTGAACGAATAAAATGTTTAAATTAAATGTTGGATTTAATTTTAAAGCCTAAAATTTCCCTAGAGAGCCATTAAACCACAGGTTTTCACACTGCTTCTGGAAGCCTCAGGCTACGGGGCAGAGTTTCGGGAATTCTGTATGCAATGAAGAGTTTTCAGCTCAACCCTGAAGACGTAAATTTCCTGGTCTGTTTTATATATTGGGGTCCCAATTGTCTGACAAGTTCTACCACTTTAAAAAATGGGGAAACCACTGCTCCAAACCAGCCCCTTCATTTCACCCAGCTGCAAGCCAGGACCCAGAGAAGCTGGGGGCCCCTCAATATTATTCCACAGAAAGCCAGGTCTGAGTCTCCTGAGTTCCCCGGCTGGCCTTGGTCACAGAACTGGTCACAGTGCTGTGATTTGCGAAAGACACAATTTAGGAGCAAGACAATGTTATGTAACAGTTAGGAGCACCAGAGCCGTATCAGGTGGGTTTTCATCCTGCCTCAGCCTCCAGTCAGCTGTGTAGTCTTGGAAAAGCCATTTAACCTCTCTGAGCTTTCGTTTCCCCTGAGGATCTGTAAAAATGGAGACATTAATATTACCTACTTTATAGGGTTGTGATGCAGATTAAAATAGTTAAAATGTGAAAAACGTTTAGAACAGTGTCTGGCACAGAGTAACTGCTGTTACTATGCTGTAGAGTAGGTGACCAACTCATCCCGGTTTGCCTGGGACAATCTTGGTTTTAGTACCGAAAGTCCTGTGTCTCAAGAAACCTCTCGAGACTTCCCTGGCGGTCCAGTGGTTAAGACTCCGCACTACCACCGCAACGGGGGCAGGTTCGATCCCTGGTCAGGGGAATAAGATCCCACGTGCTGCGTGGCGCGGCCAAAAAATAAAAAAGAAATTAAAAAAGAAACTCCTCAGTCTGAGCAAAGCAGAACACTTGGTTCTCCCAATTGTATGTGTATGTTTGATTTTTAAAAAACCATCTGCAGTACTGTTCAGTAACTGTATTAATGTTCAGTTTGACTTCATTACTAAGTACTTTTTTACTTAGCATGTTACATATACTGAGCATTAGGGAAGGGTTACTGATGAATTGATTACACAGATGGGATAGCACGGGACATCTTTAGTCTACTTTTTTTTTTCTAGCGTGTTCCTCTCACTGGATACAGTAGTACATTAGTGGCTTTTTTGGCATTGATTTATGGGAGTGATATTTCTTGAGTAGTATTTTTTTTTACATTTTAATATTATTCTCCTTTTCCCCCAAGTTTTATTGAGATATGTTGACATACAGCACTGTATAATTTTACAGCATAATGATTTGACTTTATCTGCTTTCTAATAATGAAGTAAATGAAGCTATTGTTCATTTTCTATCAATTCATGAAACGAGGCCCACAGCACCTCTACTTGGAAAACACTTTTGTAGCAGTTGGTTTGTTACTGGATCTCCTCAAACAAGAGAACTCTGTTTCTTTTTTCAAAAAGTCTATATTCCAACAGTTCACCACTTCAGACTAAATATTCCCCAGTCACACAGAATCTTTGAACTGGAAAGTTTGAAAGGAAATCTTTAGTACAACTGTGCCATTTCCCAGATGGGAAAACAGAATCCAGAGAAGCCCACTCCCTCCCATGAAATCACATGCTAGTAAAGGATGACCCTGGGGCTCAGGCCCAAGATTCTAACTCCTGGGTCAGGGCACTCCCAGAGGTTCTCAAACTGGGTTCCACACACAGAGGCAAGTTTCAGAGAGAAGTGGGAGGCTAGGGAGTAAGAGGGAAGCCATGTCACCATGCAAACTCCACCCCTCCTTCTATCCCAGCAGATCTACTTTAACCATTTGGACATTGAACTTAGTTTAGGTACCCTCTGCAAAAGAGTTCACACTGAAAAATTCTTTTTTGAAAGCCGCTCTGTTATATCATAAGATTGACATATTTTCTTCCCTGGAAAATTTGCTCCCATGGAGACAAGTTAACTATTTATTTGACATTTTTTCCCCTTTCTAATACATTTTCTGTGGTTGGAAAAACAGATGCATGGGTCCTTTAAAAGGCAGCAGTTAAAATGAAAGGCACATTCGCTCGGAGGAATGGGCTGGGTGAGTCAGGACACTGGTAACAACCGACCCAAATGTATAATCTCATGCCCATCACTTAGAAAAATGTCACTTAGGAAAATGCTGCCATTTGGGGCAACTTGACAGTGAGAGCTCAGGAGGGCCCCAAGGTGGATGGTCTCCAGGAAGCAAGAAGGAGGGGGCAAATGGCAGTGAGACCATCTAGAACCCAGGGCCAGGGTGTTGGACACAGGCAGAGGGAGATGCTGGCAAGTTATGCCTCTTCCTACCCCTTCAATATGATTTTAAGCTGAAACAGACAAACCTGGCTTTGGAGCCAGGAAAACATCCTGGATTGACCCCCCAAGCGGGAGAAAGACAATAAATGGCAAAGCAAAGTGTGCGGCCTTTGTCCATGACGACCCTGGGCTCTCCCTTGAGTGGGTCAAGGCTAAAAGGAAGGTGAGGAGATTTAGGTGATTGCCCATAACAGAGAAGTGAAAGTTCAGGCTTGATACTCAACAGGCCTGGGTTTGAATCCCAGCTCAGACACTCACCAGCTGTGCAACCTCAGGAGAGTTGCGTCACCTCTCCGAGCATCCTTTCCTCGTTGGTAAAATGTAACGGTACCTGCCTTACAAGGCCAGTAAAGGATGAGAAAAGAGGAGGGCTCTGCTCCTTACAAGGCTCTCGTGCCAGTACCAAGGAAGTAGTTGCAGCTACTGTTTATTAAGTACCTATTAAGTGCCCATCTGTGGGTGCCAGAGCCCGAGCTCCTCACCACTGGACTATGTGGCCTCTGTCTACCGGGGATTCTCCCCAATGCTGGAGGAGTTCAGAGTAGGGTTGTCACCATTGTAATTTGGCGCCAAAATAGTCTTGAGTGAGAGAACATCCTGGGAGACTCAGAGTTCATCAGTCTTTGCCATGAATGATTGTGTTTGGCCAGCCCTCCCTATATAGTAGGGGGTCAAAAAATATTTGTTGAATGAGTGACTCATTGATGGAAGAAATTAATGAAATACCAAATGTTGATAAATGTCTCCTTCTGGATGGAGGGAGATAAAAAACAAAACAAAACTCAGGAGGTCATAACATAATGTTGAATGAAATAAGCCAGATACAAGAGAATGTTCTGTGTGATGACATGTGTATAAAGTTCTAGAACAGGCAAAATAAATCTATGGTGACAGGAGCTGGAATAATGGTTCCCTGGGGGCTGGAGGAAACAAAGCTGTTCCCTGTCTCCTCTATATCTGTTCCCCTCTCCCTTGCAGCTAGTGTAGCTACTTGATAAAGTTCTGGCCAATGAGACATAAGTGGAACTGTCAGGTGACAGCTGGGGAAACCTTTAAGGACTGGTTCATACTCTTTGCCCTCTTGCCCCCTCTTCCTCCATGCTCCTTTCTGAATACAGATGTAATGGCTGGATCTCTGGCTGTCCTGTTGTATTATGAGGATTACAGCCACATACTAAGATTGGAAGAGCTGAGAACTAGATCCCTAACTACTCCATGGAGCTGTCACACCAGTCCTAGACTGTTCACCTGCTAACCTCTAGACGTGAGAGAAATGATTCTTGGGTAAGCCACTCTTATTTTGGGGTTTTCTGTCACATGAAGTTTAACCTATTCTCCCTGCCCAACAGCCCTATGAGGTTAGTACTGTTACTGTTGTGCAGATGAGGACACTGAGTTACAGATCACATCCTTGCCCAAGGTCACATGGCTGGAAGAGGGACAGCCAACCTTTGAGGGCTGTTGAGGGCATTCCTTCTCTGGAGGCTACTGGGCACACATCACAGTCCTCCAATGCCCAGTTCGTGGGGTCCCAGGGAGAACAGCCCATGACCACAGGATCAAGAGAGTCATAATCATAAACCCAAAACTTGAGCCCCACCCACTTGATGTCTCTGACACCCCACTGACTATGGGACACGGAGTTACATCCCCATTTTACAGCTGAGAGAACTGAGGCTGTGGGCACTGAATTTACTCTCTCAGCATCATGGAGCTAGGAAATGGCAGAGCTGGAGTTTGAACCAAGGGTCCCTACCAGCAAAAGCCACATTCTTAACCCCTCAGCCACACTGATGTCTCAGAAGCCATACAGCCCAGTCCCCCATCAGATTTTGAGAGCTCCTTTATAGCCCCTGCCACATGGCTGGCCAGCCTCCATTTGCATACCTCCAGCAACTGAGAGCTCTTTACCTACAGCCCTGCAAAAGAGAAGCTTGGGAGGAAGGGTTCTAGTCCCTATATGAGCCTCTACTTCCTCCTGTCTGGACTTGGCCATCCTGTGACTGCCCTGTCCTGGGGACTTTTCTCCAGAAGCCACCTTTTTCCTCCTTGTCTAGTCCCTCAAGCTCAATGGGTGGGGTGCAGGTGGGCGTGATATCTTCACTGTGGATTCTCTCTCTCTTTCATCATTTCCTGTTCATTTGAAGAGAAGACAACAGTTCAACAAATGTAAACTGTACATACTCTGTGACCCAGCTCTCTCTCTCCCTGCACATGTGCCCAAAGATGGATGTGTGAAACAGCTCAGAGCAACGAGGTTTGTGAGAGTGAAACCTTGGAAACAACCTAAGTGTCCACGGATGGGGGACTGGTTATGACATCAGAGTGTTTCCAGCCAATGGAGGATGCCACAGCAGTTTAAAAGGTCCATCCAAGAGAGTCCATCCAAGAGAAATGAGAACACACGCCCACACAAAGACTTAGGTGCGAACATTTATAGCAATATTATTCCTAATAGCTCCAAACTGAAAACATTCCAAGTGTCCATCAACTGGTAAGCAATTAGCAAAATGTAGTATATCTATAAAATGGAAGAGTAGCAAAAAAAAAAAAAAAAAAAAAAGATGATACACTCTACAGCATGGATAAACCTCTAAATAGTTATGCTAATAAAAGTAGTCAGAGGCAAAAGACAATGTATTGTTTGATTCTATTTACATGAAATGTCCGGAAAAGGCAAACCTACAGAAAGATCAGTGGGCATCTGTGGCCAGGAGTGAGAGCAGGGGTTGACTCAAAATGAGCATAAGGGCACTTGTTGGGGGACTGGAAATGCTCTAAAACTGGATTGTGATGATGGATGCACAGCTCCATAAATTTACTAAAAATCTTTGAGCTCTACATTCACAACAGGTGAATTTTATAGTATGTAAGTCATACCTCATTCAAACTTTTTTAAGGAAGAGGCTGATATGGAAAAAGGGATAAGACATTAAGTGAAAAAAGAAAGATGTTGAACAAAAAATACAACTCCCATTTATGTAAAAAATAAATTGAATAAAACCCCTCCCATATGAACATGAATGCATGTATAAATAAATGCAGAGAATCATGTCTTGAAAGCTCCACTTCGCACTTCTGGCAATCATTATTTCTGAGAAGGGGAGTAGGAATGGGGGCTGGGGAGGGCTACTTTTATTTTTCCATGAAAGTATATTCCTTGGGTAATTTTTTTAATTAAAAAAAGTCAAACAGAAAAAAGAAAGAAAAGAAGCAATGCAGGGAATTTTCTGGTGGTCCAGTCGTTAGGGCTCTGCACTTTCACTGCAGGGGGCATGGGTTCAATCCCTGGTCAGGAAACTAAGATCCTGCATGACACATGGCATGGCCAAAAAAAGAAAAGCAATGCAAAGGAGAGAGGCTAGAGGCTGCATGCAGTCCATCCTCTAGCACCTCCTTTTACGATTATTGGGGTCATGGGTTTAGGGAATTGGCACTTGTAAGCAGTAAGTTGGATGTGTCTAGACTTAGTAAGGGTTTAAGGAATGATCTAGTCCAGCTCCTTTGCTCTGTAGGTAGAGAAACTGAGGCCCAGGGAGGGTCTGGGACCTATCCAACGCCAGAGCTCATTGAGCCTGGGCCCGGGCTGAAGTCCAGGCCTCGGACGAAGCTCCCAGCTCTGCCCCCGCACTGCACTCTGCACAAATTGTTTCGTGTCTCCGGGAAGGGGGAGTTTATAAATTTGGCCACATTTTGGAACAACAGAGCCATAAATGGACATGCCCGCGGGAGGCTGGGAGGTACCTGACCTTTGAGGCTTGGAGCGGGGAGGGGAAGGGAGCACAGGGCGGGTAGACCAAGCCACGGCCCAGATTCTCGCATTCAGGGGAAAGTAAAACTGGAGAAAAGAGCTTGTCCAGAGGAGGCTGCAGATAAATTGAGTAAATGTGGAGGGCCAGACGGACCTGGTTCAAAATGCCCCCTTTGCCACTGTCTGGCTGGGTGACCTTGGGCAAATGCCTTTACCTCTCTGAGCCTCACTAGTCACCAAACCCCGTGAATGATGAGAACATGTGAAAAGGTTGGGAAAATGCGAATGACCAGGCCCCAACTCTGACTTACAGAGAATCAGACACTTCCAGGATGGAGCCCTGGCAACTGTATTTTCTAGAAGCATCCTGTGGGGGAGGGGGGGGTCTGCATTGCTAGAAAACTAGAGTTCAGGAGCCAAGGACATCCAGGCTCTCGAAACAGCCTTCTCAAAATGATTATTTTTATTAGACTCTGTTGCCTATGGCTGAAATGCCAGACCACTCAACACGGCATTCAAGGCCTCCAGGGCCACAGAACAGCTTCGTCTCTCACGTCAGCCAGGCACATCCATCTCTTTATTGCTTAAACAAGGTGGAGTGTCCCCCCACCCTGCTGCCCCAGACAAAAATCAGGTCCCTGCCTTCCCTGAACATCCAAAGTGGGAATAAATTAAACTCCACACTTCACGGTTCTCTTCCTTTTCCAAACACATTCACTTTCAACTTCCAAACTTCTGCACTTCCTTTCAGTTGAACAACCTCCCCCACCCCACCTGCCTTCCCTTTTGATGGAAAGCCCACCTCAAATCCCCTCTTCTGTGAAGCTTTCTTAGGTCTCTGCACACCCCAGACTGAATCACTATTCACTCAGGGCTGTCCCCTCCAAATGAACCAATGAATGAATGAGCGGAATTCCTGATTGATTTGCCTCCCGCCCTGGCACACAATTTGTAGCCAATAATGTTGGTTGAAATACAATAAAATCTGGATTCTCTCAGCCAACTCTGATCTGAATGCAACAACCACTGAAAAACATTCAGTCTGTCAATAAACATTTGTTGAGTGCCTACTATGCGCCTGGCACATGTAAAGAAACCAGAGCATTCCAGATGGGGTTCAGTGCTATGAGAGATTACTGTTGAGAGGTGCTATTTCACAGTGTCCAGGAAGGCCCTTGGAGGAGGTGGCATTAGAGGTGACACCTGAAGAATGAGACAGGGCCAGCCTGCAGAGCGCCAGAATTGCTGAGCTGATTTGAGTTTGAGAAGAGCTCTCTGGATTCTAGGTGGTGAGTGGAGATGGGGTGGGGGACAGTGGCCAGAGCCACGTGACGTGATTAACAGCGGTGTGGAGAGGTGGGTCGCAGCCACATGAAGACAGATGTCACAGGGGGCCTGCTGCTTGGGTGGGATGGCTGACCTTCCAAGCCTTAGATTCTTTGATTCTGAGTCTTGTTTATGTTTTAAACACACACGCACACTCACATACAGAAATAAAGAAAACAAAACCCCTCAGAGCCTCAGAAGTTGGCTAAAGCCCATAGGATTGTTTGTTCGTTTTCTTAAAAATATATTTTCCCACTGAATCTTCAGTTTTGTGTTTCCAGCAGCTGGCATGTCCCCAAAGGGACAAGTTAGCTGGGACAAGCGGGCTTCCGTCCCTCTGTCATTGTCCTCTGGATCACAGCTTGTGGCTGCTAAGAGGGTCATTTCCTGTGGCCTCAGCAGGGCCAGGAGGGCGAGGTGCGGGGGCCAGGCCTTCCCACGGATGCAGCTGGGTCGGCTGCATTTCCCGAGAGGACACTGCTCTAGGGTAGAGGGTGGGGCAGGCAAAAGGCAGCCCCTGAGGTCAAGCAAGCAGCTCTGGCCCCACAGTTCATTATTAAGTCAGTTACTCAAGGTTTAACAAGACAATGCGGTGAGGTTCCCAGGCTAGCCCATAAGAGCCTGAAGCATTGATATTGGAGTCATCTTGGAATGATGAGGAATCCAGCTCAGGTGAGGGCCTGGGCCACCTGATTTCAAGACTCACCATGGGACTTCCCTGGTGGTCCAGAGGTTGAGGCTCCACAGGGGTCTTAATGCAGGGGGCCTGGGTTCAATCCCTGGTAAGGGAACTAGATCCCGCATGCCACAACTAAGACCTGACGCAGCCAAATAAATAAATATTAAAAAAAAAAAAAAAAGACTCACCAAAGGCAGGCCATGTGACCCAGAAACGATTCTCTGAGGTGACAGAAAAGCCCTTCTACCACTGCAGACCCAGCAGGGGGCCCTGACTCTGGGACAGGGAACTCCAGACACGGGGCTCTCTGAACCCCATGACTATCCAAGCTACACATACACCCAGATTCTGAGGTTCTAGATTCAGCCCCTCCTGGACAACCTGTTTTTTTAAACTGATGCTCTACCCCCAGGGAGAGTGGGGAGGCTGCCAATGCTGTGTCCAGGCCATACCCACCAAATTCCTCCCACAAACCCGTGAATCTTGTATCAGGATCATGCACCTTCCTCTCATGCCACTCTCCCTTGCTCATTACCTCCAGTCACCCTAGCTCACTTTGGGTTCCTTCTTCCTGCCTCAGGGCCATGCTGTGTCCTCTGCCTGGATCAGGCAAAGTGCTCAAGGAACCTTAACCGTTTCCTTCGTAGAGCTAACTAACAATAGTGATTTGTGTAGTAATTTGTGAGATGTCATCTTCCTTCCAAGACCATTGAAGACAGCCCACCACCTCTGTCACGCGGTCTCCAAGGTCACCATGAAAAGGAAAGCGAAAAGAGAACCTAGGTTTCTGCGGCCTAAGCCTATAAGAGATGCACGTCCCTTCTACTCACATTTCATTGGCTGGAATCAGTCACATGACCCCTTCTAACTGCAAGGGAGGCTGGGAGATGTGGTCTAGCTGAGTGTCCAAGAGGAAGACATGGATGTTTGTGCAGGCCATATGACTGTATCACAGCGGGCAACATGGTTCCCCAACATGAGAAGATAGTGGTGATGGGGGCCTGGAGAGGCAAAAGCCCCCACTATTGCACTGTATAAACCCTCCACATCCTCACACGGGAGGAGGAGGCAGGTCTCCTGGGCCTGTGACTGCCTTTTCCTGTAAATGTAAAACCAATTCGTGGTCAGCCCCTGGAGCAGACACTGCCCATATCCCCCTGACAACTGCCACGACTCCCCAAAGGCTGCTTACATTGTTCTGGCCTCAGGAGCACTCTTGGGTCTGCACGCAGGCAAGCCGGAAGTGCCGAGAGTTGGCGCCCAGCCCCCACCTCCACACCATCCCCTGCCCCAGCCCCTGCCCCACCCCAGCCCTCAACCAACAAAGGATGACTATCCCAGATCCCTTGCCCCTTGGTTGGGATGAGTGAGGCCTACTCTACCCTGTCTCTGAGAGTTCCTTAGCAGGGTTGAGCTCTGGTTTCCCACCACGGTAACTGCCTTGATAATGCTTCCTTTACTGGAGGCCTTCCCTTCCCTCCCCTACAGGAATGCCCTGGGATCACCTCCAAATTAGATTATTTGCACTTAAATACTTGTTTTAGAGTCTGCTTCTGGGAGGACTCAAACCAAGGTTGCTCCCAAGGGCAGGGACAATGACCCATGCTCTTCTCCCTACCATGTCCAGCCTTGTGCTTCACGGGTGCAGGGTCATCCTTTTTTTCTTTGATTACTTTTAGAAACATGCAAAACACATGTCAACGTGTTGGTCCTCTTGGCCAGGGCTGCTGCAGGCTCGCGAAAGTGTAGCCTTCACGCACTTGAAAATAAGCCTCAGAGGATTTATCTCCTCATCCTGTTTCTTTCCCACACACAGGAAATCCTGAGCGGGCAGAACTTCCTGACCCTGGGGGAGCTCGCGGCACTGGGTCAAGGCTCTGCTCCCCATGGGAGGAAATGTTTGAGTGGTTTGATGGAATCGGCGTTGCCTTCCTCACTGCCTGGAGAAAGGGAAAGTACAGAGTCCTGGGTTCTAGTCCTCACTCTGCCACTAGCTGGGTCACTCTGAGCTGTTCCTTCCCCTCCCCTGGGCCTTAGATTCTATGAAGTCTGGAGGTAGAATAATCATGCTTCAGGATATCTTAGAGCTGCTGCATTCTGCGTCTCCTCAGAACTCAGATCCAGGCCTGGCACATTATTTCACTTCTGAAAACTTTTAAGGGGTTCAGGAGGTCAAAGCAGACAAGTATTTTGGAAACCAGTATTAGCAACAATGAAGAAGAGTTAGAGTGACTTGTCCTGTAGATGGAATTTTCCATGGGAAATAATTTTAAATATATATTTTCTTAATAAATTGACACTCCACTAGACAATTTTCTCTTTTCCTTTTTCCAGGCTTGCTCCAATCCCTACATTGTAGCCCAAGTTACCTGGCCAGTTGGATCATGTTGCTCTTCCGCTTGAAACACATCTGTGCATACCTGGTGCCTAGCAGGGCCTCCCACGGTGCTTTGCATGTAGCAGATGACTGATTATGGAATTGAATTTGATTTCCAAGCTATGGCCTGGGAAGATGCCCAGAAAAGCTTGTTAGGAGGAATTCCCTGGTGGTCCAGTGGTTAAGACTCTGTGTTTTTCCACTGCAGGGGGTGCAGATTTGATCCCTGGTCAGGGAACTAAGATAACATCCCACATGCCGCGTGGTGTGGCCAAAAAAAAAAAAAGAAAAAAGAGAAGTTTGTTATAATTGTACATAAAGTAAGAGTAAAAAGGCTATGAGTTAAGGCCAGGAAAGCTTACCTAAGAGTAAGGTGCTTGGTATGGATGTTGTGGTGCTGCTTTTGTCCTTTTAGCTCAGTTGTCCTTTTAGCTTCATTTCAGATTCTAGATAAGTGAAGTCATTGCATAGAGTTACTCCAGTTAAGTGAGACGCTATTGTGTATGCTGATTCTATCAGTTAGGGATGCATTAAGCTGCAAGTTGCATGGCACAGTGGCTGAAACCACAAAGATATTTATTGTTTGCTTGTCTACAAATCTGGATGCAGGAGACCACAGAGTTGTTCCACCAGCTTAATGATGTCATAAAAGACCCAGGTTCCTCCTATTTTTTCATTCCTTCATCCTTATATTTCAGCACCTCATGGTCCCAGGATGGCTTTCACTTCTGTAACTTACATCATCCTTGTAACAATTCCCATGAGCTCTTCTCTCCTTTCTGATCCTTTTATCAGGAAAGCTTCATTAGCCAGAACTAGGTCACATGACCATCTCTATCAGTTATCCATTGCTGTAAAACAAATTACCCAAAACCTAGCTGCTGCAATAAACATCTACTATCTCTAGAATTTTCTGTGAGTCAAGTACCCAGGAATGGCTTAGTTAGGTGGTTCTAGATCAGGATCTCTCGGGATTGATCTGTGCCTGACTCAATTTATAAAGGTGACTGTGTGACAACATGGGGAAGTCAATGCCATTGAAAGAAAAGTTTAATGTTACTTACAGTTCCCCTAGAAACAGGAGGCATACTGTGCCATGCAGGGCCACAGGGGAAAGCACCAGTATCAGTCAGGAGGCAGAAAGGAAAGACAGAAGTCCAAGAGCACAGCCTTTATTGGGGTTTCTGCAGAAGGGGCAAGGCAGGGCAGGGTAAACAGCTTATAGCTGGCTAGTTTGAATAATTCCAGTGAGCTTTGGGGCATAGAGCCTGTCCCTAGTTGTCCAGTGCCTGGCCCTGGGTTGATTTATGGCAGAGGAAATATTGGCTTGATGTGTGAGAGTTAGATAAGGAGGTGGTTGGGGGTATAGACACAGGGTTGGTTGGTTTGTACATGAAAGGCGGGCTCACTGACAAGTTGTTTACTGTCTCTAGGGACTAGCTAGCCCTGGGAGGGGCAGTGTCTTCCCAGACACCAAGGCTCCCAAAGACGTTGAAACATAAAATATAGAAAATAAAAAATATGATTTGGGGCTTCCCTGGTGGCGCGGTGGTTGAGAGTCCGCCTGCCGATGCAGGGGACACGGGTTCGTGCCCTAGTCCAGGAAGATCCCACATGCCGCGGAGTGGCTGGGCCCGTGAGCCATGGCCGCTGAGCCTGCATGTCCAGAGCCTGTGCTCCACAACGGGAGAGGTCACAGCAGTGAGAGGCCCACGTACCGCAAAAAAAAAAAAAAAAGATTAATACGAGTATGTCCCTGGCTCATGCTACAGTCAAAATGTTGGACCACACTGTAGTCATCCATAGGCTTGACTGGGAGTGGAGCCAAGGGGGCTCACCTGCAAGCCTGGCATGTTGGTGTTGGCTGTTAGTTCCTCCCATGTGGGCCTCTCCACAGGGCTGTTGCATGTTCTCACAACATGGCAGCTAACTTCCCCCAGAATGAGTAATCTAAGAGAGCAGGGCAGAAGCAACAATGTTTTTTATGACCTAGCCTTGGAAGTCACTCTTTGAAATGAATCAGTAAGTCCAGCCTATATTCAAGGGGAGGAGGTGAGTTTCTACTTTTTGAAAAAGGGGGTGTCAAAAAATTTGCAGCCACCAGATCATCCCTGACTGCAGGGGAGTTTGGGAAAGCAAAGGAGAACAGAGTTGTCAGGACTGGCTTATACTAATCATGATTCATTGCCTGGGATACAATGCCACCCCAGACAAAATCAGAGTTCAATTCTTGAGGAAGGAGAAGGAAGGCTGATGGGAAGACAGACGAGAGTGTCTGCCACAGTAATGATGACACAGATGAAGGGGAATAGGGCTGCCAGATAACTCTATGTCTCAATATTGCATGGGACAGGGAATTCCGTGGCGGTCCAGTGGTTAGGACTCCACGCTTTCACTGCTGAGGGTATAGGTTCAATCCCTGGTCAGGAACTAAGATCCCACCAGCCATGCAGTGTGGCAAAAAAAAAAAAAAAAAAAAAAAAATTGCATAGGACATATTTATATGAAGACACTATTTGTTTTTTATCTGAAATTCAGACTTAACTGGGTGCCTTCTATTTTCGTTTGCTAAAAATCTAGCACCCCTCGGTGGGAAGTAAGTCTTCAATAGTCACGGAAGGAGGCCAGTGAGGGGGTAGTATTTCTTGAGAAGAGGCAGCAAAAGGAGGCTGGGGTTGTCTGGGGGAGGAATAGATGTTTCAAAGCCTAGGGGAGGTTTTGTTGGGAAGGTAGGTGGGTGAGGTTGAGATCTCCTGTGGGCTCAATCACTCTTCTCTGTTCCCATCACCACCATCACCACCCCACCATCACCTCCACTCTGATCTCAAACACAGCCAGGAAGCTCTAGCCAGAAGCATCTCTCTTTTCAATACCCTGAGAAACTAACTCACAAAACCAAAGTGGGGGCTGAGGGCAGTGCTGTAAAATGCATGTTAAGGGGTGTGGGAACATGGAGCCTTGCTGTGTGACCTCAGGGAAGGCCCTGTCCTCTCTGGGCCTCCCTTTCCTTGGCTATATAATGAACGGTTAGTCTAAATGGTTTCCAAG
Organism: Stenella coeruleoalba; assembly: GCF_951394435.1. Classification (NCBI taxonomy): domain Eukaryota; kingdom Metazoa; phylum Chordata; class Mammalia; order Artiodactyla; family Delphinidae; genus Stenella; species Stenella coeruleoalba. The sequence continues at coordinate 66,331,317 of NC_137160.1, read as the reverse complement.
TGCCCTTTCACTTGGCCTACGTGTCTCCCTCCCAAAGGAAAATCTAGAGGGAACAAAAAGACATGGGTTGTTTCTCTGGTCCCATCTTCAAACCAAATTCAGACGAAAATGTCCAGTGTGACAGAGATTTAATATAAACAGTGGTGCATTAATACTCACAAATACCCCAAAAGGAGTCCCAGATGGGCTATTTTTATCCCTTAAAACACACACACACACACACACTCCAACCCCCATCACCTCCACCCATGAGAGTTTCTCCAGTTGGTTTTTATAAGAAGACAAGAGTTCCAGTTAAGAGTGCTAATTAAACAGCTTTGACTGTGGGCAGGAGGAGGCTGGCAAAAACCTCCTCTCTGGGCATGATGTCACCACAACTGTGCATTTCTCATGACCCAAGAATGTGAGTGTGTTTGCACAGCACGTCAAAGCCGGTGATGCAAGCGCAGCCTGGTAAACAGGCCCCAGACAGACAGGCCCTGCAAGGAGACTCGGTGCAGAGGCCTGGCGGAGGCCCAGGTGGTGCTTAACTCCTTCCTGGCAGAACTGGCTGCTGGGCCGCTGAGGCTTGACCAAGGAGCCTTCTCTACTCAGCTTCTCTCACAGGCAGGGTTCCTGGTGGTGGCAAGCCCTAAATTAGAGTCACTGAGACCTTCATTCTCACCCACCATTTTTTTGCTCCAGGGACTTGGGTACGTGATTCCTCTAGCCGGAGTCTCAGTTTTCTCATCTGTATAACGGGGAGAGGAATCAGGTCCCTAATACCTACCTTCAACACCATAGTCCAGAACACCTAGACAACCAAGGACTTTTCTCTATACTCAAAGAAAACTCTTTTGGAGGCAAAATCTGACCCAAATGGACTGAAGCTCTGCCGAACTTTTATTCATCCCACTTAGAGTCAACACACACTTCTCACTAGAGCAATATCTGTATGTTTGATTGGAGACGGGTGGGCTCAGACTCCACCCAATCACTTTTTAAGATCTCCCAAAATTCTGAATTCTGAAAACCATCCAGCCCCAAGAGTATTGATCTAGGGTTGTGAGCCTGGGCGACCGGCCTCTGGCTCTTTGGGAGACTTACTGAGAGACTGCTTTCTGCTGGAAAGTCAACCCCGGAGGACAGGGCTTAGCTCTGTCCCTGCTATGCCCTAAGCAGGCAGTGCCTGGCACACAGCAGGCACCCAACCAATATTTGTTGAATCAAATATTGAAGCTGAAGGCACACAGCAGGCACCCAATCAATATTTGTTGAATCAAATATTGAAGCTGAAGTTATTCATACCGCATAAATGCCGTGGTGGTGATTATGGGGAAACCGAGGCCGAAGCCTCTGAGCTGGCCTGCCCTGGATCCTTTCCCACAGAGGGAGTTATGTCTTTCCCCAAAAAAGGTAGCTGCCCTTATTTCTCTGCTGGCCTGATCATAAACAGCTTGGTGACCCCCTCCAACATTCCAGGGCAGCCTTCTCCCTGGCTGGCTGGTTGTGGGCATCAACGAGTTTTCTTTGGCCAAAGGTTTCAGCTGATTTTTTTTTAAAAGGGGGGGCCCATGCAGAAAGCTGGGGGTGGGGAAGGGGTGGTCATGGGGTGTCTGGGGAAGACAGGATCTGGGGTCAGCCTGAGACTGTGGACTAGATCCCCAGACCCTTCTGAAGACTGTGAATGTATCACTCTTAATCCTAGGGCTGGAGAATTATCCAGACCCGTGTGGAGCTGCCAGGATGCAAAAGTCCTCCCCAGTGTGGTCTGACCCATCCCCAACTGCTGTGAGGCCCCGAGTAACTCCTTTTCCCTCTCTGGGCCTTAGCATGATGGAGATGGAGAATCCAGCACAGTGGATCAGAGCTGAATTACAGACATAGACTTGAGTCCAAGCCCGGGCTCTTCCCCTTGCTGGGCAGGGAGTTAGGGCAAGTCATTTTCCCTCTCTGAGCCTCAGTTACCCCAGCTGTAAAATGGCACAGTTACAGAGACGTTGTTCTGATGAACGAGCCTGGTACGCAGCAGTGATAAAGGAATGTTAGGGGCTATTACCCTTGGTCTGGATGAGCCTCCTGATCTGATGTTCTGTGTTAGGCACTTAGAACAATAATAACCTCATTGTCTGAGCACCCACTATGTTCCAGGCTAAGTGCTTCACAAGCATTATTTCATTTCATCCTCCCAACATCACTCAGATGGGTACTATCATGTCCCCATATTTCAGAGGAGGAGACTGAGGTTCAGAGAGGTGAAGTGACCCCCACAAGGCTGCACAGCTGGTGGGTAGCAGAGCTGGAATCTGTCAGACTCGTAAGTACCTCATACCATGGCTCTGTTCCTTGAAACAAGAGATTTCAGGCCCAGCTGGGCCGCACCCTGATGTGGCATATGACCAGTGCTGGGGCTGTAGGTCCTCCATCAGAACTATGAGGAAAAGCCTCCCTGCCCTGCCTCCCCTGCAGGGCTGAGGTGAGGAAGCTGGTGACCTTGAAAGGGACTTTGTAGGCTCTGAGACGGGACAGGCATTCTCAAAGTCTCAGTCGCAGGGAGGCAAGGGAAAAAATTAATGCTTTCCCAGCCACCCTGGCAAGTGTCAGACCAGCTCTGGTCACAGAGGTACGGAATAGGAAGGTAGGTGAGGTACAGCTGCCTCAGGCTGTGTTAAGGGGACTACACAGGGAGCCAAGAACTGAAGGAGAAGTGGTGTCCCAGGACCTGACTCTCACCACCAACTCCCTCCATTAGGAGTTGGGCAGTACTGCCTAGTGGTTAGGAACTTGGCCTCCAGAGTCCAACAGACAGGGTTCAAGTCTCAGCTCCACTCATCTCTGCTGAGTCCCTTGGACTTCCCCTGTCTGAGTACAGTCTTCCCAACTGTGAAAAGGGGGTGATAATGATAAGAGCCTCGCCAGGACTGTAGTAAGGACAGGACTTGGCCCATGGATATTAGTTGAACAATTATCTTCTACACTTGGTCTGCAATCCTCAAGGAGCTTCTAGTCTGAAAGGAGAGACTATATGTAAAATGCCTGGCACGGGTAGGTGCCCACTGGATGGAAGGATGGATGGATGGATGGACGGACCGACAGACAGACGGATAGGATGAGAGATTTACTCCAGGTCATACAGTCAGGAGGTAACCCTTCCTGATAGCTCACATTGGGCCCCAAAGAATGCCTAAGAGCAGGTTAGAGAGGGAGAGGAAGTCCAGGTGGAGGAGACTGCACGAGTAAAGGCTTGGAGTTGGGAATTACTGCAGAACGGAAGAGATACTGGTCTCACGTGTTCTCCTTCAGTAACTTGCTCAACAAGATCCTATGAGGAGGACCCTCTGGATGGAGGTTCTCCCAGAGTCCCCTGGGGCAGAGCCAGGAGGTTGCACAGGGAGTAGGGCCCCACAGTACAGAGGAGCAGGCAAGAGGAAGACCAGCCTTGGAGTCGGGCCTGCGAGGGCCTGGTCTGGCCATATTTGGTTTTCAAGGAACTGGGAGGCTTCTCACTGGCTCTGCTGCCCATGCACCGGAGCAAGGCCACCCACAGTTGCTGAGTCAGGATGGCAGCTGGGATCGAGAGCAGAGGCCCCAGAATGGGGTGACTGTAACACAGTGGTTCAGAGCCCGGCCTCTAGAGTCAAGAAGATGTGGGTTCAAATCCTGCTCAACTACTGATGGCTGTGTGACTGGGCCGGCTGCATCACCTCTTGGAGGCTCTGTTTTCTTTATCTGTAAAATAAAACAAGAGCAGTGAGGACAAGCACCATTACTGAGTTTGCTATGTGCCAGTCTGTGCTAAGTGCTCTACCTGCATTTCTTGTTTAATTCTCATCATGATAGAGAAATATTATTATTGTCCCCATGAAACAAAACACGTGAGACCAGTGTTTCTCATCCATGCTGCAGTAGTTCCTAACTCCAAGCCTTTGCTCATGCACACCCCTCCACCTGGAGTGTCTCTCTCTCTCTCTCCCAGCTCTAGGTATACTTTGATGCCCAGTGTGAGGTATCAGGAAGAGTTACTTCCTGACTGTGGGACCTGGGTTTCCAGATAAAGAAACTGAGGCACAGAGCGGTGAGGTCACATGCAAGTAATAGACAGAGCCAGGACTAACTAGAAGCACCTCGCCACTCCCCTGCACTTTCTTACATTCCCATTTCTATTTCTTAACCATTTCCCCACCCAATGCCCCCCAACAGCTCATGTAAGACAACACCTGGCACCTGTTCCCTCCATGTCCAATTTCCAAACTGCTGCCAAAGCCTTATTCAGCCCCTCATAATAGTCCTGTGCAGAAGGTAGGCTAGATATCATTCCCATTTCACAGATGGGTACACCAAGGCTCAGAGAAATGAAGCAAGTTGCCTGAGACCTTGCAACCAGCCCAAGGGGAAGCCAGAGTTGGACTGCAGTGCTGTATGACCCCCATTCCAGTGCTCTCTCCCCACCACGGTGAGCTGACCACTTTCTGAGACAGGTGCCCTTCCTTTCCTCCCAGCCAAGCCATTCCTAGACAATTAGGATAAAAGGGAAAATTAATCTGAGGTCCGCTTGAAAGGGAAAGTCAGGCAGGACTAGTGGGGCATTATGCAAATATATAAAGAAATTAGGCTTCCTTTGAAAAATCATAAAAGAATGAATGAACAAGCTGCAATAGTTTTAAATCAGATCATCTCCTCATGACAGGCAGGAGACCAGAACCGCTCTCTAAACCCGTTACCTCATCTCACTCATTTTTGGAGGCATCTCCTGCCTTATCCCATGCCAGGAGCTGTACTGGGAGCCAGACAAGGGCCCTGCCAGAGGAATCAATACCTGGACAGCGCTCCCCAGACTCTGCAATTTCACATTCCAGTAAAGTGTTCTCCCCAAATGAGGCACACAGTTGCCAACATTTTGCTATTTGTCAAAGAGCATTAAAGAAAAGGAAAAATAAAACATTACTTTCTGTCACCATAAAATTTAATAAGGACTAATCTCAGAATTTAGCAATTTTTGAAAATTATCTTTATAAGTAATGGTCCTAGTTTTGTCACTTGTTGCAGGCCAGGGAGAACTGTATCTAAGATGGGCATTTGGCAATCTCCAGATGAATGGGAGAGAGAAAACATTTATGCATATAACTCAGAATAGCTATATTCATTGAGTATCTTTTGGTTGAAAGCCACAGAAAACTATTCTGGCTACCTTAATAAAGAAAGATTTATTGGAAGGGGATTTTATTGGAAGATTGGATTCTGGGGGTTACGTAGTAGACAGCAGGGCCAACCAACCAACCATTCCTGGCAAGGACAGAAAACTTCAAGAACAGATGGAATCAGAGTCCTCTCTCTGCTCTTCACCAAGTGAGGACAGTGAGAAAGTAGCTGTCTACAGCCCAGGAAGTGGGCCCTCACCAAAACTTGACAAGGCTGGCACCCTGATCTCAAATTTCCCAGTCTCCAAAATTGTGAGAAATAAATCTGTTGTTTACACCAAAAAAAAAACAAACCAAAATAAAAACAAACAAAAGAACGAAACAGATGGAATCAGCTCTCTCTCTCTTTCTCTCCTTCTTGCTGCATTTGCTATCTTCTCTCTAGTTGCAGACAGGGTTCCTCCATGTGTCAGAGAACACAATGGCTAACAGCTTCCACATTCATATCTCATGGCTCCAACTTCATATCTCATGGCTCCAGCAACCAGAGACAGACTAATTAACTTCTCAGTTTCAGTGGGGGGAACCTGGAAGGTGTCTGATTGGCCCAACAGAGTCAGATGTCTACCCCTGGACCAATCAACTGTGGCTTGGGGGGGGTCTGTAACAACATGGCAGCTCCTGTGAGAACATCATGGTTGGAGTCAGGAGCAGGAGGAAAAAGAGCTGGGCGGATAGGCTGGGTGGATGATACCATAGATGTCCACCATGGAGGTGATAAATGCCTTAACAGAGGTGCAAATAAGGTGTCGTGGGAGTTCAGGGGAGGAAGGCACAACTTCTAGCTGTAGGGATCAAGTAGAGCATCTTGGAAGAGGTGGCATTTGAGCTAAGAATAATCTGGAATATACAGAGATTCAAAATGTTATCTCAAATTAGAAGAGAAAAGTGAGCACTGGTAGAGGTGTCATCCAAAGGAGCTATATATTAATGCCTTACTTTGTCAAGATTTTTAGAGGTTATCTAATTTTTAAAAATTTTTAAAGTTATTTACAGTTATTACAAAACATTGGCTATATTCTCCCTCTTGTACAGTATATCCTTGAGCCTATCTTACACCCAATAGTTTGTACTTCCCACTCCCCCAACCTTATAATGTCCCCCACAACTGGTAACCACTAGTTTGTTCTCTATGTCAGTGAGTGAGTCTGCTTCTTTTTTGTAATATTCACTAGTTTGTTGTATTTTTTAGATTCCACATATAAGTGATATCATACAGTATTTATCTTTCTCTGCCCGACTTATTTCACTTAGTGTATTGCCTTCCAAGTCCATCCATATTGCTGCAAATGGCAAAATTTTGTTCTTTTTTATGAATGAATAGTATTCCATTATGTATATATATATACCACATCTTTATCCATTCATCTGTTGATGGACACAGGTTGCTTCCATATTTTGGCAATTGTAAATAACGCTGCTATAAAAAAAATAATAATGCTGCTATGAACATTGGGGTGCATGTATAGTTTTATAAATTTAGAATTCATATATAAAATTTACCTTATAGTTTATTTTTTTTTATTTTGAAATAATTTGACTTACAGAAAAGTTGCAAAAAATAGTTCAGAGAGCTCTCCTAAACTCTTCACCTCCTATATCCCTCACCTAGCTTCCCCTAATATTAACATCTTACCTAATCTTGGTACAGTTATCAAAGCCAGGAAGTCAACACTAATACAGTGCTATTAACTAACCTACAGACTTATTTGAATTTTGCCAGTTTTCCTTGCAATCAAATCCAGCATCCCACTTTGTATTTAGTTGTTATGTCTTCTTAGCCTCCTCCAATCTGTGACAGTTCCTCAGTCTCTCTTATCTCTTATAACCTTGACACTGAAGAGTACTGGTCAGTCATTTTACAGTATATCCCTCAATTTGGATGTCTCGTGGTTTTCGCTTGATCAGATCGAGATTATGCATTTTTGGCAAGAATAGCACAGAAGTAATTTTGTGCCCTTCTTAGTACAGCATACAAGGGCTTCATCTTGTCAGCGTGATTTATTACTAGTGAAGTTAACACTGATCACCTGGTTTAAGGAGATGCCTGCCAAGTTTCTCTTGTAAAGGGTTCCTTTATAATTAGTAAGTATCTTGTTGGGAGATACTTAAGACTACGCAAAAATGTAAACTTCTCATCATTTACAGTTCTTTTTAAAGGTGCTATGCAATGCACACTTTCTACTTTTATTCAACAAACATCAACTATTCACCCACTATGAACCAAGCACTGGTCTAAGATGCATGGCTCAGTTTTGTGTAGCTTGATGACCTTGCAGGACCTTAGGATCCTCATCTATGAATTGGGTATAATTAAATTTTACCACTCAGGGCTTCTGAGGATAGAGGAGGACCATGTTTATGAAAGTGTGCTGTAAAGCTAACTGGGATTGTTCATTCTCTGTCCAAGGCACTCAGCTCTGTCCTCACCTCCACTTATTACCAGTCTCCATTTCTGTTCTGCCTGCATCCATACCCAAAGGCTTCTGTCTGTCCTCACTGGCCAGACTCCCTCATCCTATTTACCAAGCCTTACTTATGATGTCACTTAATAAGTTTTGGAGACACAAGGTGAGCCTTGTAGAGACTGACAGTTTCCTTCTGGAGCATCTGAACGCAATTTTGGGAGCTGCCTCGAGATGCCGTGTGATGCCTGGGACCTGTGGGTGGCAGGTGGGAGATCCTTTCTCCAATGGGAGAAATAGTGGGAGAAGTAGGAATTGCCTTCTTCCAATAATGCTTTGGCCCTAAAAGGGAAACTCTTGAGCTCCAGGGAGTACTGAATAAGCCTGCATGGATACTTGTGTCTTGCTGAGAGATCTACATAGGCACACTTTATTTTTTTTATCATTATTTATTTATTTATTTGGCTGCCCTGGGTCTCAGTTGCCGCACACGGGATCTTTAGTTGCGACATGCGGGATCTAATTCCCTGACCAGGAATCAAACGCAGGCCCCCTGCATTGGGAGCACCGAGTCTTAACCACTGGACCACCAGGGAATCCCAGCATAGGCACACTTTAAATGAAAAACTTCATAATGTGAGAGGATGAGCTCACCCACGATCCAACCTCCTAACCCAACAGCACCTTAATTTGAGAACAGGATTTTAACAAACCAAGAGGGAGGTACAAGTTAAGTAGCAACACTCCTTGGGTCGCACTTAACCCTTTTTAAAGGCAGGAAACTTTTATGCTTGACTGGTGGTTTTGTTTTTTTGTTTGTTTACAACCTTTGTACAAGATCATTAGGAAGATCAAATAGGATAAGAGGTGAAGGTGCTTTGGAACTCCTACTGCGGAGAGTCAATATGGCTGTTCCCATTCTGTGCCCTGAGGGCAGCTTTTTAGGAACTGCTTGCCAGGATCAGAGCAGGCAGATTGAAAGTCCCAGCTCCAACATCAGCCCAGGCCATCCTCTGCCTTCCTTCAGCCAAGAAGATAAGCCCTTCAAAATAGAGTCCCCTAAGTAGGAATCCAGCAGCATACAGGGCATTCCCTCCAGGGTCCCGAGTAGCTTCCTCCTTGGCAAATCACAGGCCTGGGTTCCCCAGGACCATCTCCCACCTGAGGAGCAGGCTGCTGTGGGCTGGACTCCCACCCAGCTAGCACCCAAGCAAGAATCGTTAACAGCAGCTCAAGATTGCCGATTTTACTGCCCTCTCCCCAGTGGACCCTGGGGAACAACCATCCCCTGGAGACCACCAAGGCAGCAGCTCTCCTAGGAACCTTCAGGTTTAAGAGACACCGTCCCACCATTGCCCAGTTGATTCCTGTGGCCATGCACCCAAACTATAATGTACACATGAATCCCCTGAGAATCTTGTTAAAATACAGATCCTGATGCAGTAGGTCTGGGGCAAGGTCTGAGACTCTGCATTTCCAACAAGCTCCTAGAAGATGCCAGAGCTGCTGCTCCACAGACCACACTTTGAATGCAAAGCTCCAGACCACAGGATGATCAGAAGGGTCTGGAAACCAGAAAACAATGTTGAGTAAACAGAAACAACATGGGTTGTTGGGTCCCCTCTTTCTACCTTGAAATTTTTATAATCTTGATGCCCCTTCTGATGGCCTCCCAATAAAGTCCCCATTTAACTCAGGTTACTCTAGGAGGTTTCTGGTATTTGCAAACAAAAGAACCTTTCCTAATATCCAAAGGTAAATCCCCCAAGTAGGAAAAGGTGACTCTTCCTCATCCCATCGCTTATTTTACAGGCCAGTTCTTCCAGACCCACCACCAGAGCCTGGCTAGACCCACCTGCTTCTTAAAGGGACCAAGTCCCCTTTTGGGGGGCTTCTGATCATTTAAATCTCCTTCAACAACACAGAAGAGGTTTTCAAACATTACCCCGGGGATTCCTCATTGCCCTCTCTCAATATTTTCCCAGAGACCTGAGGCTCCTTTGTGGGCTTCAGTCCCTTGATTGCCTCCCAGCCCCTAAGCTGTCTTGTGCATTAATTAGCTGGTGACTAATTGCTACCTAATTGCCAACCGGCTCCCACCCACACCTGCATCAAGGAGTCATGGGTATCCGCCAGGGAAAGGTCTTTTGTGAGTCCAGTGGTTCACTTTTCCACAAATGTGGGCTGAACTTCTTCTGTGGTACCAGGTCACATTCGCAGCCCTGGGGACTCGGTGGTGAGCAAGACAGACTTGGTCCTTGCCTTCAGAGCTCACATCTAGTGGGAGCCAAATAGCAACACAGGGACTTCCCTGGTGACATAGTGGTTAAGAATCCGCCTGCCAACGCAGGGGACACGGGTTCGAGCCCCGGTCTAGGAAGATCCCACATGCTGCGGAGCAACTAAGCCCGTGTGCCACAACCATTGAGCCTGAGTTCTAGAGCCCATGAGCCACAACTACTGAGCCCATGTGCCACAAGTACTGAAGCCCGTGTGCCTAGAGCCCGAGCTCCGAAACAAGAGAAGCCACTGCAATGAGAAGCCCGTGCACTGCAACGAAGAGTAGCCCCCACTCGGGCTTCCCTGGTGGCGTAGTGGTTAAGAATCCTCCCACCAATGCAGGGAACACAGGTTCGAGCCCTGGTCCAGGAAGATCCCACATGCTGTGGAGCAACTAAGCCCGTGTGCCACAACTACTGAGCCTGCGCTCCAGAGCCCATGAGCCACAACTCCTGAAGCCTGGGCACCTAGAGCCGTGCTCTGCAACAAGAGAAGCCACCGCAATGAGAAGCCCACGCACCGCAACGAAGAGTAGCCCCTGCTCGCCGCAACTAGAGAAAGCCCGTGCACAGCAACAAAGACCCAGCACGGCCAAAAATAAATAAATAGGATTTTTTTTAAAAAAGAGTAGCCCCCACTTACGGCAACTAGAGAAAGCCCAAGTGCAGCAACGAAGACCCAACAATGAAGGCCCGACGCATCCAAAAATAAATAAATTTATTTTTAAAAGTAAAAAAAAACAAACAGCAACACATAAATTTCAGATAATAACTGCTATGATTTAACAAATAATGAAAATACAAAAGGATAATACAATACAGAGTAATGCCTGGAGCTTCAGATAGGTGCGCTGGGAAGGCCTTTCTAAGGAGGTGACATTTGAGTTGAGACCTGAATGGTACTCAGGAGCCAGCCAGAGTGATGATGAAGAGAAAGAGCTGTCCAAGCAGAAAGCACGGGGAAGATCAAAGGCTGGTTGGGAGGGACCAGCTTGGCCTGTCTGAGTAACACTCACTGCATCCTTTCAGCCCCCAGGGATTCGGGAGTCAACCAGCAGGTTGGAGCTGGTTGTAAGAATTGGAGCAAAACCTTTCCTCTCCTCTTTTGCAGAGGCTGGGGGTGAGGCTTACTCCACATGGCCCCACCTCCAATCATCTGATTGGTCAGATTTCAGGATCCTGATTGGCCTTTGGTGGTAACTAGGGCGCTCTTTCTTCAAGGTTCCAAACTCCACAGTCTTACTTCGGACTTAGGGCGGAACCCCTCGGAGGGTCCAGTTAGGGAGCACGCGGCTTCCCCTGGGGAATCCAGGCCCAGGGCTCTGCAGAGAAACAATGCAGATTGCCATGTGAAATTTCTTGATTTTTAAACGTTAATGATAAGTTGGAAAAGCTTTTTAAAAGCTGTGCAGGCCAAACACGTGTCTATAGGCAGGACCTGGCCCCTGCACACCCACACCCACCCCCCGCCGCCCGGGGCGGTGCAGTGGGGCTTGGCGAATGCCTAGTGGTAGAGGTGATGGACAGAAGGAGTCAGGAAGGACACTAACTACATCCTGGATTCTGAAATACCCTGCCCTGGAGAAGGAACTCGCTGCCACAGACACATACTGAGCACCTATTGGTGCAAGTCTCTGTGCTAGGTTGGGGGGTACAAAGCACATTGTGAGGCTGCACCCTCCTCCAGGGCAGGGGGTTGCCTACCGCAGAAGACCTGGGTTCCGGTCCTGCCTTGGCCTCCTGTAATTACCGTGAGTCCTTGGGTTAGTTCATCAGCTCTGGGATTCGGCACATAGCCTTTTGTTGATAGCAGGTTAACTAAATCAGGTGAGGGCAGATTATGAAAGGCCTTGAACGTCTAGGTAGGGAGTTTGGGCCGGATCTGTTAAGGGGGTGGGAGCCACTGCAGGTTCTTGACCAGGAGAGTGATATTCCAAGTAAAATATTTTAGGAAAATGAATCAGGCCACCTGTGCAGAGAGAAGAGGGTCACATACCATCCAGGTGTGGTATAGTGAGACAGCACCTGGGTTTATGCAAATAAGATCTTACCACCCCTAGCTCAAAAGCCTTTGGTGGCTCCCTGCAGCCCTCACAGCAAAGTCCTTCCTTCTTACAATGGTCCAAGTGCAGGACCATTGTCCTGGGTGTATGACCTGTGCAATTGCACAGGGCCCCATACTTAGTTTAATGATTTACTGTCACCATCTTGAAATTCTTAAAGGGGTCTCATGTTTTTGCTTTGCATCAGGCCCCACAAATTATGTAGCCAGTCCTGCCCACAGGGACTGGCCCCTGCTCCCCTATCCCTTCTCATTTGCACCCCGCTTCTCCCTAACCCTTCAAACTCCAGTTGCTTTAGTCTTCCATCAGTTCCTGGAGGTTGTTCCTTCCTGCCTCAGGGCATTTGCACAACCTGTTCCTTACCTGGAACACCACCCCTCATCCCAAGACCAACTCTCTGTTCAGCAAATTTCTTCTTATCCTCCAGATCTGAGCATAATTACCTCCTGAGAGATAACTTCTCTGACCTCCCAGGATTATCTCTTCAAAAACAAAAGTTTAAAAATAATTTAAAGTAGGCCCCCAGTACAAGCTCCCATAGTGCCATGTGGTTCCCACTTCAAAGAAATGACCGTAATCTGTAATGAAAACTTTATATGGCGCTCTGTTCGCTGAGTCTGTCTCCACCTCCAGACTGTGAGGGCCACGATGCTCACGAACCTGTCTGCCTGTCTTCAAAGGGAGGCTCAGAGATGGGTTAAATGGGGTGAAAGGAGGGGAAGCCATATCTCACCCATCTTGGACCTTTCCTTCAGGTTGGGCAGAAATTTTCATAATGCCCAGACCACACACCCAGTAGGGTCTGCTCTGGCCCTGGCCTTTCCCCAGCTGGAGCCCATTAGCTACAGACCCTCTTGCCCCGATCCCAGTGATGGGACAATCCTAGGGGTGGGTTGGGAAGAGGATGCATTTTACAGAGCCAAGCTTTAGTCTAAAGGAAGCAATAATGAAATAGTTTCAGACCTCTGACAGCAGAACAGCCATGGGTGTTTGGGGGCTTTGTGCTTGTAAAGGCTTGAGTAACATATCCAACTGGGTGAAATTTTCCTTCTCTTAACCAAGTAAATAAAACCATTCATACCACAAGAGGTAGGAGGAAGGGACAGAATTTGCACAAAACATAAAAATTTGTTGACCCTGGCAAGATGAGAAAGAGCATCATGCCTGCCCAGGTAGCTCACATTTATTAAGTAGGTGCCATGTACCAGGATGTGAGCTAAGCTCTTGACACACATAAGCTCCTGAATGCTCACCCTACCCTGTGAAGTTGGAACTATTCCCCTCCCCATTTTGTGGATGAGGAAACTGAAACGCAGAGAAACTGGGTAACTAGCCTAATGTCACACAGCAAGGAAACGACAGAGTTGGGATTTGCACCCAGATCTGTCCAACTCCAGATCTGTTCTGAGCCCTTCACTACCACAAAACAGCTCCTCATTTGGCTTGCAGTGTGGTTTTGGCAAATTTGTCAACCTCTCTGAGCCCCATAATCTGTTTTTTTCTTTTTCTTGAACCCATGCCCCCTGCAGTAGAGCACAGTCTTTTTTTTTTAAATAAATTTATTTATTATATTTACTTATTTTTGGCTGCGTTGGGTCTTCGTTGCTGCACACAGGCTTTCTCTAGTTGTGGCGAGGCAGGGGCTACTCTTCTTTGCGGTGCATGGACTTCTCATTGCTGTGCCTTCTCTTGTTGCAGAGCACGGGCTCTAGGGCGCACGGGCTTCAGTAGTTGCAGCACGCAGGCTCAGTAGTTGTGGCTCACAGACTCTAGAGCGCAGGCTCAGTAGTTGTGGCATATGAGCTTAGTTGCTCCGCAGCATGTGGGATCTTCCGGGACCAGGGCTCGAATCCATGTCCCCTGCATTGGCAGGCAGATTCTTAACCACTGTGCCACCAGTGGTTAAGAAGCCCGAAGCACGGAGTCTTAACCCCTGGACCGCCAGGGAAGTCCCAAGCCTCAGATTCTTCACCTATAAATTGCCCCTTATTTAAGCCACTCTGTGCTAGGTACTGCCTGACTCCTCACGGTGCCTGGTGAGGGAGGGAATGTGGCAGAGCCAATGATTTGTGTTCTTCAACCTGTTTCCTCCTCCTGGGCCCTACAGTTAGCAGAGTCATGTGACTACGCTCTCGCCGGTGAAAATTACATGTCATCCCCGGGCCAAGGCAATTAAGAATGGGTGAGTCTCTTTTGATTTTTAGTCTCCCTTTCCACATGCAGAGGATTCAGGAATGGATTCCAGGGAGGGCCTTGGGGAGTCACTGCCTGGAAGAGAGCTGCCTTCCAAGGCAGATGGGTTAGGAGACCCCTGACCTATATCAGACTTTGCATGAGTGAGGAATAAACTATCATTGGGTTAAGCCACTGAGATTTTTGTTTTGTTACAGCAGTTACCATTAATTGCACTGAATGAAACTGTATCAGTTATTAATTTCCATAATAATGCTGCATAACAAATCACCCCAAAACTTAGTGCCTTAAAACAGCAACCAGGGACTTCTGTAGTGGTCCAGTGGTTAGGACTCCATGCTTCCACTGCAGGGGGCACAGGTTCGATCCCTGGTTGGGGAACTAAGATCTCGCATGCTGCACAGTGCAGCCAAAGAAACAAAACCAAAAAACCCCACAAAAAACAGCAACCATTTAGTTTGCTCATGATTTCATGGATTGGCAATTTGGTCTGGGCTCAGCTAAAGGTTCTTCTAGTCTTAATTGGCTGATTAGCACAGACTCAGCCAGGACAGCTCATTCCTGTTCCAGTGGTCTCTCATCCTGGAGCAGGATAGCTCAGGCCTGTTCACACGACAGCTGGGAGGATTCCAAGAGAATGGGCAGAGGCTACAAGACTTCTTACAGTCCAGACTCAGAACAGGTAGTGTCACCTCTGCTGTATTCTATTGGCCAAAATAGGTCATATGGCTGAGCCCAGGTTCAAGGAATGAGGAAACAGGCTCTATCTCCTGATGGGAGGAGTTCCAAAGTCACACTGCAAAGGGGCTTGCATACAGGGAAGCAAAGCACTGAAGTTATTTTGCAACCAAACTACTACAGGAGGTATTAGTGCCCCCATTTGAAACTTCCTTCCCAGGTTCAGGAAGATGAAGTGGCTAGTGAATGGAAGAATCAGGATTTAAGCAAAACCCGAAGCTCTCTTCATGCCCCAAGCTTCCCGTATGACTCCGAAAACTGGTCCTCTTTGGCCAGAAGCAACCTCCCCACTTCTGCTAGCTGAACCAGGAATCCAGCACCCTGGGCTCACAGGGAAGGGGCCCCCAAATCTGGATCTCATTCTGGCCTTTGGAAGAACAGGGCAATCTTTTCAGATATTTGAGTCTAGGAAACACCTTGAACTTCAAGCCTGGAGAAGCTGTGATTGCAGTGACCTGGGGCTGGCGGAAAGACCTTCCCCTCCTGGCCTTTACACATCAGATGGCCCTAGAGACCTACTTCACTCTGTGACCCAGGCAGAGCCCACACCCTCTCGGTGCCTCAGTATAAGGATGCAAAGTGTAAAGAGAAAAGTGCTCAGCCTCTGGACTCACAGCACTGGGCTCAAATCCTGACTCACTTGCTGTCATTTCCTGGGCAAGGCCCTTGCACTCTCTGAGCCTCACATTCTCTTCTATAAAACAGGTGTGAGAGAAGAGGAGTCCCCATCTTGGGGGCTGTTGTGCGAACTGAATGAGAGAATGCACAACATATATGCATGATGTAAATGACCTACTACCCCCAAGGTGGACTTAATAGCTGGCAGGTGGTGTTAGCATCGTGTCAACCAAACCCCCATTTTACAGAGGAGAAAACAGAAGCTCAGGCAGGTGATGTGACTTGCCAAGGCCACACAGCTAAAGAGCAGTGATGTCATCAGTGATGTACTCAGGTCTATCTGATTCCAGAAGCCAAGGTCTTACCCTCTCTAGAGTCCTAGGTTTGAGTTGCCTCTTGCAGCCATGTGACCTTGGGCAAGTCCCTTTTCTCTCTCGGTCTCATTTTTTTCATCATCTAAATAAATGATGATCTGCCTATGATGCCTTGTGCATTTTCCTCAAATGGGAAAATACATGGAAAGTGCTTAGCACAGTCCCTAGGACAGACTTGTGTGCTCAGCAATGAGAGGCTGCTATAACAGTCAGGAGTAAGTTGCTTAACTCTCCGTGTCTCGGTTTCTCTATCTGTCAAATAGAGCTAATGACAGACTTATCTCATTGGGTTGTTGTGAGGAATAAATGAGTTACTGTGGGCTAACCTCAGCACAATGCCTGGCACATGTATGCACGTCATAAGCACTTGCTATTATTTTAAAAGTTCAGAAACCTGTTCCAAGCCAGCATGAGATGATGGGGATCCCAGCCCCCCACTGGCTGAGGCTCCAGGCACTGCCTTTGCTACCATTCAGCTATTATTAGGCCCAGTGTCCTCATCTCAAATCCAGATGGGGAGCTAGAAGGGCGGGCAGGGCTGGGCCTGGCTGGCGGATGGCTGGGAACACTGCTGGGAGGCCGGTTTGGGTTTGGGCCCCACCCCGCCTGCCCTCCCTCGCCTGCAGTGGGTCCAGCCGCCACGTCTACACTTGGCTCTGAGGTCTGCACCAAACACTCCCTCCCACCGTGGCCGCCTCCTCTGGGAAGGTTCAGAGCATTTCGCGGCCTCAGCACTTTTCTGCCCACCCCGGGGAGGCCAGGCCTGCGTAGAAACTATGAATTGGACACTGCATGCCTCTGGAGTCTGCAAAGGGGTCAACCACCCTCCTGTCTAGAGGTCTTCATACCTACAGTGAGGCCTACTGGGTCCACCAAGGGGAAAGGGTCCACACAACTGGGTTCAAATCCCAGCCCTACCACCGATATGCAGCGTCAAC
This sequence comes from Stenella coeruleoalba, assembly GCF_951394435.1. Lineage (NCBI taxonomy): Eukaryota > Metazoa > Chordata > Mammalia > Artiodactyla > Delphinidae > Stenella > Stenella coeruleoalba. The sequence goes on along the minus strand of NC_137160.1, from coordinate 66,314,532 downwards.
ATGGACAAGTGACTTCCCCCTGAGCCTCAGTTTCTTTATCTATAAAATGGGTATAATCTTAGCACCTACCTCACATGGCTGTGGTGATGTATAAATGAATGAATAGCACATAGTAAGGACTCAGTATGTGCTAGTTATTGTTATTTCATGCTTGAGTGTGCCAGGCCCTGAGGGGGAAACAAGGATTTGGGGAGGCTGGGGATCTGGGGTACCAAGTGGCTCTACCTCCAATTGCTGTGTGACCTGAAGCCTGTTCCTTGACCTCTCTGGAACTCAGATTACCACAAGGTGGGCATCTAGGACTCTATGATGCCACAATTCAGCTGCTGGGCTCACAAGTAGTTAAGAAATATGACAAGGCCCCATGTGGGCAGAGATCCCAAATGGCAGGGTACCATGGTTAGGAGCAAGGGTTCTGGGGAATTCCCTGGCAGTTCAGTGGTTAGGACTCCACGCTTTCACTGCTGGAGCCCAGGTTCAATCCCTGGTAGGGGAACTAAGATCCCGCAAGCCACGCCATGCAGCAAAAAAAAAAAAAAATCAAGGGTTCTGGGTTCTAATCCTGTGTGAGGTGCTGGTGTGGCTTGGCCTTGTTGAGCCTGTCTCCTCTTCTGTATAATGATGGTTCTACCTCACAACATTCAAGCTGTGAGGTTCATGATAATAACAAAACTGCCACTCATGTGTTTTTATGGTTCCAACCCACTAGGCAGCAATTATACAGGGCCGCTGCCATAAGCCTAGATTACGCCAGGCATCAGGGGACTCCCAGAAGTGATAAGTCCAGGCCGGCCCATCCAGAACCCTCTCCTTTTTCCATGAGGCTGGTCTCCTGGGGTTCATCACAACCCATTGGGCATCTCAGATCCCCTTCTCCTTCCCAGGGCTCACTTGCCTCCAAGTTTCCTACATTGAAGAGTCACTCCTTTCCCATCCTTCAGCACCTAGGGCCGGGCCCCCTTCTCCTCCAAGGCCGGAAGTTTATCTGACACTGTCGCTCAGAGAACACAGCAGCTGGATGACATCATGGAGGAGACAGCCTTGCCAAACTGGTTTGCCAAACAGATCCCCAGCCCCACTCCTGTGGCTGCTGAACTTGGGGGCCTCCAGTTCTGCTCACGAGGGAGAGGGTCACAGCCCTTGGATCCAGCCAACCCCAGCAAGAACCAGTTCTTCTCCTCCAGGGTCCCCATGCTCCAGCCTCGCCTACCTGACTTTTCCCCAGCAAAGTCCTCAGAGTCCTACCTGATTTCCTTTGCTCTCATGCTGTGCCCTCTCCAGGTTGCCTTTCCCCCCCCTTCCACATGCCAAACAGCAAGTGAGGGCTTTTTCTCCACAACTTTTAGAGTCCAGATACCATCTCTCCCCCTACCCTCACCAGGCTGTGAGACCCCAACAGCAGGCCCAACTCCCATCCAGCTCTAACCCCTCTACCCCGCCCACTGCCCAGCAGGCTCTAGACCCCTCATAGGCCCAAGGTCTTGGCCTTGGCTGGCCTCACAGCCACTTGTGAGCACATCCCAAGGTGGGGTCTCCCTGAAAGTCTTGGAATTTTATGTTGTCTAGTTTGGTGGGGAGAGGGCTTAGAAAGCTCAGGCCACAACTCCCCCATCTTGCAGATGAGGAAACTGAGGCTCAAAGGGGAACAAAACTTTGCCTGGGCTGGAGCCAGGCCTAAGACCCAACACTCCTCTTGCCTCCTGACCCCAGGACTGCAGGGGTTTCTCTGCAGGACACCAGGGAGGGGGAGAAGCCAGGGAGATTCAGGGATCTGGCACTGCCAGCTTGGTAAAAATATTTATTCTCAGACTGAGAGACTGGAGCAAAATATTACCCTTGGCCCCTGAGCTGCTCCAGCTACTCCCTACTCTGCCAGTCCAGAGTTGGACCTGGAGAAATCTGGACCCTTTCTGGGAGGGCCTGAAGTGAGCCAGTCCAAGCTCCTCATTTTATAAATGGACAGACTGAGGCCCAGGCCTCCCCAGTGCCCATAAGACATGTTCACCCTACTCACCTGTCACTCAGGGCCTTTCACAGATGGAAGGTCTTCCATCCCCATTTCCTGCTCCATCCACAGCCCATCTCTCCTCCTTTTCCCACTTACAAACCTCCTGGCCTTTATTCACACTGTCCCCCTGCCACTAATACTCTTTCATGTCTTTCCCTCTCTTCTCTGTGGGATGGATTTCTTTGCACCCTTCCTCAAGGATCAGTTTGCTCCTCCTCTAAGAAGTCTTCCAGGATTTCCTCCATCCTAGAAGCAGCAAGGTGGAGGAAAGGGGCTTTAGCGTGGGGCAGAATTCCACTCAAGTTTGAATGCCATTACCAGCCAAGGTGCCTTCACCTCCCTGAGCTTCAGCTTCCACCTCTGTAGAATCCGGGTAATACTTATCTTGCACAGTGGTCAATTTGCATGCAACTGGTGCTCAGTAAACACCAGGACCCTCCTCATGGGACGTTTACTCCTTCCTGTGCTGTGGCTGCAAGCTTCTCCAGAACCACACCGGGCTGCCCTTTGATCTTTGTTTCACCACCATCTCGTCCCACCCGTTTCAGATAGGAAGGGAAAGCAAGTAGGTCTGGACGAGGACCCCAGCCCTGAGGGCTTGATGGAGGGGCAGGACCCATGCTTATCTTCAGTACTACCAGGAACTAGTGAGCGCGTGTGTGACACAAAGTCCGCTCTCAGAAACTCACCTGTGCCGTTCCTCCCTCCTGGGGGGTGGGGGCAGAGCTAGTAGGAAGCAGGCCATTCACTGGAGCCAAGAGCCGCCACTCAGGTGGCTTACGTATGTCCCGCCCCAGGAGGCTGTTCCAATGGGCGCGCAAGGTTTGAATAGGACCGAGTTGGCTTTGCAGGGCGCTGAACCTTGTTCTGGAGAATAAGATGACATCTAAGTTGGGAATTCCCTGGCGGTCCAGTGGTTAGGACTCAGCTCTCACTGCCAAGTGCCCAGGTTTAATCCCTGGTCGGGGAACTAAGATCCCACAAGCCACGTGGCTAAAAATAAATAAAAAAATAAAGTTTATTTAAAAAAAAAATGACATCTAGGTTAACCAGAGAGAGCCTACATGGGGCCTTCTCAGGAGAAGGGGACCTCGAACTAAAGCCCCAAATTGGGCTCTGTTTGCTCCTCTTCCCGTGTGACCTTAACAAGCCCCTTCCCTCTCAGAGCCGTGGTTTTCCCATGTGTAAAACGGGACCACCTCTCAGGGATGTGGGGATGCAGTAAGATGATACCTTTAAAAGAGTCTCAGAGTGGATACTGGCCCTCGCTCTAGATGGGGGCAAGGTGTGGTAGTGGGTGGTCACAGAGGATCTGGACAGTGGGGCTGAGGGGCTCTGCTGGAGCAACAGGCTGAAAGCACTTCCCCACAACCCCATATCACGGTGGTTAAAAGCACAGATTCTATACTCAGAAGGTGCTGGTAGGAACCACAGTTCCACTACCTATCAGCTGTTGTCCTCACCTGTAAAATGGGACAGTAATCCTGGGCTCAAATGGTCGTTATAGGGACTATATGCCTGGTACATGGTAAGTACAAAAAAATGAGTCTATATTATTATTGTTATTATTTGACAGACAGGATTCCAGACCCCACCTCCCAGGCTCCAACTCCCTTTGATGTCCATGGAGACCTGTGGGAGGCACCCTGACCTCTATCACAGGGGACAGAGTGGTTTTCTCCAGTGGGTCTGAGCTCTTGGGTCCCCTGGTTGATTCCTCATGTTGTCTTGGGCATGTTGGCTCTCTCTGGGTCTCAGTTTCCTCCATTTGTTGAATTCTGGACTTCGTGTTCCCTATTTAACTCCACAGCGCTGCAAGAGGCCGACGCTGAGGGGCTTGGAAGCGAGAAGCATGACAGATAAGGTCAATATCTGTGCAAAAGTGTGTCGGCTGGGGAAGGGGAGCTGTGTGATTGACCCTGCTCCATCTGAGGTGGTCCTTGAGGTACTTCAACGTAGGGTCAAGGTGCTGCCGGCCACTTAGTCCCTGCTCTGAGGTGACCCGGACCAGGTGTGCCGAAAGCAGCCTGGGGGCAGCGGCCAAGCCAGGGCACTGAAGCGAGGAGGGGGCGGAGTCGAGTGAGGGGACAGGGTCTCACGAACAAAGAGGAGGGCGGAGAGGGACAGTCCTGAAGGCTCCGCGAATAGTACGATCCCGGGCCACTTACCGCGGCTTTGGGCGCCCTCCCTGACTTTGGCGCAAAGCTGCATCCTCCTGGTGACGCCCACCCGACCAGCGAAGGCCGCTTGAACAGTGGCCCCAAGTCTGCAAACCCCTACAACCTAGGCCCGTGAGGGGCGGGGCCTCTTCTAGGGGCGTGGCCGTCAAATTGAATTTCCCCAATGGGGCACGAGGGTGGGCGGGATCCTCCCCAGGATTGGTTGGCGCCATGGCGCGGGGCGGGACCCGCGGGGCTGCTGGCGCGGCTGGACGGGCGGCGCTTGCAGAATCCCGGGGACGGTTGCTGAGCGGGCTTGGCATCCCGGTGGCGGCGCCTTCCGCCTGACCGCTCCTAATCCATCTGTTGGATCCCGAACGACCTAAGCTGAGCCCGTGCCGGGCGGGCGGGCCGGACTAAGAGGTGGGTGTGCGGACCTCCGGGCGGCAGCAGGATCCCCGACGGGTCCGAGGGTGGAACCCGGATAGGTGGACTCCCAGGGTTATGGGACTCCTGAACCTGGGAGCCCCCACCCATCCACAGGGGCTCTAACCCATGCGATAAAGTTCTGAGGCCTGGGGAAAAGACGCTCACGGACCTCCAGGAGGCTCTACGACCCTCAGGGGTGCTAGTCTGTGGGGGCAGAAACCCTGAGGAAGCTCCTACGTTCCTCTGAGACCCCTCGCAATCTTCGGGGACCTCACACTGTGTGACAGGGAGCCATGGAACTGGAGTGGAGCAGCGGCAGGAATCCCTGAGGAGAAAGAGACTTCCCTGGGAGTCCTAGATTCTGCGTTAGGGACCCCTGCCCCTCAGAAGACATGGGGGAACTCAGAGTGTCCACAGAACCCAAGTCTGGTGATTGCTAAGTGAAGGACCCCAGCAGAGGGCGGCTGGGAGGTTGCTACCTGTCCGAGCCTACAAGGATGGGAAAAGCAAGCAGCGACTTGAACAGGCAGAGTCCGAAGAACCCCAACTGTGTGGACTAGGACCTTCCCCAGACCCATTCACTGGATAGGATGACTCGACAAGTGACTGGGGAGGGGGAAGGGATGACTGAGTGATGAATCAACAGGAGCGGGGGCAATCCAGGGGCCATTTCAGTCACCATACATTAACTAAGCACCTACGGTGTGTCACGCTGTGGGCCCTCAAATTCCAGAAAGATATTAGGGCTGCAGGGGGAAGGAAAGAGCTACACTGGGAGGCTGGGTCAGGATTTAGGGGGCCATTTTGATAGGCAGTGATAGAGCAAGAAGGAGTGTCCTGAGCCCCTGAGGGCACTTTGGAAGGGGACTTCAGAAGCTAGAGGTGGCCAAGATTAAATCCATTCCCTGCCCTCTGGGTCTTAGGGATCCTCCTTCCCCCATGACAATCCTCTGGTCCTCTCCAATCCTGTTTGCCTAAGTCCAGAAGCTGGACGGATCAGTTTCTGAAGGCTCTTCCAGCTGAATTGAATTCTAAGTGTGTGAACTGGCAGGAGGAGCGGGGTGCCTGGACACCTGGCTTCATGAGGTCAGGGCAGTTGGCATCAGGGGGAGGGCGGGAAGGGGAGGAGTGGAGAGGGGTGTGTACAGAGGGCTGTCCTCAAGAATTAGAAGACAGAATGTTACCTCCAATGGCTTAAGTTACCTGGGGGAATGAGAGTGGCAAAGGCAGCAAGGACTTGGATATGGGTTTAGCCCATAGCCAGAGGCTGAGCTTTTGGGGTGAGTGGGGGCTGGGCAGGCCCTGGGGATGGGTGGGTGGGGCAGGAAGCTGTGGAGTGTGGTGGGCACCCCCTGGTGGTGAGCACAGCTTGGGTGGGCCTTACTGGGCCCTGGCTTCACAATCCAGGTCCCTACCCTCCCTGTTTGATGCTTAGATATGGCAAGGGCCCAGCTTAGGCCACTCAGCAAGCTAGCAGTCCAGCTGGCTGGACTGGAACCAGGGACTCCTACTCTTGGTTTGTTGAGTTTTCCAGCACACTACCCTAGGGCAGAGGGCACCTCCCAGCCAGGAGTCACATCACAGATAAGGATCAAACACCAATGGATAATCATGGCTTAGAGGGGGAAACTGAGGCACAAAGCCCAAGTGCCTGTGGTTTCTAGAGGCCCCAGAAGGCCTGATTCATGTCTGTCCCCTGCAGAATTCCCTGAGCTGGTGTCAGCTGCCAAAGGCACTGGGGAACTCACCAGGAGGCGACGGACGGAGCTAGGGGCCAGCAAGATGGCGGACGAAACATTAGCTGGGCTGGATGAGGGAGCCTTGCGGAAGCTGGTAAGTGGTTCCATTATCCCTACTATGAGGACAGACAAGACAGGCCAGAGAGGCAGGGCCTGTCCAGGATACCTCTCAGCTGACAAGAGGAGGTGATGGGGGAGGGCGCAGGAGAAGGGCTCCGGGGAACAGGGCTGGGGCCTGTTCCGCGTGGCCGATGCAGAGGCCTTGGTGGCATGTGCTTGTCCATGCCAGGTGCTGAGGCCTTGTTCCTCCCAGCCCCCCACTGCCACCACCTGTTTAAATAGTAACTGGTAAGGACTCACCCATGTGCAGTCACAGGTGTGGGGAGGCTGGATTTGCCTCTCTCAAGCAACAGCCTGGGCAGTACCCACCCCTGGAGGCTGGCCCAATGATAACAGTAGCAGCAATGATTAATAAGCCAGGGCACAGCAGGGAGCAGTCTGGGCGCTAAGCACACCATCTCACAGAATGGTTACAGTAGCTCCAAGAGCCAGGAGGACACTGAGGCTCAGACAGGTGAAGTCACCTGCCCAACGGCACCCAGCTCGGAAAAGGGTGTGCCAGGATCCAAACAAACCCCAAAAGGGGTCATGGGGGACCAAGAGACCTGGATAAGTCAAGTCCAAAAGAGCCCATAGAGAGAGACAGGCCTTGGGGACCCTTATGAACACTGTGACATCTAATCTGTCATTTTTCCCACTCTGAGCCTCAGTTTCTTTATCTGTAAAATGGGAGGTGGGGGGAATGTGTGTGAACATAATATCTAGGTCCTACAGTTGGCATGGGGATGGAATGAGGCATGGGCCCAGATCTTGGCATGGAAGAAGGATGGGCCCACTCTATCCCCTTTCCCCAGCTTCTTCTTGAAGCCCGCCCTCCCCCCCAACACACATATCATGCACAGAGAGGATGTGGGGCAATATAGCAGGGCAGGCATGTGCCCACCAGCAAGGGCAGGGTGCACTGGAACTGGAAGAGGGGCCAGAGCTCCGCCCCCCAGCCCCTGACCCTTGTCCAGCGGGTAAATTAAAGATTTACCTTCCCTGGGAGAAGGCAAATGACCCACCCCACCCCCATACCATTCCTCTGGAGGCAGGGGCTGGAGCCAGCTAGCTCAGCCCAGTCACTGGGCAGTGCCCAGCCACTGCCATCATCTACCCAAGGCACTCGGCCTCTGTGTCCTCGGACAGCACCTTAGACTTTGGGTGTCTGCCACCGCCACAGGCGCTGTGTGCAGCCTGAGGGAGATGGGTTTCCAAAGGGTCCCACCACGTCAGCTCGACCTCCCATCAGGCAGTCAGAATCCTAATGTGGGTAGTGGAGAGAAAGCCAGGCCTTTGCTCATCCCCTTCTCTAGGGGTCCACTCTGAGGCTCAGGGTTCTCCAGCCGCCACCCCCCACCCCATGCGGGTTTGGGTGCTGGAAAAGGGTTTCAGAGAAGCCGGAGCATTGGCTGTAGTCCGCCCTCCCCCAACCCCGGCCCCCTCCCTGGGAAAGGACTAGCAAGGCCCCGCCCCTCGTCTCGGGACCCCGGAGGTCTTTCCCATTTCGGGACCGGGGTCCTCCACCGCCGGGCGCCCGCCATTACTGCGCCCCAGCGCTGCCGAGGGTCCCGCCCCGGGCGCCGGCCTCCTGGCAGGAACTGAGGCGTCCGGAGCCGGGTTCCTCCCCGCGGGGCCGGGCCTTATAAGGGAAAGCTGACCCGAGCCCCAGCGTCCGGCCGATCTGGGGACCCGGGGACCGGCTCCCAACCTCGGCTCCTGCACATTCCTGCGAACAGGGAGGGGGGCTGTGCGGGATGGAGACACCTGGGGACACGAGCACCACGTGCTCCTCCGCCACATATAGGGACGCCCTCCGCCTCGGTCCCGAGTTCGAGATCGAGCTCTGACACTCACTAGCTGGGTGACCTGTGAACCTGGGTTTCCTCTCTGTAATCGGGGATGTTAAAGCAGGCGGAACCTGGGCGGCTTCCTGTCCTGCTGGCTCCTGGCTGGGCGCCTTGCACCGGGCTGCGTGGGAGAGGCGTGGGCGGTGCAGGCGGCTGCGGTCGCGGGGCCCGCGGGCCTTCAGCGCCCCCTGGCTAGGCCACGCTTCACTGCCGGCCGGTCCCCCATCGGTCAACTGGAGGAGCTGGGACTGAGCGAATGCCTGGAAAATCTCCTCCGTAGTGCTGGTGGGGAGATTGAGGCCCAGGAAGACGCCGGGGCCTGTCAGACGCCCCCAGCAGCGAGGGTACAAAGTACCCGGAGGCCCGGCCCCCCGGGAAGAGGAAGCACCCTCTTTCCTCCCAGGAGAATTTCACTGGGCAGTTTCGGAAACCCCCCCATCTCCTTCCCTTTCCCCCAGTGGACAATGGCGCTTTGTACTTCCTTCCCTCCCAACAACAGCCCCCTCCACTCAGGATGGTGGGGCCTGAGAGGACGGGGAACGCAGGACACACATCAGGGACACTGTGGGCGGACCTTTGTCTCCAGGCCCAAAGGGAAGGGTCATGCGGGAGGGTGACCAGTGGGATGAGGTTGTCCATTCCACAGCCCTGCCCCACCCACTCGGGGGATCAGACAGAGGCTCCCATTTTCCAGAGGGGGACACTGAGGCTCCCAGGGGTTGCAGAAGTGACCAAGTTCCCACATCAGGCTTTTTTCAGGGAGGAGAACCCCATCTCTGGAGCCCAGGGGGTTGGGAAGGGACACACAGGAGACAAAGGGCTAGTCATTGCATCTCTGAGCCTCTTTACCCTCTGCACAGGAGGGTCTGGACCAGCTGTCCCCTCAAGCCCGGAATCTCCTAGTGTACCACGGAGGGCTCTGGGCCTGAGTCAAGGCCAGGACTGAGGGTGGGAAGGTGAGCCTTCTCCACCCCCCCACATGATAGGCCCCCTTAAGCCCCAGGGCCTCTCTAGTCCAGGCTGGAAGGGTCCCCAATATAGTACAAGGATCTTCAAGGTACCCACCATAGCAGACAGACCCCAGCCACAGAGATATCCTCAGCCCAGGGAAAGCCCTGGAGTCATGGAAACCTGGGTTCAAATCCTGGCTCAGGTCACTTGACCATATGCAAATCACTTCCCCCTGAGCCTCAGTTTCCTCATCTGTCAAATGGGAGTAATAAATTGCCTAGGGTTTCTGTGAAGTTAGGACAAGTAAGGGGCTCAGCACAGGATCCAGCACATGGTTTCTCAGTATATGTTACAGATGCCTCTGGGTATCTTGTCCTCACTTGCCCTCACTTCTCTCTCTCCCATCCTGACTGGTTGGAACCAACCATACATAGCTCCGCAAGGTGGGGGGGGGACCCCAAGTCACTGCCCCCATCCTCACCCACTGCCCTAAAGGGAGGCCATTGTCCCGTCTGACAAATGAGATGTTAACCAAGACCAGGGATGTTAAGGATATGATCCTGACCACCCAGCCAGGACTGGATTGGGGCTGGAGCCAGCTGGGGGTCCTGGCTTGAGCCTTCCGGGAGCCCTCCCATATCTCCTCAGGAATGTGAAGACTGAAGGCTCCCTGGAGGGCTCTGTCACTTGTCTCTACCCTCTTAAGACTGGGACAAGTGAGCTCATGGCTAAGCTGGGCCAGCCCACACTCCCTGCTGAAACCTTTCCCCCTCCCACCAGGCTCCCCTGTAGATCAAGAAGGAATGATGGGAGAAGAGTCTAAAAAGGAAGGGAGTAGAGGGTTCCTGGGCCTACCCCTGAATGATTTGGGGGTGGGGGCGGAGGAAATCACTTTGCCTATACTTGCTCCCACCTGGTGCACACCCACACTGGAGGCTTATCTCTGCCATTATCTTCCTGGGGGCCCTGGGCCTGTCCTCTCTCCCTTGAGCCACAGAGGCTCTGTAGGGGGTAGAGGAGTGAGGGGGGCAACAGGATTGGCTGACTGCCCAGAGAAGGTGCCCTTTCCTGGACCTGGTTAGACCAGCCACCCCCAATTTCCCAGGGAGTGACAGGCTAAGAAGCTGGTGGGAGCACCTGTCCCCCATGGATGCCCTCTCTAGGGCCCTGGGTGGACCCTAGTGCACCCAGGGGTGTTGGCCCTCCCACTCTGAGCCCCGGCCCCTTTGCCCCTTCAGTAGTGGCTAGAGCAGGACCAGTGCAGAGAGAACAACAGCCCCCAGCCAGGCAGGGAGCTATGACTCCTGAGGGCCTGCCCCTGCCTCAGTTTCCCCATCTGTCCAGTGTGGACGAGGCTGCCACCCATCAGCAGGGCTGTGGTACTTTGGGAGTCTCTCATGCTTACAGCTAGATTCCAGCAGCCCAATCACCCTTCCCTCCCCAGGGACACTGTTAGGGGCCCATAGGATGGCCTCCCTCCTCCTGCCACGACTCCCTGGTTCTTGGGGGTTTGATGAAGGGCTCTAAGAGGCAGGAGTCGAGTCACAGGAATGAGCGCCTGACTTGGCATCTGGCACAGGTGGGTGGTTGCTGGCTGCCCACTCTGTGAATCTTAGTCCACGGTGGGGTGTCCAGAAGCCCTCGCTGCATGATCTGAGTCTCCCCCTGAGACCAAGTTTGGGTGGGCAGGCAGGCACATGACGGGCTTGGGGCAGAGGGAATGGAGACAGACCACTCATTGTGCCCCAGGCCAAGCCGTGGGCGGCCAGTGCCCGCCCTCCGTCCCTGGCAGCCAAAATGACCTGCCCCTCACCACCCCTTGCCCTGCAGCTGGAGGTCACAGCAGATCTAGCAGAGCGGCGGCGCATCCGCTCAGCCATCCGGGAGCTGCAGCGGCAGGAGCTGGAGCGCGAGGAGGAGGCCCTGGCATCCAAGCGCTTCCGTGCCGAGCGGCAGGACAACAAGGAGAACTGGCTGCAGTGAGTGGCGAGGGGTTGGACATGCAGGTGGGGCTGAATGTGCCAGGGCTCAGCTCGTGTTGTGCAGGCAGGCATGAGCCATGTGTCTGCTGCCCATCTGGGTGTGCAAATGGCAGCGCAGGCATGCATTTGGAGTACACAGGGATGTTGGTGGGCACGGACCACATGCCGGTCATGGTGTCCTGGCCACGCCCATGTGATATTAGCACTCAGGTCCATGGGCGTGCATGTGCCAGCGTGTAGCCAGAGGGTGTGCACAGCTACCTGCCCCTCTGCCAAGGTTCCAGGTACCCTGTCCTGGCCTCTGCCCTCAGCCCACATCCTCTATGACCTGGCCCTGGCAATGGAGGTTATAGTCATGGTGTCCCTGCAGCTCTCAGCAGCGGAAGGCTGAGCAGCAGGCTGCTCTGGCACGGCTGGCAGGACGGCTGGAGTCCATGAGTGATGTGGAGGAGCTGACCACACTGGTGAGGCCTGGGCCAGGGCAGGGGATGGGGGCAGGGCAGGTGAAGACCTGGACTCCACATACCCGTGGCCCACCCCTCACCTACAGCTGCGAGGCGCTGCTGAGTACGAGGAACGCAAGCTGATCCGAGCCGCCATCCGCCGTGTACGGGCCCAGGAGATTGAGGGTACGTGCCCTGCCCTGGCCCCACCCCTGCCCTGCTGCATGCTGCCCCCAGCAACGCCTCACCCTGACCCCCTGCCACTCACCTGACACTTCTCCCTTTCCCTCCAGCCGCCACATTGGCTGGAAGGTTGTGCAGCGGGCGTCCCAGCAGTGGCTCAAGAGAGGACAGCAAGGGGCGGGCAGCACACAGGCTGGACCGGTGTGAGGTAAGGGGTGTGGGCAAGGTCCTGTGCTCATGGACGCCAGCAGCACAGAGCGCCTATGTGTCTTTGCTAGATTGGTACTTAACTGAGGGGGCCCCCAGCTTGTGTTTGGGGGACAGTGGGACTCTGTCAGGCCTCTGCCCACTCTCCCAGGCAACTTCTAGTCACATGTCTCCACTCCAGAGTTTGTCTCTACCCAGGCCTCCCCCACAAAACCAGCTTGTCTACACTGCTCCCAGGTTCCTGACTGTCACTCATTACCACCCTGTTGACCTCCCTGCTGGCCTCCCCGCTTCCACACCTACCTTCCATCCCCACACTGGCCATCCAGCCTCCACTCAGCAGACAGAGGGATCTCCCTAAAATGAAAATCAGACCCTGGTACTTGCCCAGCTTAAACCATCTGAGGCTGCCCCTCCCCCTCCATACAGCCCAGTTCCTTACCTTGGCTTATCAGGTCCTGCTGTCAGGGGCCAGTGTCGGCTCTGTTCTCCAGGGAGTGTGGGTGAGAGGTCGGGTCGTGCAGGTTCCCTAAGTGGCCAGCAGAGGCCGCTGGGTCCCTGGTCCTGGCAGGACTACCCACTAACCCCATAATTAACCAGGCAGAGGCCAGGGGTCAGGGGCCTCCACGCCAGAAATTGATTAAGTCTGGGAGTCCCCAGCAGGTCTCCTGCTGTCCCCAACCCCTGCCATTAGGATCTGGTCATCTCTGAACTGCCCTTGACTAGGCAGTGCCAAGAGGTTGGGAAGTGGGGATCAAAGACGGCCCATGGTGTGCCAGTGACCGTGCTTGTGCAGATGTGCCTGCAGGAAACCGTGTCCAGCCCCTCTGCTTTGCATGCCCTGCCCTGGGTGCCTGCCAGCCTGGAGAGCCTTGGCCACATCCTGTGGGTCTCCCACGGGTCTCCCGCAGGTGCCAAAGCCAGAGGAACAGGAGCAGCAGGCAGAGGTCCCAGAGCCAACTCCAACCCCCAATGGCACCAGCCATGACGTGACGACAGTGACACTACTGCTTCGGGCCCCACCTGGGGGCACACCCAGCTCACCTGCCTCAGCCGGCAGTTCACCCACCACTACCTCTCCTGAGCCTCCACTGGAGCCTGCCGAGGCCCCACGCCCTGCCACTGAGGCTCTGGGTGGCCCCAAGCCACCTCCCAGCCCGCCCAGGGCTGCCAGCCCTGAGCCCCAGGAGCCTCCAGCCACCCCCAGCACGGAGGGGCAGGTGGTCAACAAGGTGAGTCTAGATGAGGGACAGGGATGCTAGGCAGGTGAGCTCCCCAGTCTGGGAGTCAGGCCCTGCCCATGCCGTGTCTCCCCTGCAGCTCCTGCCTGGCCCCACAGAGCCCCCTGCTGCTGATGGCCCTACCAAAGGTCCCTCCGACACAAAGAGAGCAGGTAGGGTTCCAGCAGAGATAGCTAGGGGCATCTGCCTCCCTGGGCCTCCCCTTCCCTGCCTGGAAAATGGGTTCTTGTGCCTAGATGGCTCCAGTGCCCCTCAGGTCCAGGCAGGCTCTGACACTCCTCCCACTGCTCCTGAGGTGTCCCCACCCCTCCCCACCCCCCCACTCCCGCACCCATGGCCAGAGGCCTCCCTGCAGCCTTGAAAGGCAACAGGCCTCAGGCACATTCTTTTCCCCAATAAGGGAGTGCGCCCATCTCCCAGCTGGAGCCGTGGGCAGTGCTGGCCAGGGGGGTGTCCACCATCCCCATCAGCAGGGAGAATCTGGGCATCCTTCCTCCAGCCCAAGCCTAGCCCCAGCCCCCAGGAGTGTCCAAGTTATCCCGGGGTCGGGGAAGGAGGGGCCTGTAAGAGAGACGCAGCTGAGTGGGGAGGCTAGGAGCTGTGGGAGGTGCAGGATGGTCTGGGGAGGCTGGGGAGGTTGAGGTGCAGGAAGGGGTTGGGAGGCTGAGGAGGTGTGGAAGAGAGGACTATGAGAGGTGGACCCCACCATCCACTCTCCTCTCTCTGCGCCCACATGGCTGCCACCGCCTTCCCATGTTGCCAGACCTGGCTGGCCCTCGCCCCTGCCAACGCTCCCTGTCTGTGCTGAGCCCCCGCCAGCCAGTCCAGAACCGAGGTACTGCCAGTTCCCACAACCCCGGGCTCTGGGCAGTCCCTGTCCCATCCAACCACTGACAGCCCTCCTGTCCCTTCTAGAGCCCACCCCCCTTGCCAGCGGACCTTCCCTGTTCCAGCGGGCTGGCTCCGTACGGGACCGTGTGCGCAAGTTCACATCCGATTCTCCTATGACTGCTGGGCTCCAGGAAGGCCCACTCCGGGCAGCCCTAGGTCCCTCGACCCCTGCAAGGCTCCCAGGCTCCTCCCACATCAGCACCACCCCTGCCTCCTCCTCCAGGGGCCCCTCCTCACGGGGCCCCAGTGACACCTCCTCCCAGTTCAACAAGGATCAGCGAGGAACAGCCCGGCCCCTGGCCCAACTTCAGAGCTGCCCCAGGGAGGAGGGCCCCAGGGGGCGGGGCTTGGCTGTCAGGCCCCTTGAAAACAGAGCAGGGGGGCCCATGGCCCGCTCAGAGGCGCCCAGTGCCCCGCTAGCCGTGGCCGTGGGCACTGCTGAGCCAGGGGCCAGTATGAAGACCACATTCACCATCGAGATCAAGGATGGCCGGGGCCAGGCCTCCACGGGCCGGGTGCTGCTGCCCACAGGCAACCAGAGGGCAGGTAGGCCTCCCCGCTGCCTCCCCACTACTGGGGATGACTGCCTGCAGCCACCCAGCTCTGCACATAGGACAGATGCTGTGGTCAGGGCTCAGGGTGTCTCCAGAGGGTGCACTGGGCGCCATCAACCTGGACTGGAATTACCCTCACCCCACCTGATCCTGACCATAGTCCTTCTCCCTATCCAGAACTGATGCTGGGGCTGCGGGCGCCCCCCACCCTCCTTAGCACCAGCAGTGGGGGCAAGAGCACCATCACGCATATCAGCAGCCCTGGGAACCTGGCTCGGCTGGGCAGTGTCACTCACGTCACCAGCTTCAGCCATGCCTCCCCTGGTAGCCGAGGAGGCTGCAGCATTAAGGTGAGCCCTTCCTCACCCCACCAGCCTCACCATCAGCCGCCTCATGTAGACTGCTTCAGGGTGCAGGGCTCTCAGGGCTCCTCTGCTCTGCTCTTCCCCTACAGCACACACAGGAAACTGAGGCCCACAGAGAGAAGGTGACCACAGTCCACAGACAGTTGGTGGCAGAGCTAAGGCCAGACCCCCACCTATCAGCCACTAGACATGTCAGAAGCTCACTCTGTACTGGCCTTAAGCTTCCCACATGATGATCTCTGGTCCTTACTCCAGAATTGGTCGGTTCATTCCTCGTGAACAGATGGGACAACTGAGGCTCAGAGAAGGGTAATAAGGGCTTGCCCCCCTCTTCCTGTAGCAGCCCCAGTGGCCCTGCTCCCAGCCTATACTGAACCTCAGCCCCAAGGTGCAGAGCCGTTCATCTGCTCATCCAAGATCAGCCTGGCCCGTTAGGAGATTGGAGATTAGTGATTACCATCTGCGTCAACATCTCGGGGTGGGGTGGGGGCCTGGGCAGAAGCACTGAGGGGGGACAGGCGAGGGGGTGCCAGTCAGGTGAGGCAGCAGCCTAGCAGGTGCCACGGGAACTGAATCTGCCGCACCCTTCCATTATTCATTCTGGAGCCCGGGATCAGCTGGCTGGGAGCTCAGCCTGGGAAGGGTTCCCCAGCGGGCCGCCCAGCTGCCCAGGTAATGGCCTCTGTGCTGTTCCAGGGGCTGAATGGGACTTTGAGGTGAAATGGCTAGAGCCAGCTTTGGGCTTTCTCAAGGGTGATAGGGAGAGGGTGGGGGCAGGAAAGCACCCTTCACCTCACAGAGCAGGACCTAACTGCTCTCTGCCAAGGGAGTGAGGAGAGGGTGGCTGAGGCCCTTGGGGTGGATGGGAGGTGCCACAGGGAGGAGCGCCAGGTATGACCACCTACTTGCCTCAGTTTCCCCAGCCAGAACCAAGGGGAGGCAAATCGTGTGCCTGTAATGCACTTGCTCAGAGTCTGTGGTTGGATCTGAGCACCAGAGGCAGGCAGAGGACATTTATCTCAGGGATAAGGCACTTGCTACTACAGATTGCTTGAAGTCCCGCCTCTCTGTGCCTCCATTGCCCCCATCGGTTCAAAGCTTTCTAAAACAGCATGGCATGAGGGCAGAGGACGCAGGCTCTGGAGTCTGGCAGACTGGGTCCTCACGGCTAATGCACGTGGTGGCCCAGACAGGCCCATGCCTTACTCCCTGCCTCAGTTTCCCCACCTATGGGGCATGGGGCCCCGGCCTCGGCAGTCCTTCAGAACCTGTGCAGACTTGCTGTACTGCCAGTCTGTGATCTCTGCAGGGCCAGGGCCAGGCCTGGCGGTCCGCCTGCTTGGGCAGGCCACCCCTCCCCCACTGCCCCCTCCAGAGGGAGCCCAGAATAGGTTTCTATTTGGGCTACAGCCTCAGCTGGCAGGTGGCGGGCTGGGAGGCCAGCAGGGGCGGGGCAGGCCCACTGCCCTTGCCTTCGCCCTCAGGCCAGCTGCAAAGACTGACTCTGCCAGACAGAAGCAGCAGTCCCTACCACTGCCCCCTTCGTCACCCCACCATAGAGCCCCCACCATCACCATGCCGGGGGTACCGGGGCCCAGGTCTGAGCTGGCCGCAGCCCTCGAGGAGAGATTGGGCCGGGCGTTGGAGGAGCTGCGGGCAGTGGCGGAGGCAGGCCGGGCGGCAGTGACCCAGGCAGCTGAGGCAGCTACCTCGGCCGTGGAGCCGGTGGCCCGGGCAGCTGAAGAGCTGCGGGCGGAGACAGCAGCGCTGAGCCGGCGGCTGGATGCGCTGGGCAGGCAGGTGGAGGTGCTGAGCCTGCGGTTGGGGGTCCCATTTGTGCCTGACCTTGAGCCCGAGCTGGAGCCCAGTGAGCTGCTCCTGGCCGCTGCGGACCCTGAGGCCCTCTTCCAGGCGGCCGAGGATGCTGGGACCCCTGTGGCCCACCCGCCTGCCTTCAGCACCCGCCGCCGCTCCTCTGCAAGCCCTGCCCACAGCGGCAGTCTCGTAAGTCCTTACGGGCTGCAGGGAGGCGGGTGGTTTTGAGCCAGGCTCTGCCTCTGCTCAGTGACCCTAGGTGGCCTACCACCTTCTCTGAGCCTCAGTTTACCTATCTGTACAGGGGACTGGGGCACTAGCGCTCCAAGACTGAGGCGAGATGGTGCCAGGCTCCTGGCCCTGAGGCACACGTGGTGGCTGCCCTGGCAGCCCCTGGCCGGGGCCCAGCCTCCAGCCCCACCCCCACTCCCTGCCCCTGCCAGGCCGAGCCTCCCTGAAGCAGCTGCCACCTCGGCTCTCCTTACTCTTACAGCAAACAGAGAGGCCCTGCCAGGAGGGGAGGGGCTCTGATAGTTGGGCTGGGGGCTTGTCTGCAAGGGGCTGGGAAGATGCCCTGGGAGGGGTGGGGGGCTAGATTGGGGTTGGAGGCCCCTTAGGGGGTGATTCATGCTAGGGGGTGTGGGGAGCAGGGGCGAGCTTCAGAGAGGACTTGGCTCTGGGCAGCCCCGGTCAGACACCTGGTCAGGAGCCTATGGGCCCTGGTTCAGCTCCCTTGGTGTGTTGAGGGCGGGCATGTGCTTGCTGCCTGGGCACTGGCCCAGGAGGACCCAGGCTTTGGGAGCAGGCAGGACAGAGCACAGCCTGCCTGGGAGGGGGCTGGGAATGAAGCCGCAGAAGGAACTCAGATTCAGGAGTTAGGCTAGCTTCAGCTCAGATCCCAGTCTGCATCACACTTATAGAAGGACTGTGGGCAAGTCATGCAGCTACCCTGAGCCTCAGTTTTCCCTTCTGTTAAATAGGGACAGTAAAATACCTAGTGTTTATACAGTGCTCACCACTGAATGGAAATCACCATTATTGCCTCCCTTAATTTATTAAGACAGTTCTGGGTACATGGGAAGCCCTACAACAAGGTTCTCAGTACCTCTTCTGTGAGCCTGACATCAACATGGTCATCCTTGGGCAGGCAGTCCAGCTGGCTAGCGGTATTTCAAAGGCTGTGCCAGAAGCCCCAGGGCCTGGCCCCCTGTACTTTGGGGCATGGTTGGTTTCATTTACACCCCTGCTTAAAGTCCATGCCCTCTCCGCACCACACAGATGGAGCCAGAACCAGCAGAGCCCCCCTCTGCAGCAGTGGAGGTGGCCAATGGCGCCGAGCAGACCCGCGTGGACAAAGCACCAGAGAGGCGGAGCCCTCTGAGCACCGAGGAGCTGATGACCATTGAGGATGAGAGTGTCCTGGACAAGATGGTATGGCCAGATCTGGTGGACTGGGGGTTGGCAGGGGCCAGGGCCAGCAGGCACCAGATAGGCAATGACAGGGACTCTGTCTGCAGCTGGATCAAACTACGGACTTTGAGGAGCGGAAGCTCATCCGGGCTGCGCTACGTGAGCTCCGACAAAGGAAGAGAGGTAGAGAGCCCCATGCCTCCCCCTAGATCCAGCTGCTCCCCTCATTGGGGTACATTTGTGGACACTCCAGCTCAGTAACGCCCTCCCCACCTTCTTCTCTAGACTCAGCTTCTCCTTTTCTAGACCCAGCTCTTCCCTTGCCTCCTTTCCCCAGATCCAGCTGCTCCGTTCCCTAGCTGCTTCTCTCCCGCTTCCTAGACCGAGAACCAGCTTCTCTTCTCCTTCCTAGGCCCAGTTACTCTCTCCCCCAGCTACTCCTCCTTGCTTCTCCAAGTTCTGTCAAGTACTCCTTCCCTGAATCCAGATACTCCTTCTCCCAGCTGCTTCTCTCTCCTCAAGGTCCACCGATGACCACCTTAGCCTCTGCTTCCTCCCTGCTTCCCCTTCCCTGAACACAGCTACTTCCTCCCCAGACCCAGCTATTCCTTCTTCCAGATTCTAGATTCATTTGCTTCTCCAGATACTCTCAATTACTCCCTCTCTGGATCTAGCTGCTTCCTGCAGGGCCCACGGATGGCCACCCAGCCTCTATGCCCACCCACCTGCTTCTTCTTTAGGCCCAGTTACCCCCTTTGTCAGCTTCTCTCCCAACTACCCTTTCCCTGGATCGAATTGCTTCTCAGATACCTACAATCACTCCATCCGTGGATTTAGATATTTCTTCCTCTAGCTGCTCTTCTCCTTGCTAAGACCTATTTGAAGGCCTGCTCAGCTACTGCCCTCACTCAGCTTCTCCTTCCCTGGCCTCTGCTGCTTCCTCCCTAGATGGAGATACTCCCTCCGGACTCAGCTTCTCATTCCCACAGAAACTCCCTTCTTGGACCCAAATACTTTCCCTTTGAGTTCAACTATTCCATGTCCCCTTGTTTCTGAGTGCACCACACCCCGCCATTCCCTCCCAAGTTATAGCTACCCCCTCACCCCCAGCTACTCCTAGAGAGGACCGTTGTCCCCTGTGTCTTCAGTATTGCTAACAAGTTGCCCTCCACCCCATCTGTGTGCCCCGTGTGCCTGTGCATATGTGCTTTGTGGGCGATGGCGGCCTTCTGGGCATGCGTGGGGCATTCCCCGCCCAGACCAGCGGGACAAGGAACGGGAACGGCGGCTGCAAGAGACACGGGCCCGCCCAGGGGAGGGCCATGGCAACACGGCCACCAAGACCACCACGCGACACAGCCAACAGACAGCCGATGGCTCAGCTGTCAGCACTGTCACCAAGACCGAGCGGCTCGTCCACTCCAGTAAGGGGCTGAGCAGAGATCAGGGCTCAGGGTGGGAACATGTCTACCTTGCTGGACCCTGTGCCCCTCACACCCTTCCTCTCATCCCTGCCCCCGCAGATGATGGCAGACGGACGGCCCGCACCACCACGGTGGAGTCGAGTTTTGTGAGGCGCTCAGAGAGTAAGGCCGCCTGGCATCTTCTCATGCCTGCCTGCCAGCCCACCTTCCTCAAACTCTCTCCGAACTTCCATCTGTGTGTCTCTCTGTCCAGCCGTCACTTTCTCTTCTCTGCCTGTGGCTACCTCCATCCCTCTACCAACCTCCCGCCCCATCTCCCACATCCAGCCCAGGACCTCACCCTGCTCCCCTTCCCCTTTCTTGCAGATGGTGGTGGCAGCACCATGATGCAAACTAAGACCTTTTCCTCTTCATCATCCAAGAAGATGGGCAGGTGAGCACAGGTACCCACTCCCAGACCATGGAGGAGTCAGTGTCTCAGGGGACCTCACTGCACACCCATTCTACAAGAGGGGACACAGCCAGGGGGGGGCAGAGTGGGAGTCAAACCACTCCTGCTTGCCTTGCCATCTCACCTAATTCTCAACCGCACCATGGGGGAGGCCAGAGATTTGCTCGGGGTCTTAGAGAAGCCTCCCCACCACACTGAGCTGCTGGTGGCACTGCCACTTCCCAGTGTCTACAGACCATGTCCCATGTCACAGAGCATCTTTACATCTTAGCCCCATGAAGGTGGGATACACCCGATGTTATAGAGCATTTTGGGGCAGGTAGGATCAGAATTCAGGCTGGGAACCAGAGGGGTCCAGGAACTCTGAGTCAGAGACTTATATTCAAGTCCTTGCGCTGCCCCCCATGCTCTCTGAAATCTAAGGCCAAAGGCCTCTGTTTCCTCATCTTCAGTGGAAGTGGTAAGAGCCCCTCCATACTCTTGTGAAGTTTAAAATGACACATAGAAAAGGCTCAATAGACACTAGCTATTATTATTATTACCATTACTGTTATCACATTGGTTGTCATTATTAGTTGATAGGGCCCAGAATCTAAGCTCACCTGTAACCTGACGATACAATGAGCCTTCGCAGAAAACTCCCCAGGGTCCAAGTCTGTTGAAAAGAGCTTGGCTCCCATTTTCTTGTCGTTTGAGCCTCAGTCTACTCTTCTGTAAAATGGATGTGATGAGAGCACCTCCCTTGCTGGCCGGCGTTGCCGGTGGTGAAGATACCGCAAGAGAGTAGGATCTGGAGTGTGACAAGGCCCCTCCCTTGACTCGTGGGGATCGAGGCTCAGGAGCGGCCCTCCCCGGCCCTAACAGTGGCATACCCACCCCTCAGTATCTTCGACCGAGAGGATGAAGCCAGCCCGCGGCCCGGCAGCCTAGCGGCGCTGGAGAAACTCCAGGCAGAGAAGAAGAAAGAGCTGATGAAGGCGCAGAGCCTGCCCAAGACCTCGGCCTCCCAGGCGCGTAAGGCCATGATTGAGAAGCTGGAGAAGGAAGGCACCGCTTGGTGAGCAGCAGTTGGCGGGGCGGGGCCGCACGGGGCGGGGTCTGGGCTGTGGTGGGCGGGGCCAGAGACGAGAAGGGAGCGGCTGGAGCTGTGGGGGGCGGGGCCTGAAGGTAAAGAAGGCGGGGCTGGGGCCTACTCGGTGGGCCGATGGAAGAGGCGCCCCTTGTAACCCCGCTCCCGACACCACCCCCACAGCAGCTCTGGCGGACCCCGCGCAGCTGTGCAGCGCTCCACCAGCTTCGGTGTCCCCAATGCCAACAGCATCAAGCAGATGTTGCTGGACTGGTGCCGAGCCAAGACACGTGGCTACGAGGTGAGCTCTGTGAGACCAGGTGGCCAGGCGAGGGCCTCCTCACCCTCACAAGGCCCCAACTGCAGCTGTACCCTTCACAGCCACCATGTCTGGCAGAGAAGATGGGAATTCCTCTTCTGGGATGAAACAGGCTCAAAGGACACATAACATGCCCTACATTCCAGGATAAGTGATTAAGGGGCAGGGCCTAATGAGGGCCCTTGGATGGTGGGCACAGTTCAGGGCCAGACCCCACCCTTAGAGTCCCCTCCTCATTGTTCTGTCAGAGGCACTGGGTAGATTTCTGTACATAAGGGAAGGAGTGATGAGGGCATGACCATGGCCTTAGCTGGGTGGTGCTGCGCCTCTTGGTCACTCTGTCCCCCTAAGCAACAGACACGGGAGTTAACAAACTGAGTTGGAGGAGGCTACCTACTGTGCAACTTTGAGCAAGCTACAGGGCCTCTCTGAGCTCAGTTTCCCTAGATCTGGATTACCAAAACACTGGAGGATGAGGACTTCCCCAGTGGTCCAGTGGTTAAGACTCTGGTTAAGACTTCCACTGCAGGGGGCATGGGTTTGATCCCTGATTGGGGAAGTTCTGCATGCATGCCTCATGGTGTGGTTAAAAAACAAAACAAACAAAATACTGGAAGGTGGAGGACATAGAGAGCTGACCAGTCTTCCCACTACCCATAGCATGTGGACATCCAGAACTTCTCCTCGAGTTGGAGTGACGGGATGGCCTTCTGTGCCCTGGTGCACAACTTCTTCCCTGAAGCCTTCGATTATGGGCAGCTCAGCCCACAGAACCGGCGCCAGAACTTCGAGGTGGCCTTCTCATCCGCTGAGTAAGTGTGGGTCCCAGCCCTGCTGTTGTCAGCTGGGCGTCTGGGGCTGGGCATCTGGGCCGGGCCCAGCTGCCCTGAGGCCCCCTGGAGCTGGTCAGCTGCACTGTCATTCAGTGGCTGAGACCCCCTTCCCCAGAAAGCCCCCATCCTCTTCCACCCCACCCACCTGTTGCTGAATGTGCCAGGTGCCCACCGGAACGAAGGAGCCAGAGGCCCGCCTACCAGCCCAGGCCAAGGCCCATCAGGTGGCCCTGTCCATATCCCCTCCATTCTCCCTCTGCCCCCTTCTCCCTCTATCTCTCCCTTTCTCTGTCTTGCTCTCCTCCCACTATCACCAGAGCTTCCTGCTCCCACGGGATCCCGGCTGGAGATTCCAAAAGGAGGATCCTGGCCCGGGCACCGTGCCCGCCCAGCCTATATAGGTGTTGCCAGAGGCTTATATAGGACATCAGCAAGCCCTCCACTTTGGAATCGTTGCCCCATCTGCTCACCTCACCCTCATCACCCTCCTCCATCTGTCTTTCTCTATCTTTCTCTTTCTGATTTCCCCCCGGATTTCTTCCTCTTTCTCCTCCCTCCACCTCCTCTCACGCCTCCCTCACCCCCCCTCCCTGGGGCACGGCCCTCCTCTCCAACCTCAGCACCAACGCCATCGCCCCCACCCCTTGTTCCCTCCCGCTTGCCCCGAGAGTTCTCTGCACCTGTGACTGATCTGGCCCCCCACCCCTGTCTGCATTGCACACCATTAGTGATGGGTAGTGAGCGGCACGTCCACAAAGGGGAGGGGGCATGCGGGGGGCTGGCAGACTGCAGCACTGAGAACGTAACTGAACTCATGTCTCTGTGTGTGTATGTGTGTGTCTCTCTGTTCTCCTCCCCTCTCTCTTTTCTGCCTCTTCCCCTGCTGCCCCGCTCGGGCCCCGCCGCCCTGCCCCTTCCCGGCCCCCTACCCTCCCCAGGACCCATGCGGACTGCCCGCAGCTCCTGGACACAGAGGACATGGTGCGGCTTCGAGAGCCTGACTGGAAGTGCGTGTACACGTACATCCAGGAGTTCTACCGCTGTCTGGTCCAGAAGGGGCTGGTAAAAACCAAAAAGTCCTAACCCCTGCTGGGGTCCCACGGTGAGGAATGCCGCCTTGCTCCCCTGTCCCATTACGCTGCCCCGCTGGAATCTGCTCAGTGGGGCACAAAGAAAAGCCAGGGAAATGGCAGGAGTGGGGGTGGGGAAGCAGGGGGACCCTGAGAAGAGCCAGAAGGAGCCAGGCACGGCCTTATCTTCTGTTCAGGACCTCACAGGCAAGGCTATTCTCCTCAATGGGCAGTGATGAGCCAGGTGGGCAGGACTGAGATGGAGGAAGCCCAGGAGGCCATGGGATCCCCGGGGAGACACCCGACCCAGCTGGCAGGTCCAGGACAGCTCTCAAAAAAGTGCAAACTAAGCTGGCATCTGAATGACAAGTTCAGGCTTAAGGAGAGGGAGTCCCAGGCAGAGGGATCAGCCAGTGCACAGGGGTGGGGTCGAGGGAGGTGGAGGGCATGGCACACCCAGGAAGGGAAGGAAGTTTATTTAGTCTGGATGTGAGGGGGAGGAAAGGGTCACAGTCAGGAGTCTGAACTTCCTTCTGAGGACAACAAGAGTTATAAAAGGTTTTCAAACAGAGAAGGGATATATGTGGTCTGGTAGCATTGAAGAACAATCCTTGAGTGAGGCCTGGATGAGGGATGGGGAGGGGAGGGGATGGACTAGACAGTTAGAGAAGCTTAAGCGGAGGGGTGGGGTTTTTGATGGACCCACTGGGGAGGGAGAATGAGGGTCAGGGAAGCCTCCCAGGCCTCCAGTTTGTGCACTGGGAAGTTGGGGGTGCCATGCTCCAAGTTGAGGAGCTCAGGCGTGAGGCCAGTTTAACAGGAAGTTATTTCTGGTGGGAGTCCTGGATCCCCAAGCCAGCTGTGGCATTTCCTGTCTGGTCATCTCACCTCAGGGCCACAGTAGAGAATTCAGATCCTGCACTAACTGCCCATTACAGACCAGGAGCTCAGAGGAGAGAGGTGGGCTCAGAGCGTGCCAGGGGTTGTTAGGTCAGAGCTAGGGCCAAAAACTGGAACTCCAGACTCCCCACCTTGTGGCTCTTTTCCTTGCCCCATCACTTTTCCCACCCATTTTGTAGGGAGAAGAAAAGACGAAGGCCCAGAGGGAGAAAGGGGATTGCCTAAAGTAATGTGAATCAGGGACAGAGCTAGCAGTGCACTCAGATGCCCCTTGGGGCCTGGAGCCATTGTGGGGGGCAGCCCACACGTGCACACATATACTCGGAGAAGCTGTGCAGGTGAGGGAAAGATGGGCTTGGTGCTGTCTCCAGGTCATATATGGACTTAGGAGCTGCTGCCCAGCAGGCCAGCCTGGAGGGAATGGGGCCCAGTCCGGCCCTGTTCCAGTTGGAAAGTGTGACTCAGCCGTGCTGTTGCTCGAATTGCCTGGTGTTTGGCCTGTCACTGGGGCAGCAGGAGCCCTGAGCCGTGAGCCCCGGTGTAAACAATGGCTTTATAAGGTCTCCAGGGAAGACACCAGAGATGGGAGGGAGCTCCACTTTGGGAGAGGCCAGGATCCCTGGGGAGATAGCCACAGCTGGAAGAAGCTGCAAAGAGAGGCCGCCTCTTCACCGCAGTACAACTGAAACAAGCTGGGGCAGAGACAACCTCAAGGGCACATAGCACCTCAACAAGAGAGTCAGAAACCTCTCACTCATCCTAGGTGCTTCCAAGGACTCAAATGAAGCAAAGAATGACTATACTATTGCAGAAAAATGGGGAAACTGAGTCACAGGGCAGGGTTTTCTCTAGCTTCCACAGCTGGCCAGGAGTAGAGCCTTGACAGAAACAGGTCTCCTGCTTCCCAGGCTTCTTCCCCAAAGGAGTCCTGGTGAGCTGAGAGTAGGCCCCAGCCCTTACATTGTTTGACATTGAAGGTCTGACCTTGAAGGCACAAGATGGAAGGTAGTCCTGGGCCCTTGGGTGTCTTGGGAACAGGAGCAATTCCTGCCCTCATGCCTTCCTTGCCAAAGGAAACTCACTTAACAACATTGACAGTGCTAACTGTCATATATATGCCAGGCATGGCACATGGGAGGGAGCAAGTCCTGCCCCTGAATGTGATGTAGTTGGTCCAGTTCGTATTGATTGGGACACTCATCTGCTTCCCCTGCTCTACCCAAGTGGGTAATAAGAGTTAAAGAACTGTCTCTCAGACATACACACACACCTCCCTGGCCACCATCTCACACAGCAGGGATGTCCCTTGAGGCAGATGGGGGTTCTCAGGCTGCTCTGCAGGAGGTACCAAGCCAGGGAGCTGGCAGATAATCCTGGGCCCAGAGGGTCACTGGAGTGGGTCCTGGGTGCAGGGAAAGATTTGAGGCCCCTTGGGTACAACGGCCCAACTGAGAGGCTTGTGCCAGCTGGAGTGTGCCATTGAGGGTGAGAAGGAGGCGGCCCTCCAGAGAGAAGTGGGTGGGGTCTGGAGTGAGGACCTCCCCCGGGCTGGGGGTTGAGACCCCAACCCTGCGCTGGGTCTGCTGCGCCTGGGCGCAGGGATGGGGCAAGGATCTCCTCCTTAATCTCCACATGCCTTGGCCTTGCTCCCCACAGAGGTGCCTCCAGGCTTGGGTGGCTGGGGCCTGGGGCTTCTGCCTTCCTAGAAGGCTTTTCCCCCATTCAGTCGATCAGGAGTCGAGTTTATGGAAGACCAGCGGGCTGCGGCGTTGTAAAGACCTCTGGGTAGAGGGTCGCCGCAAGAGTCGGGGCCGGCACTGACAACCACCCCCGTGCCCCCCTCCCCGCAGGATGCTGGTGGACTGCGTACCCCTCGTGGAGGTGGAGGACATGATGATCATGGGCAAGAAGCCCGACCCCAAGTGCGTTTTCACCTACGTGCAGTCGCTCTACAACCACCTGCGGCGCCACGAGCTGCGCCTGCGCGGCAAGAATGTCTAGCTTCCCCACCGCCCGCAAGGCCGCAGCGGCAAGCTGCCCCCACCATCCAGGCACCGTCCCCTCCCTGTGCGCCTGCCCACCGCTGCCCTGTCTGTCGCGACACCTTTCCACGCATACACACACAGCGTTTTGATAAATTATTGGTTTTCAACGACCCTGATTCCTCTCTGCCTCCCTTGGGGGGCTGAATGGAGGGCAGCTGGGTAAGGTGTGCCCACGTCCCCACTCTGGCAGCCAGGCAGCTGGGGATGCGCGGTCTCCTATGGGTATTCGGGGAGCTCTTATTCCTCACCCGCCCGCATCAAAGAAGGAGTCGAGTCTCGCTGAAGGCGGAAGGGGATTTAGTGGAGCTGGGAAGGGAAGAAAGAGGGTTAGGAGGGACCCCCGCAACTCCATCCCTGCTGGCTCGGGGACTGGGCGTCGGCCCTCAGCGAGGGTGGTGCTCCCGGGCCGCTGAGAGCTTCATTCTGTCCCCAGGGCTCAGGCAGGGTGGTGCCGCGTCCCCAGACCTACAGGTCAGCGCGGTCAGGAGCGCCTTCGGCGGGCCTAGCGGGCGCCCGCAGGTACTCTGGGGGCACAGCCTCGTCGGGCGACGCCTTGCGGTAGAAGCCGAGCTCCTGCACCAGCGCGTTGATCTCCTCGCGAGTCATGTCGCTGAGTGGGATTCGCTGAAGCAGAAGAGGGGCGGGGTCAGCGCGCCGGGCCCCGCCTCTCGCCCCTCCTCCCCACTGTCGACCTCCCCAGGCCTCACCTCCAGTTCCTCAAAGCGTTGGCCCAGCAGCACGAGCTCCGGGTCGGCCCCCGGGAGGTGTTTCATTACCAGGTTGTGGCTGGAGATGGTGTTAAGGTGGGTAGTGGTGGGCGGAGGCAGGTGGGGTCTCCTGGGGACTTGCCGATGTGAACACTACCTCGTCTGCCCAAGCAGGGCAGGGATACCCATTTACACGTGAGGAAATTAGGGTTCGAAGAAGTAAGGGGGTCTCCTCTCTGTGCCGGTGTCTGTGGCAGTCATCACTAGTCAATTTCTCTTGCCAATCCAAGACCACCTCAGAATTCGCTGGGCAGCCACTATCAATCAATCCCACTTGTTAGTTGAAGACCATTTGTCATCCCTATCTGTGAAGTTAAGTGGAAGGAGATTCTTGCAGATACCCTCCCCTTTCTCCCTCCCCAAGAACAGAAGGAGGATACTAGAGTGGGATGTCCTGGGTGACGAAGGCCTTCACCTGGGGAGGAACCAGAACATCAGACCCCAACCATCTCCAGGTACCAACAGGAAACTGAAGCCCAGTGAGGTCACACAGCAAGCAAGGTGTAGGCTCCTGACTCCCAGCCCAGGGAACCTTCCCCACCCGGTCATTGGGACCATGTTGCCCACCCCCAAAGAGGCTCAGGGGGGACAGAACTGGGGATCCCTTCCTTCAAACTCACCTCCTTCAGGCGATTAAGCTGTCATCCCCCACATGTCTGGAGGGGAACAAAATGGCATAGGTCAGGAGTAACACATCTACCCTCACCCTCATTCCCCAGCTGGGCATTGGATTGAGCTGTGAATTACTCCCTGGAACAGCAGTTCCTAAGATGTGGAAGTGGAGGCCCCTTGTGGGTAGAAGGAGGAACTCTGTACAGATGGGAAAGCCGAGGCCCACCCACACCAGAGGAAAAGAGGAGCAAGACCAGAAACCCAAAGGAAACTTACCAGCCTTGGGGCTCTTGCCTGCACAACTTACTGACTCTTGACCCATGCCCAATGCCCAAGAGAAATGATCACCCTACCCCCTCAGGCCATAGAGACCTGGACCTGGTCTTTGGCCCCTAGAACCTCAGGGTGGAGGCAGACCAGAAGGAAACAGCTCAGAACTTCCCTGAGAGGCCCTATTAGAGACACCTACCATCTGGTCCCTACCTCATCCGGTGCAGAGCTGGCTCTCCCTGCCACCTGCAGCCTAGCCCTACAGACCATCTGGTTGCTTCCCCAACAAAGGAGGCTGGGAGGGCCCCTCCCTGTACTCCCTGAAGGGGAGTCCAGACCCCAGAATTACCATTCTAGTCCTCCCTCCTCCCCGCCCTCGCCACCCCCCTAGCTTTTTTCAGGCAGAAAACCAAGGCCCAGAGAGGGTCTGTGATGATCCAAGTTACACAGGGACTTTGGTGGGGCATTTCATGGCAGGGGAGGGTGGGGGGATTGCTGAGGAGTAAGAGTGGTAAGGCAGTTCCCAGCCAGATGGCAGGGGGCTCCCAGAAAGTCTCCTGTCTCCCAGGCAAAGGGAGTGAGACCAACCGGAACTGGGGTGGGGAGGAATTCCAGGAAAAAGAGAAGTGATGGGGGGATGGGAGGTTGGACTCCAGAGGACAGATTTGGGAAAGTCATAGGCCGGAAGAAGTTAGGGGACAGGGCCAATGTGTCTGGGGCCCAATGTCTGGCCGGATGGGGAACTGGGGAGGGTTTCAGATTTCCAGGCCTCAAGATCGGTGGTCTCGGGCTTCCACGGTGGGTGCTGGGGCGTTCTGGGGCTGGGGAGTGGGAGGGACAGTCCTGGTGCCGAGGGGGACATGGGAGTCGGGAGGGTCCTGGGTCAGAACGGGCGGTGATTCCAAAGCCAAGGGGCCACGGGGTTAGGGGTCGGTGGTGCCTAGCCTGGGGGCCGCCGCACTCACCTCTACCCGGCCTCGGGCCAGGCCGTGTAGACGGTTCCAGTCGGGCCGGAAGGCGGTGGTGGCGGCCGCGACTGCCGCGAGGAGCAGCAGCAGAGGCGGCGAAAGCAGCGGGAGGCGCATTGAAACCCGGCCGAAGATGATCCGCAAGCTAGAGGTGAACCGTCCGGCCACTGCGCCACGTCTGGGCCCGCGAGCTGGCCAGGTCCCTGCTTGAGGTCCCACCCCGCTAGGGACCACGCCCCCAGCTCTCGGTCTCCGCCCAGGGCCTGCGTGGGGGCCGCCCGCGCTCTCCCGGCGGGGTTTGGGCTCCTCTCTGGCCCTCAGCCCTTTACTTTCCCAGCCCCGAGAGTGTCCACCCTCCCTCTGCTGACAGAGAGCATGGACGCTCCGACAGGATGCGGCCAGGCAGTGCCCCCTCATGCCGGCAGGGGACGCGGGCGGGATGCGGACGGACACGCGAGTTTCTGGGTCAGACACCCGATTTGAAGATGGGGAAACTGAGGCCTGGGGAATCCTTTTTTGTGTTTTTTATTTCTCTGGATGAAATTCCGATCTGGATTTCAATTTCCTGAGCACACGTGTGGCGATGGGAATATTACGTCAGTGCTGGGAGGATAAAAGGGTTAATACACATTAGAAAGCTCTTTAGAACAGTACCTGGCACAGTACCTCAGAATGGCCCCATGAACTCCGTTTTACAAGTTAGGTAACAGACTCAGAAAGGTAAAACAATCAAGTTGTGGATCTGGGATTTGAACCTAAAACATGCCTGTGTTCATCTCACCAAGACAAAGATAACTAGATCAGCATGCTACTTCCTCTCTTCAAGCCTAAGGCAGACACAGCACATTGATCACAATGCTCTTTCCCACCGAATCTAGCCTGGGACTCAGAATCCTCCTCAACATCAAACCAAGGCTGCATTATGACCAGTTTTGCCTTCCTGGGCCCCTTCCTTTATTAAAAAACATATATTAAAAATTGGATTTTACAACTGCTTTGATTTAATAAAATGAATGTAATCCAGGCTGGATTCATGATTACTTATTCAGTTTTTTCTTCCGATTTTAAAGGAAGTTAAAATTAAAATATTTTTGTGGACCCCTAAAAGTATGATGGGCCCTAGACACTGAGCCTAATGGAAAAGTCAGTTCTGCCCTTTGTTCATACCCTGCTACCTCCCATTCACTGACTTGATTGTGAAGATATAATAATAATAGACTTAGGGCTGTTATTTAATATCCATTCTCTATAAATGCATGAGGACACAGTAAATATAATTGGTTCTATCCAGATTATTGAAATGACAGGCTATGTCTAACACTCTATTTACTGCAGTGGAAGTGGGAATTCATCCAAGCTTTCTGAAAGGCAATTTGACACAGTAAATCAAAACCCTAAAAATATTTCTTCTACCCAGTATTCCACTTCTCAGAATTTGACCCAAAGTAATCTTCAGAGAGGGAATCAATTGTTAGGTCAAGATGTTTATCAAGACACTGTTTATCATAGTGAAAAACTGGAGAGAAGACAGAAGCATGTCACAGCAGGGGATGAGTTAAATAAATGGTGATACCTCCTTAGGGTAGAGAACCAAGCAATTGTTTAAAATGATGCAGCATACTGTTGAATGACATGGAGAATGTTCATAGTTATGGTATTAAATTTTTTTAAAAAGCTATGAAACAGTAATATCAGCTGGGAGTTGCGATGCTCTGGGCTGCAAGTCAGAGAAACCTCAAGTTTAACTGGCTTAAACAATGAAAGGAATCTGTTAGCTCAAATAACAAAATAGTCCAGGCAGGGAGGGCTTCAGGTGAGGTTTGATCTGGTTGGTAAAGTCACCAAGACCTGATCTCTTTCCATTCTGCTTCTATAACATCAGCTTATCATTAGCCCAATTACCTTCATGGTGTCAAGATGGCTGCCGGTAGTAACCAGTACCACCACAGACTTCTTCATTCATATCTAACCAAGGGGAAATCTTTTTTTTTTTTTTTTTTTGGTAAACTTCTCAGGAGAGAAAACAAGCTTTCTTTCCCAAAACCCCCAGCAAAAGTCTCCTTATATCTCACTAGGTCCATCCATGATCTAATCAAGTGTCTGGGGAAATGCAAATGCTCCCTGGCTTAACCAGTTGGGACCCATTCCTGAAGATTGTCAAGGATATGAGCTGCAATGGATGTATGGCGGCAACAGAGTAGCCAATGGATTTTATAAAATATGTGTATATAAATACATACGCCTTCACCAAAAACCATAATCTAAAGGAAACAACCCAAGAAGTCAAAATGGTCATCTCTTGGTAGATGAAATTATAGGTGAATTTTTTTCTCCTTTACAATATTTTTCTGTGTTTTCTATAATAAACATGTGTTACCTAAACACAAAGAGTAATATTTGTTAACAAAAAGAATGGGTCATATGCCATGGGTTCCCTCTACCCCACCCCACACCCCAGCAAGGGCCTCAGATTGGCTGAATCCAGAGGCCCCGTGGAGCCCATGGCTTTTCTGCTGACAGAGCCAAACCTCAGCACCCCATGGGCCCACACTGTTCACTGGACAGGTGCCACCAAACCACCCTCATTGCATTAACCTGGACTCTGTGTCCTGGAGGGGCCATAGCCTGGGCTGCTGAGTGTCGACTAGCCAGCTAGTGGAACTGATGGTAGTGACTGGCCACAACAGTACCAGGAACATTCCGGCATCAGCAGTCATGGGAGGCCCAGGATCTCCCAGAACAGATCTCTGCTCATAATCCATGCCTTTATGGGGCAGTTTGTAATCTAGGCCAGCAGCCCTGCTCAGGTGGGGCTGGGTTTGGGGTTTAGTCTGTGATAAAACCAGGCTCAGACAAGGTCAGGGTCAGTCCTTAGCCTATGCCCAGGTTCAGAACTGAGTCTGGGGCTGGAGTCAGGGCTCAGTCAGTGACTGGGATTTGGTCTCCATCTGTGACTATGTTCAGGGCTCAGCCTTTGACCAGATTCAGTGCACAGTCTGAGGTCAGGGACTAGTATGTGACCAGAGTTGTGTGACCCAGGGTCAGAGCTCAGTTTGAGACCAGCGTTCAGTCAATGATTAGATTCAGGGCTTAGTCTGTGACCAAGATCAGGGCTCAGTCTGCCACCAGGTTCAGTTAATGACCAGACTTGGATCTCAGTCTAGACCTGGGCTTGGGGCTCAGTCTAAAATCAAGGGTTAGTCCAAACCAGGGTTAAAGTTCAGTCTGTGACTGTGGCTCAGTCTTAAGCTAGGATCAGCGCTCGATCTGGGTCCAGAATTGAGGTCTCCAGTTGGAATCAGGCTAGGTCAGGCTTGGATCAGGCTCAGTACTTGACCAGAACCAAGGCTCAATCTAGAGCTGGGGTAGAGGCTCAGTCTTAGTGTGGGATCGGGACTCAGTTAACACCAAGATTAAGGCTCAAGCTGGATCTGGACTCAGGGCTAGGGTTTAGTCTGGCTCTGTGCTCTGTTCTGAGCTCCAATATAGAAGTTTCTGGAGACCTGGGCACCAAGGGCAGGTCAGCATGCAAGAAAGGAGAGCCCCCAGGCAAGCTTCTGTCGCTGCAGTAAACCTCTCTTTGCCTGCTGAAGCCAGTTGTCCTAGAGCCTTCTAACCTACATGGCTCTGCTGCCCGAGATCCCCTCAAACCAGAATAAAAATAGCCATTCACTTCAGAGCAGCTGACAGCGGGTGCCAGCCTGCCTGGGAGGAGGGGAAGCTGAGGAGAGGAAGGAAGGATGTTTGAGCTCAGGCCCCAGCTGTGTGACCTTGGGAAAGTCACTCCTCCTCCTTGAACCCATTCCTGAGGAGCAGAATGGGAGGTGAGGATGACACCTGCCCCAGAGGTGAGAACGAGGGGAGAGTGATATAACATGTGGCAGTTGGTACCAATAAGGAACTCTGGAGTGAAGCCTTGGGAGGAAAAATGCTCCTCCAGGTCCTGTATACTTTCTCCTCCAGGAAGCCCTCCTTGATGCTTACCTCTTCCACCTTCCCACACTACCCTGTAGCACCCTCTATGTCTCAAAACATTTCTCAACTAGTGGCCACAGTGTGACCTCCCTCACAGGTGACCAGAGAGCAAAACGAAGAGGACAGACCCTTCTGTACCATTACCATCCTCAGGTGCCCCTGGGAGGTGGATCGAGGAAGAGGAAAAGGAAAGAGGAAGAAGCACGTCTCTCTCTCCCTTCCCTACTTCTGGGGGATTTACTCTGAGCCAAAGGGCCATGAGGGCACGTGTCCAGAGTTTGTATCCTTTCACAGCCGGAACCTTTCATACTCCATACCTTTGCACCTGCTGCTCCCTCTGCTTCCCGGGGTGTTTCTTCTCTTTTCAGTTTGGCAATACAGATTCTCCTTCAAAGAATAGGTTCAACAGGAACCTCTGTGGGGGAGAATTATCCACCATCTCCCTGGGAACCCCATGCTCTGTCCCCTGCTGGCTGTGTAATCCCTAGGCCTCAGTTTCTTCCTCTGTCAAATGGGGATCTTATTACCAACATCACAGGGTTACTGTGGAGAGTAACTGAGATAATCCATCAACCACCTCCTTTCCTATCCCTGACCCGAACAGCCTGGAGGGTAGCACTAAGATTTCTAGGGTGGGGCAGGAAAAGATGTACTCTCTGCCTCAGTACACCACCCCCTACCCCCAGGAGCGAGGGAAGGGAGGGAGCCAGGAGGTGTCTCCGGAGACAGCCACCTCCAGGGGGGTGGTTCTCCCTGGCAGCTGCCCCCAGCCTGCCACCCTGAGCCCCAGAGCCTGTTATCAACCTCCTTAGTCATCACACCAGGAGCTCAAATATAGCTCTTACCCTGTTCTCTTCTCAGCCAAGGTCCGCCCCCTGCCCCCTTCCCCTAGCAAGGCCATGTCTGGGTCTCAGAGCCCCTTTTCCTTCCCCCCGACCCAGGAATGCAACTATGCTGGGCCTCAGTTTCAGCATCCTCCAAATGGGCAGGTTGGAATAGATGATGATGATGGGGATGATGATGATGATGATGATGATTGTGGTGGTGGTGGTGGTGGTGATGGTGGTAACTCCAGGGAAGCTGCCCTTACTGAGAGCTTGCTTGTGCCAGGCTCTGTGCTAAACTCTTCAGATGTATTATCTTGTTGAATTCTTACTGCAATCTTGGAGGTATCTACTGTTTTTATCTGCCTTACACAGACCAGGAATCTGAGTGACTCTCCAAGTAAATCAGTGGCAGAGACAGAAACAAAGTCCCCTGAAGGATCTGAGCTCAGGGAGGGGACATGGTGGAGATCCTGGCTGCCCCACTGGGGCAGAGGAGCCCTTTGAATACTTATTTGCATGACATTTGCCTGGTTTCTCAAGGACATTGATGCCCCTGTCTCAGCCCGGATGGTTGAGCCCTAGGACTGGTTCCAGGGACCTGGATCTGTCTCCCATCACTTCCAGGATTGCAACAGAAGCCAAGTACTCTTGGGGGCCTCAGTTTTCCCATCTGTAAAATAGGAGTCAGAGGGCTAGGCAGGGTAAGTTCAAAATTTCCTCCCACATCTGGTGGCCTGAGCACCACCATCCTGTTCACGCTCACTTCCTCCCTCACCACCACCCGCATCTTCACCTCCAACTCCACCACCACCTCTTCTTCCGTTAACATAACACCCCCACCACCTAGTCTGCCCCCATCCCTCCTCCACTGTTACTATAACCCCCATCTCTTCATTCTAGCACCTCCACCATCACCAACCTTTGTTATCATCTCTACTATTGCCATCACCATTACCTCCACTACCTCTTCTATCACATCCGTCCCACCACTATCACCTCCACTTTGCCAGCACTGTCACCTCACCACCACCACCAGCACTGTCAGTCCTCACTTCCATTATCATAATTACATACATTATCATCTCCACCCCTTCGATCACCACTGTCGTTACCTCCCCCATCACCAACGTCATCACTTCCACCATTACCACATTTCTACCCCAGGACCCTAATATGGCCTGGGTCTCTGCCCCTGCAAATTCCAGCCTCATAGAGGTGCTAGCCCAGAAACACAGACTAGACTCAGAGACTAGCAGAGGTGGGAAGCCCATCCAGGAGAGGGAATGAGGTATCTGTCCACGTGACTTTCATGCAGGTGACCACACCGGTCCATGAGGATACAGAGGTGACTGTTGATCAGCAGGGAGCTCTGGGCACAAAACTCTGATCATTTTCTGCCTAAACTGAGTGAGATCATTCCTCTGTAAGCAATCAAGCAGCTCTGGAGGAATCAGGGTTTCAGGGACTGATTAGCAGATAAGAGTGAGAGTGGGGAAGAGGCAGAAGCAGAGCCCACAGCTATCTCCGGCCGTATCTGAACCTGTCACTCATTCACTCTTCTCACTGATTGATTGATTCATTCAACAAACACTTCCCTAGGTCTGTTGGAGACCAGGCCCTATGCTGGGTCCTGGCCAAAGAAGTTCCCAGACCTGTTTTTGACCCTCCTGCCAGTCTGTTCCCCCACTGCTGGGCCTTTCTCCACCCCAGTTCCCTCCCCCCAGACATCCCAATTGACTCTTGTGGTTCCTGGGTCACTGAGGCTCAGGGGACCTCCCCAGCTCACCAGGTGACCTTGAGCAAGTCCCTCTCCCAAGCCACACCCAGTGAGTCTTGGAGGAGGAAAGCTGAGAGGAGCTGGGCTGGGCCTGGCTGTGAGGACATCCAAGGGCAGGCTCAAGGTGTCTGCAGAAGAGGAGGGGCCAGTGCTGAGGTTGAGATGGGAAAGACTCCAGTTGCTGGAGCCTGAGTGTCTGGCTCTGGGATGGGAAGGATAGAGCCAGGCGAGGGGCGGGCACCAAGGCCTGAAAATGGGGCAAGGGTGGGGGCCAAGGCAAGCCCTGAGCTGGCAGGGAGTCAAGAAGGTCACAGGATCAGAGCAGGGACTCAGGTGTCTCTGAAGCCCTGGAGAGGGGGCTGACCTCTGAGCTACCTTACCCTCAGGTGTGTCAATGCCCCTCCCTTGAGCAAGGGCTGGCCAGGCCTACTGGCTGGAGGGTGGGAACAGAAAGACAGCTTCCACTATGCTGCCAGCTGGGACCTGTGCCAGGCCAATGGACCCACTCCCCCTGATTCCTCC
Organism: Stenella coeruleoalba; assembly: GCF_951394435.1. Taxonomy (NCBI): domain Eukaryota; kingdom Metazoa; phylum Chordata; class Mammalia; order Artiodactyla; family Delphinidae; genus Stenella; species Stenella coeruleoalba. The sequence continues at coordinate 66,278,377 of NC_137160.1, read as the reverse complement.
CCCACCATGACCATTCCAGGCTCAGCAGCCAGTCCCCAGGGGGTAGGCCACCTTGCCCTGGCCAGCTCTATGTTGGGAAGTTGGTGCCTGTGTCTTTAAATTCTCAGCAGGTTGAAACGGCTGATGACATCACTGGTTCCCGGGAGCTAGCAGAGGAGCTGGAGCCCAAGGGAACCCAGGCTGCTGGGGGCTGCAGACATGGAGGGCCAGGGCATCAGTGGCAGCGGGAGGCCGGGGACCCAGGCTGGCCTGGGCCCCCTGCCCATGCCCCATGGGATTTCCCAAACTGGGGCACCCTCCAAGGTAAGACCCCTAAATCCTAGTTCCCCCATTTCTGATCCTTAATCCCACACCCCCCCACATACTGCAGGCACCCTGGTGCCCCAGCTGAGGGGCTGGCACTCTCCTCTGCCCACCAAGCAGGGACTGGGCAAACAGGGTACCCTAGGGGCTGAGGGGGTAGTGATGGGACACTCAGAGAGAGATGGAGTTAGCTGTCTCCAGGACCTACTGGGAAAGCCCTGGACCAGGTATCAGGGGACCCAGCTGTGCTCCAGCTTTGCTATGTGACCTTGGGCAAGTTGCTTGTCCTTTCTGAGCTAATGCAAAATGAGGAGGCTTGTCCCTGAAGACTGAAACTGTGACATCTGGGATGTCTAAGTTGTTAGTGCTGGAGGCGGTGTGTGTTTGGGGTGGGGGTTTGGAGTGGGACACTAGGAACCAAGGAGGATGCCCAAAATGCAAGCCTCAAAGATCTGAGTTTGGGGACAGAGGTGGAGGCAGAGTTTCAGATTCTCTGAACCAAGCAGGACACGGGATAAAGACAGAACTGCATCTCTGGAGGCAGGGATGGGGCCACCCCAGGGTGAGTGTAAACCTTCGTCTACCCTCCCTGGCAAGGGACACTTTATCCTGACTTCTGGAGACAGGGGCATTAGACAGGGACAGATGGGAAAGGAAGAGGAGGTCCTTGCAGGGCCCCACACCCTCCACTCCACCTGCTGGACATAAAGAGGATACCTGCTTGCCTGTCCTCACAGGTGGGGTGACAACGGTAAGAGGGTACAACTTGTGCACAGTGGTGCGGCGCCAGGATCAACAGAATCCTGGACTTGCTCTGGGTGTTAGAATCACACTTGGGAGGAATGACTATTCCATGGAGCTCAAATGGAAGCCTAGCAAATTTTGGCTCATACATGCAGAGGATATGAGACCTAGGCTTCCCAGGATCAGGTATGGCCAGGGATCCTTCACCAGGGTCCTTCATTTTAAGACAGGGAAACTGAGGCCCTGGCCAGGGAAGTGCTTGCCTCAGGTCACACAGAGCTGGGCTGGGAATCAACATGGCCAGTCCCAACCCAGGCTCTTGCTCCTGCACGGAGCTCTAGGAATGGGTGACGAGGACAGAGAGGGCTGTGACCAAGGAATTGGGACGTGGCGGGGGGAACCTGAGGGTTCCTGTGTACTGTGGAGGAAAGGGGGTGGTGTTTAACAGGCTGGCCCCAGGGTGTCCTGAGTGGGAAGATCTGGGGGGGTCAGATCAGTAGCCCTTGGCTAGGGGAGCAGCAGGGACTGCAGGGGTGGGCGGTGCTCAGGGAAGCTGACTCCAGCCACCCAACACTCCAGGGTGGCCAGGGAGTGGGTGCCAGCCAGGAAGGCAAGGAGAGCCCTCAGGTCCAGGCTCACACTCTGCCTCCTTTGAGTTGGGGGTCTTAGTTTCCCCATCTATGAAAGAGGTGTCACAGGTGAGGGAGGGGATAGGTTTCCATGTCCTGTTTCCTCCAAAAGAGAAGCTGATTCACAGCAGAATGGATTGAGGTGAGAAATTAGGAAGAACTTCCTCAGAAAGATGTGCCTTTCTTAGCTAGACAGAGTCTGCTGGGGTCTATATGGAAGTGGAGGCCTGGTTAGGGTTGACTCTGAGTCTCTGACTTGTCCTATCCAAGATGGACTCACGTTTTCAGCTCTCAGCAAAGGAGAATGCAGCACCAGTATGCTCGGAACCAAGGTTGGCTCTGACACCTGTGGGGCCACCAGCAGCAATGCCATCTTCCTCAAAGGGGCCAAGCCTGGCTCTGGCGTCTCCCCGACCCATCCTGGCTCCAATGTCTACCCCTGGAGAGCAGAAGACAGCTCCTGCCCATCGCAGCTCCAGACTGGCTCCAACACCTGTGGGCCATTTGGTGGTGTCTGCCTCGGCTGGGCCGAAGCCTCCTCCAGCTACCCTGGGGCCCAGGCTGGCTCCACTGTCCAGGGACCAGAAGCAGGTGCCACCTGCCTCCATGGGACCCAAGCCAGCCCTGGCTGCTTCAGGCCTGAGCCTGGCCGTGGCATCTGAGAAACAGCCCCCACAGCCCCCCTCCAGCTCTTCCCCAGTGCCCAGTCCAGTTCTGTCACCCTCTCAGGAACAGGCCCTGACTCCAGCATCCATGACATCAGCCCTGGCCTCTGTGGGATGGACACCAGCTAAACAGAGGGATGCCCCAGCCCCTAGACCTCTCTCCCCTTCAGAAGGGCATCTCCAGCCCCCCACTCAGACATCTGGTCCTGTGGGCTCCCCATCCTTGATTCAAGCCCCCCCAGACCCTCGGATCTCCCCCTCCTTCAGAGCCCGGCCTGAGGCCCCCCGCAGCAGCCCTGAGGATCCTGTCCTGTCCCGGACACCACAGACTCTGCCCCTGGATGTGGGCCAGGGTCCTCCAGAGCCTGGCACTCGCTCCCCCGGACTTCTCTATCCCACCTTCCGGCCAGGGGCCCCCTTAGCCCAGACTTTGCCCCCACCTCTGCCCAAGCCACCCCGATCTCCCAGCCGCTCCCCCAGCCGCTCCCCAAACCGCTCCCCGTGTGTCCCCCCAGCTCCTGAGATGGCCCTCCCCAGGCCTGGCACCCAGGGTGCCGGGCCTGGTGGGCATCTGAGCCCCAACCTTCAGCCCAGAGAAACCCCAGCCCCTCTTACCACCTCCTCTTCTACATCCACCTCGTCATCCTCCTCTTGGTCAGCTCAGCCCACCTGCAAGAGCGACCCTGGCTTCTGGTGAGGGGCCCTCTCCCAAGACATTGCTGGGGCTTGAACTCTAAGACTAGCCATCCTTCTAGGGTGGCTTACCCTACTCCACCCCAGCTGACCTCCCTGAGGAAGATTCCCTGTGGGTGTTAGGCCCACTCTGGGGCCCTCGGAAGACAGCATCCTCTCCTAAGGGACTTGCCTACCCCGCCTCAGTTGATCTCCCTTGGAAGTCTGGTGGAAGGGACCCTGGGCCCACTGTGGGTCCTTCTGAGGGCTTATACTCAAGCTTATTTCCCCAGAAAAAGCCCTGTGGGAGGGAGGTTGAGGGTAAGAGAGTGGTCCCCAGTAGTAACCCCTTCTGTACCCCCACCTCCCCAGGATCACTGTGGTCACATGGAACGTGGGCACCGCCATGCCCCCCGATGATGTCACATCCCTCCTTCACCTGGGCAGCAGCGATGACAGTGACAGGGCAGACATGATCGCCATAGGGTGAGGGGACAGGGCGAGTAGACTCCCTCCTGAGCCCCTCCTGCCTCCCAGACCCTCTCCCACGGGAGGGGTTTCTAGGGCGCCCCCCCCAATCCGAAGGCCGCCTCACAGTCCCCCACAGGTTGCAGGAAGTGAACTCTATGATCAACAAGCGGCTCAAGGACGCGCTCTTCACCGACCAGTGGAGCGAGCTCTTCATGGACGCACTGGGGCCCTTCAACTTCGTGCTGGTAACTCCTCCCTCAACCCCCGGGCAGGTGGAGACCCCTGGATTACTCGGCCCTAGCTCTGCCTTGATTCACCGTGGGGCCCGCTGGGCCTCGGTGGCCGGGTCCATGAAATGGGAAGATGGAAGAGCAGACCTTTAAGAACCGGAAAAGGCGAGGGCGGGGGCGGGGGAGTTGTGTCCTGCCTCTCAGCCTCCTCACGCCTCTGCTGCAGGTGAGTACTGTGCGGATGCAGGGCGTCATCCTGCTGCTGTTCGCCAAGTACTACCACCTGCCCTTCCTGAGGGATGTGCAGACTGATTGCACGCGCACTGGCCTGGGTGGCTATTGGGTGAGCGTGGAAGCGGCCTGGGAGGGTACAGGGCCCTAAGGGATCCGTAGATTAGTCCCCGGACCCCCGCGTACTGGCAATATCCCCTCCCCAAGCTACACCCCTTACTCTGAGGCCTGCCTCTCCCCACCCACCCCCACCCCTCGTTTTCTAGACCCCGCCCCTTTCTGTCCCCGCCCCTCCTATTGTTCCACTCCTTTCCCTAGAACCCACCCCTCTCCACACCTCCACGGGTCCTGGGCCTCACCCGCCGACCCCGCCCACCCTAAGCCCCGCGGGCCTCACCTCCTAGCCTAGGCCCCGCCCATAACCCACCCAACCTTGTTTCCCAAGGGCAACAAGGGTGGAGTGAGTGTGCGACTGGCCGCCTTCGGGCACATGCTGTGTTTCCTGAACTGCCACCTGCCGGCCCACATGGACAAAGCGGAGCAGCGCAAGGACAACTTCCAGACCATCCTCAGCCTCCAGCAGTTCCAGGGGCCTGGAGCTCAAGGCATCTTGGATCACGAGTATGGGCCGGGGCGGGACCTAATGGGGCTTGGGCGGGGCTAGTGAAGGAGGGGTGGGACTCAGGGGCGAGACCTGTGCGCCTAGTGGGGAGAGGCGGGGCCTATGGGGGTGGAGACCACCCACACTATAGCTAGGAACAAGAAAGCTGGTAAGTTTGATGGGGAGGTGGAGCCTGCAGGGTGGAGCTTTGCTGAGGGGCAAGGCCTTGCTAGGGGTCGGAACCTAACTTCTAGGTCTACACCCCCTGCGGCTCCGTGGTGGGCTGGCGGCCCTGCAGCAACCCACCCACCCTCTGCGTCATCACTAGGAGCAGCTGTCGGGTTGGATGGGGGCAGAGAAGGATCTGGGCTGGGCTCTTTCACCCCCATGGACCCCGCTGACCCCCACCTCCGAACAGCCTCGTGTTCTGGTTCGGGGACCTGAACTTCCGCATCGAGAGCTACGACCTGCACTTCGTCAAATTTGCCATCGACAGCGAGCAGCTCCACCAGCTCTGGGAGAAAGACCAGGTGGGGAATCCCAGCCTGGACCCCAAAACCCCAAGCACACAGAACATGCCCTAGGACCACCTGTACCCTAGGCTATGGTCCTTGCCCTCACCTGCCCTGCCCAAGCTCTTGTCCAATTCTGTGCTTCTGGACCCTCACAGCTCAACATGGCCAAGAACACCTGGCCCATCCTGAGGGGCTTCCAGGAGGGGCCCCTCAACTTTGCGCCCACCTTCAAGTTTGACGTGGGTACTAACAAATATGATACCAGGTGAGCTCAGAACTGGGATGAGAGGTGGGGATGTGGGCTGAGGTCTTCTGGATAAGGGAGACAGGAAAGAGAGACAGGAGGCAGAGGTGCCTTGACCCCCAACCCCTGATACTCAGCCTACCCTTGCCCGCCGCAGTGCCAAGAAGCGGAAGCCAGCCTGGACAGACCGTATCCTGTGGAAGGTCAAGGCTCCAGGTGGAGGTCCCAGCCCCTCAGGACGGGAGAGCCACCGGCTCCAGGTGACCCAGCACAGCTACCACAGCCACATGGAATACACTGTCAGCGACCACAAGCCCGTGGCTGCCCAGTTCGTCCTGCACGTGAGTCCTGGCCTCATCCTCCCCGCATGACATCCCCAGGCCCAGCTCAGCAACCCACTGCCCACCGGTAACCCCTTAGACCTGCCCTCAGCAGCATCCACTTGTCACAGCAGACTGGGAGTGGGATTATGATCTCCATTATTTATGTGCGATGCCATGCGGTATGTGCGATCTTAGTTCCCGGACCAGGGATCGAACCCATGCCCCCTGCATTGGGAGCTCAGAGTCTTAACCACTGGACCACTGGGGAAGTCCTATGATCTCCATTTTCAGGTGAAAATTCTGAGGCCCAGAGACACAGCACCCCTTGCCCCGGGTCACATGGCTACTAAAGGGAAGGTTAGGATTTGCACCCTGGCTAGTCTGATTTCAAAGGGTATACCTTTTCCACTAATCTCTATTTCCCCTTTTCTGAGAAAGGCTAGGGCAACTTATGTTAAAATTCACATATATAATAAGACCAGCCACGAAAATATTTACTCAAATCCCATGTAGCATTCATTCACATTCATTTATTATTTTTTTACCATCTTACCATATGTGATGGGGAGGGGGAGTAGAGATACAAAAAAATACAAAGCTAAACCCTATATAATTACTATAAAATTTGCATTGTGTTTAGGATTTTTTAATTATAAATTTTTATTGATTTATGTATTTATTTTTGGTTGCGTTGGGTCTTCTTGCTGCGCGCAGGCTTTCTCTAGTTGCGGCAAGCGGGGGCTACTCTTCATTGTGGTGTGCGGATTTCTTATTGCAGTGGCTTCTCTTGTTGCGGAGCTCAGGCTCTAGGCATGCAGACTTCAGTAGTTGTGGCGCATGGACTTGGTTGCTCCATGGCATGTGGGATCTTCCCACACCAGGGCTCAAACCCGTGTCCCCTGCATTGGCAAGTGGATTCTTAACCACTGCACCACCAGGAAGCCCCTGTGTTTAGGATTGGGGTTCCTAGCTGCCAAAGGAAAAAGGGGAAATCCGAGAATGTCAGAACTGGATCTTAGAGACCATGTAGTCCAACTTTCTGTTAGTGGGGTAGGCATGCGCCCCAAGTTGCACACAGGCTCAGGAGCAGAGTGGGGTGGAGCCCAATTTCCAGTCCTGAAACTCAACCCTGGGCTCTCTGATTCTCTTGATCTGATAAGAGGGAGCCCAGCAGACCAGAGAATGTTTTCCCTGCTAACTTTGTCATATGGTCAGTCAGAGGGACAGTGGCCAATGTCCTCAGCTGGGAATGGAAATCTGCCCGTATCTGGCCTCCCATGACATTTGGTAAAAGCCTTGGGTGTGAGGTTTAACCCCCAATCAGGGACCTCACCTTGAGAACCACTCCTTTTGGGTGCCCTATCCTTCCCTCCTTATCTAGAACCCTGTCTCTTGTAAAACATTACCTGTTGAGCACCTACTATATGCCAGAGCCTGTGTAGCCTACTTCATGTATGTCATCCCTTTGAATACTGTGGTAGGCCCTGAGGATGTCTAAATTCTCCTCCCAGTTTTACTGATGAGAGAAACAGAGGCTCAGAGAACTTAAATCTCTTATCCAAAGCAACACAGCACAGGGCTCAGCAGGAGTTTTGACCCCACAAGGCCCTAAAGGGTATTTCCAAGAGCGCAACCTGGCCAGACCTGTTGTTAGGAACCCACAGGCAGGGAGAGGATATGCTGGTTTCTTCTGGAGCAGCTTGGCTTAGAAGCTGAGGAGGGAGAGAAAGTTGAAACCAGATAAACAGGGGAGCAGACAAAGCCTGAGGCTGGCACCACCGAGTCTTTCCCTGAGGGACAGAGGTGAAGCCAGTACCCTGGCCACCTGCCACCCCAGCAACCCCATCCACATGGTGAACCCCTGCTCAGCCTGGGGTGACCCTGGGAAGAGAAGATTCTTTTGTCTCCATGGACTGATGACAAACAAGGTTAATAGTGGTTCCTTAATACAGGTGGGGAAACTGAGTCTTACTTATTAGCCTGATGAGGGGCTTACCTGAGGTCATGAAGCAGGTTAGTAGCAGAGCCTGGACGGTCTCCAGCCATCTACCCAGAGCTCTTCTTGCCTACTCATGGGTGTTCACTTTACTCCAGAATATCCAGTGCATCATGGGACTCCTTTGTTAGCTTATAGGCAAGTCATTCATTGAGCACCTACTGTATACTGAGAAGTTTATAGGATGCTTTATATGGTATCTCATTGAATCTGCAGAGCAACCCCAAGAGTTAAATAAGATCATCAGAGTTTAAGGACAGGAGCCCTTCTATTCAGAGAGGTCAAGAAATTAACTTTGGGGGCTTGCCTGGTGGCGCAGTGCTTGAGAGTCCGCCTGCCGATGCAGGGGACACGGGTTCGTGCCCCGGTCTGGCCCGCATACCGCAAAAAAAAAAAAAAAGAAAAGAAAAGAAATTAACTTTGGGTCACACTGCCTAACAATGGCGGAGCCAGGGCCAAACCCACAGTCTACTAAGCTTCAAAGCTGTGTTCTCACTCACTCCCTAAGGAGGCTAAGGACAAAAAGAGCCCTGAGCTGGGAGGCAGGAAACCTGGCATTCATCCTAGACCTGTTCTTCCTCAGTTTCCCAGCCTGTGCAGTGGCTTCAAAGGCCCTTCATCTCAGCCAATTTGTGCCGACGCAGGCCCAAGGACTCTAGGTGCATAGAATACTAGAGGGTCTCCCCTGATGTTGCCCCCTGCCCCTGGGCAGTTTGCCTTCAGAGACGAAGTGCCGCTTGTGCGGCTGGATGTGGCAGACGAGTGGGTGCGGCCGGAGCAGGCTGTGGTGAGGTACCGCATAGAGACGGTGTTCGCCCGCAGCTCCTGGGACTGGATCGGCTTGTACCGGGTGAGACGGGCGGGGTGGTCGGTACATCGGGGAAGGAAGGGCCTGAAGGGGCAGCCAGGGACCCATGTGGGGTCCCTGGCTTCCCCAGAGTTTAAGGCTGCTGGGGTCAGACCTTAGGGGTCACGACCCTGATTGCTCTCGCCCCAGGTGGGTTTCCGCCACTGCAAGGACTACGTGGCTTATGTCTGGGCCAAACATGAGGATGTGGATGGAAACATCTACCAGGTACTTAAGGGGAGGGAGAGAGTGGGAGGAAGTCCCCATTGCCCTTGGGGGCTCAGGATTTACCTTGAAGGGTCCTGAGGCTGCCTCCCTCACCCCAACCTGGACCTAAACCCCCTGGCCCACCAGGTGACATTCAGTGAGGAGTCACTGCCCAAGGGTCACGGAGACTTCATCCTGGGCTATTATAGCCACACCCACAGCATCCTTATCGGGGTCACTGAGCCCTTCCAGGTAAGTAGGCCAGGCTGCAGGGTCAGGGGCGCCAAAGGAGTACTCAAAGGCCTCTACAGCTTCTACATTCTGTTCTGTGACCTCCTACAAGTATCCTGGCCTTCCTGGGTCTGCCAAGGGGGAGGGCAGGAGTGGTTCCCAGAGGCCTCAGTGGCCGGTTGGGGAGAGGGGCACCCCAGTGACCAGCCTTCCCCCCAGATCTCACTGCCTACCTCGGAGCTGGCCAGCAGCAGCACAGACAGCTCGGGTGCCAGCTCGGAGGGTGAGGATGACAGCACCCTGGAGCTGCTTGCATCCAAGTCCCGCAGCCCAAGCCCTGGCAAGTCCAAGCGGCACCGTAGCCGAAGCCCAGGTCTGGCCCGCTTCCCCAGCCTTGCCCTGCAGCCCTCGTCCTGTGAACGCCGTGGCACCAGCCGAAGCCCCTCGCCCCAGAGCCGCCGCCTGCCTCGGGTAGCCCCCAACGGGGGCAGTGATGGTGGCAGCCGGGGCAACAGTGAGGAGGGGCCCCCTGGGCTGCCTGGGTCCTGGGCCTTCCCACCATCTGTGCCTCAAAGCCTGGGGTTGCTGCCTGCCTTGCGCCTAGAGACCGTAGACCCCGGTGGTGGCAGCTCCTGGGGACCCAATCGGGAGGCCCCGGCCCCCGACAGCCTGTCTCCCAGCCCCCAGGGTCAGCAGGGCCTGGAGGAAGGGGGCCTGGGGCCCTGAGGGTGAGGTGGGCAGGCAGGCCCAGGTGGCCCCCTGGGGCTCTGCCCCAATCTTCTGCAAACCCACCTGCCTCCCTCCTGCTGCTGCTCCAGCTTTATGTGCACCTGCCACTCTGTTCTGGCCAGGGGTGGCCAACTGGGGTCCCCCAAACTTGGTCCTGGCACCTCAACTGTGACAGTCAGCAAACCCCTATCCCAGCCGCCATCTGGGATGGGGGAGCAAACCTAGAGATCATCAATTAGGAATTAAATTCTCCAGCCTCACTCCTGACTTCTTCCTAACTTGTTAGCAGTCTAGGGTTGGGGGCAGTCAGAGGAAGGGACTAAAGAGATGAGAGGATGACAGATCTGACAGTTACCAGGCACCAGCTGTATACATTACACATGCCATGTCCTTTAAGCTGCACCACAAGTTGTGGTGTTGAGTTCAGTGTAGTTCTTAGCTCCATTTCACAGGTGAGCAAACTGAGACCTCCAAGAGGTTATGTGAACCTTTAAAAATCAGATGCCTAGGGCTTCCCTGGTGGCTCAGTGGTTGAGAGTCCGCCTGCCGATACAGAGGACATGGGTTCGTGCCCTGGTCCGGGAAGATCCCACATGCCGTGGAGCGGCTGGGCCCGTGAGCCATGGCCGCTGAGCCTGCGCGTCCGGAGCCTGTGCTCCACAATGGGAGAGGCCACAACAGTGAGAGGCCTGCGTACCGCAAAAAAAAAAAAAAAAAAAATCAGACGCCTAAGCACAGTTTGGCTGTATGCTGGAGGGAGGGAACATTTACTAGGTGCTGAGTGCTGTCCGTGTTGGTTCGCTTAATCCTCAACAACCCTGTGAGGTAGGTCCTGTTTACACTCCCCTTTTTCAGACGAGGAAACTAAGGCTCAGAATGAAGGAGGTCTCTTGCTTAAGGGCACGGGGGAGATCTGAATTTAGGTCTAGGGCAGAAAGAATGGGCCAGGGCTGGGCCAGGAAGAGCATAGGAGCTGTTAAGAGAAGGGGTCCCCTGGGGAGGTGAGTTGGGAAGCCCCTTTCTAGCTTCCGCCACCCTGGATTCAGACACAGGCACTTCTGTGACATCCCTCATTCCCCACCTGCTGCCCTAGACCTCAGCAGGCAGACGCTGGGGCTTCCCTGGGCAAGTTCTTGAGACATGCATTAATTTTGCAACATAGACATATATGTACCTCCTCCTGGTACCTCCTGGGGCTGCTGCAATGTTACCTTCTCCCCATTCCCATCTGGATGTTAATTTCTCTGGGAAGGCCCAAGCCTGGGGCAGCAGAATGAGCCTCCTGAATACCACATCCAAGCACAGAGGGGTTGTGTCACCAGCCCAAGATCACCCAGCGCAGCAGGAGACGTGGTCCAGCATTTGGGTCTTGGCCCCCCCACCCTACCCATGCAGCCCTCTGGCTATCCACAAGAGCCCATCCATGCTTCAGTCTAACACGTGGAGGGGAAGCTGAGACCCCCAGGGCCTAGCAAAGCCAGGAACGAGGTCCAGTCTTGTGCCCAGGAGAGCTGGAACTGAGGTCACTGGTTCCAGGATTTCTGCTGTCCTTCAGGTCCTCCGGCTCCCTGGGTCAGCTGCAGACACCGGTCATAGAATGACATGGGGACCTTTGGGTGCTCTGAAGTCCATGCCTGCCTGTTGTCTGTGCCTGTCCCCTGGAGCTGGAGTTGCCTCTGCTGAAGTTGCCGCAGGTGCCGAGCTGACACCTTGATGGCCCTGGGGTCTTTGGAACAGCTGTGAGGAGAGAAAAGTGGGGCAGGTGGTCATAACTGCCAAGAATCCCACCCTACTCTGCAGAGAGGGTGACCAAGGCCCAGAGAGGAGCAGGGCTGGGGCTGGGAGGGTGGGGGGCTGTTACACCTAGCAGGGGGCAGGATAAACCTGGGTTGGCACCCAGAGGCCCAGGTTCTGCCACTAGCTGGCTGCAGAAACCTGGGTCAGTCTGGGCCTCAGTTTCCCTACCTGTGAAATAGGAAAAGTAACAGAGTTAGCTTTGAGAATCAGAATTGAAATGAAATTGTGGATTATGGAGTAAGAGTTAAGCAGGTGTTTCACTATGTGTCCTGTAGGCCTTGGCCTATGTACGTCACACACGCCACTTCCTTGGCTTCTACCTCCATTTTATAGGTAAGGAAACAGGTGTGGAGAGGTTATTCAGCTTGCAAGGTCACATAGGAAGTAAATGACAGAGTTGAGATGCAACCTACATGGGCCAACTGCAGAGCCGAACCCAGGGATGATGACAGTGGAGCTCAGAGGTCCCCTGACCCCCTCCATCACCCTCTCAGCCCAGGTGCACAAAGGGAGCAGAGGCAACCCACCCCTTGGGAAGTCCCCCATCCCTCCTGGCCCTGATGTCACTTACCCTTTGCCCTCAGCACAGTCCAGTGGAGGGGCCAGTTTGAAGCAGGTCATGCCCAGCAGCTCCCAAAGTATGTTGGCACCCACAGGTGGGCTGTGGAGCCTCAGGAAGCGTGCCAGACTGAGGACAGAGGCAGACTCAGGCTGGGGCAGGGCCTCATCAGCCAGGTGTCCCTTCCCAGTGCCTGGCAACAGGCAGCCCACCCCCAAGGGTCCAAGCAGGCCTCACCGGCGCGTGCAGTTGCAGTGGAAGAGGGGTTCACGGGCATCGTTGAACAGCTGGAACTTGGTCTTCTGGGGCCCGATCTGATGCTCACACTGGTCCAGGCGGCGGAAGCCGCGGCAGGCCTGGCGGGCACCTGGGGGCAGGTGTGGTGGTGAGAGGAGCCCTGTCTGATGCCCACTGCCATCCGGCACACATGCTCTGTCCCACACATACAGTGTCCCTCGATCTCATGCCCTTTGTGCCTTCAGAGTGCCTCACACATAGGAGACGCGTGCACGTGCACACACACACACACAGCAGTGCTGCTATGGGGAAGCCCAGAGAGTCGAGAGTGGTCAGAAAAGGTTTCCTGGAGGCAGAGGCTCCTAAGCTGAGGCTGGAAGAGGGGAAGAGTCAGGGAGAATTCTCCAGGCAGCAAGAAGAGCATGTGCAAAGGCCCAGCAGTGGGAGAGAGCAAGTGGCTTTAGAAGAACCAAATGAAGTTTGTGGAACTGGAGTTTCGACTGGGGAGTAGGATCTGCAGGACCAGACTCGACAACCCCTGGGTGTTGGGACATCATGGTGGGGCCTCAGCGAGGAGTGCCATGGACAAGTTTGGAGCTTACAAAAATCCCTCTGGCTGTAGCACGAGAGAAGTTGGGAGACCCCAGAAGGAGCTCAGAGCAGGAAAGGAAGCAACACAGGGGCCCCCCACCCTGAACAGAGTCAGGGACACCTCCTTACAACAGGAGCCCCCAAGGTTAGGTTCTGAGCTCACCTTGAGGTTTTAGGCCACGCCATAGTCCCTGGAGGCCTGAATCAGTGACCTCCAGCTGGACTATGGAGGCCACATCAGGCCCAGGGGAGGCCACAGGGGCCTGGAGGGCTGTGGCATTGGCTTGGCTGGGGTACTCGGACTCTTTCTGCTGTGCTGGCCACTTCTGAGGGTGCTGAATCCACCGAGGCTTGCTGGGTGCTGGGTTCTGAGGACTGAGAGTCAGGGGAATGGCAAGGGAGCTCCAGGAGGCATTGTAGAAGGTCCTGGGCTGGAGACGGGCGAGGGATACAGAGCCATATGTTCTACACCTGGGAGGTAGCACATGGTGGCAATTGGTAACCCAGAATCCCCCCTCCCAGAAGTCCCCAGGTTCATCTCCATGGAGATCAGGGCTCTGCCAGTCCCACCCCTCACCCCACATCCCACTGGGTCCTGCAGGGCACCCAGGGAGCATCTGCATCCTGGGCCCAACCCTGAGGAGAAGACAGGGAGGACGAGGCATCATTCCCTGGAGGACAGACATACAGAAAGGCTTCCCTCCCAGGTTTGGAGCCAGAGCTCCCCACTGGCTGGGAAGGGGCTTGAAAGGGGCAGCCACATACCCGCCCCACCAGTACCACTCCACACAGGCCTCCTGGTCCTCCAGGACGAAACAGGGGATCGCCAGCACGTTGAAGAAGGCCACGCCCACGATGTCAGAGATGGAGTCCCGCTGGTTATGCAGGCACTGCTGGAACCTGTCCCAGAGCCAGCACTCAGGTCCCTGGACCACAGAGAGCTACTGGCTCCTCTCCCAGACCACCTGGTCACTACCAGCCAGGTGATTTGGGGTCCAAGTGTTCCCTCTCCTGTTAGGCCTCAGCTTTCCCACTGCACAGTGGACTCCGGCTGGCTGATCCTTTAGGATTCTCTGGAATCCCAGACTCTGCACCAGGTAATCCCGGTGGATAATCCCACCCCAAGTTCCCAGCCCTCCCTGCCCACCACCAACCTGGCATCACAGTTGCAGTGGGAGATGGTGTGGAGTCGGTAGTTTCGGATGCCATAGTTGTACTGGAAGGGTGAGACAGTCTGTGGGCAGCGGTCGTGTTCCTGGCAGCAGAGATCGGGGCCCTGGAAGACCCCTGCAGGGAGCGGAGGGGGCACCAGGTCAGCAGGGTCGTGGGCACCCCATGCCGGCTATGCCCGCGTGGTGTTGGGAGCAGAGACCTCATTCTCATCCCAGCCCTGATACAGATGACCTGGGTTGCCTCAGGCCTCTCCCTGTGGGACTCACAGTTCCAAAGCTTGAAGAGAACACCCAGGTACAGCCTCTGTTGGGCAATTCCAAGTGCCAGGCAGCCCACCCAGGAACCCTTGCCCACGGAAATATCTTCCTCAGGTGAACTGGTGTCTGCCTCCAGAGTTCTCGGGCTCACACCACAAGTGAAACTCCAAAGTTATGAATGTGTGTGGAATGGAATGGTAAACAGCAGGGTGCAATCTCGCTGGCACAATGAGGCATTGTCAGGATGCCAGCCTGCTCCAACTCAAGTGCCAAGTCCTCCTCCCAGCCCTCCACGTGTATGCACTGACAGCTGTACCGAGAGTGCAAAAAAGCCATGCATGTTTTTCACCACCTGAGCAATGATGCCCTTTACTGAGCATCTCCCAAATGCCTGGCACTTCCCACACCCAAGCACACAGCAGCCCTGGGAAGGAGGTGTCACATTTATTGTACAGGTGAGGAAACAGATTCAGAGAGGGGAGGTGACTCGTTCAGCTCGGAAGGGCTGAGCTGGGATTTGAACCCAGGCCTCCCCTCCCACTCGGCGTCCCCTCCACTGGGCACCCTGTGCCCATAAAACCTCCTCTCGGGTAATGTTTTTTTGGCTCAGCCGACCCTGGATCCACCCCAGCCAGCCTCCTTCCTCAGATGGTAATTAATGAAGCCTCCCAGGTGTGAGTAGGACCTTTCCCATCTATAACCACATTCAAGCATCCCATGATGAGATTTATGGTCACCCCATTTTACAGATAAGGAAATTGAGGGTCAGAGTGGTTAAGTCACTTCCTCAGGACACACAGCCTGGGAGAGTGGGTACCAGGGCTAAAGGCTGCATTTCCCCCCGCACCAGCCCCCCTGTTCACACACCGATGGCTCACCCAGCTCCGAGGTGTTCCCGGCAGAATCCCCAACTCCACACCACAGTGTGCCAGGCATGGTCCAGCCTCTCTTCACCCGCTGGTTCCCCATGCCAGGCGCTCCACTCTGCCCTGCTGCTCGCTTCTCCCTGGTCTCTGCTGGACTCTCGGCAGGCCCTCTGCAGGCCTCCCACTGACGCTTAAGGGTGGCCAGGGCTCTCTGCAGCTCAGGTCCAGGGGTGTGGATGAAGGAGTCCCGGGTGATCTCACCAGCACAGAGGGTACTGAAGGCTGTAGTGAGCTCTGGCTCATCCTGCCGGCTGCACACCTGCAGCCTCCCGTGCCCATCCCAGTGGGCATGGAACAGGGCTAGTCCCTGGGCATCCTTGCCCAAGAAGCTAAGGAACCCCAAAGGGCTGCCAGAGATGGGTCTGGCCAAGTGGCAGGAGGTGCTGTGCAAGTGGAGGGCAGGGGAGCCCCCCAGAGCTTCCCCCAGGAAGTTCAGCACCCCCAAGAGCACCACCAGAACCCCCATTCCACCCTGGCCCAGCCCAGTCAGACAAAGCCCCCGGGAATCCTACCCTGGTGGGCCCACGAGGCAGCAGCTCTGTAGCTGAGCGGAAGCGAGCCCAGCCGACCCGGTGCTGCGGGGCCAATGAATGGAGCTTTGGGAGGAGTAGGAAGGAGGCTGGAGTATGGGGTGATCTGGGGCTTGTAACTGAATCCACCGGCTGGGCAGGCCGCTGATTGGCTGAGGAGTACACTGGCCGGGGCCCACGCCCCCACTTGGCCTGCCTTTCTCCACGCCTTCCAGTCACCTGCCACCAGCCTCGCCTGGATGGGGACGGTAGGAGCCAAAGCCCTGGGCCCTGGGGGCAGGGGCCAGAAGGGGGATCTGTATCTCCCTGGGGAGGGAAGAGGGTCTGGGGGATCAGAGGAGGCTCCTAGAACTGGTCATCCCCCCATCCCAGGGATGGCCGCCAAGTCCACCTCCATGAAGCTGGCAGAAAGCCACGGGCTTCTGCCAAAGCTGGGTAAAGGAGGTAAGGGCAGGGCTGGGGCTCTGTGGCCACACCCCTCCCCCGGGAGGCTCTGAGGCTTCTGGGAAAGGGAGCATCCATCCCCCCCACTACCGCCACCCCCACCCCACCCCCCAACCCCCCCGCCCCACCCCCCAACCTCCCCCGCCCCACCCCACCCACCCCACCCCCGCCCCACCCCCACCCCGCCCCACCCCCGCCCCACCCCCACCCCACCCCACCCCACCCCGCCCCACCACCACCCCGCCCCACCACCCCGCCCCACCCCCACCCCGCCCCACCACCCCGCCCCGCCACCTGGATGCTCTCCCTGCCCAGTCCTGGTTCTAAGAAAGGCACTCAGCATATTCAGGGGACAGTGCCCCAGGGCTCCCCACTTCCTGGGACTCCAAGCACAGGCATGGCCCGGCAGCAGCCCTCCTGGTCTGATAGATGGTGTAGACACAGCCAGAGCAGACTTTGAAAGCAACACTGGGGCTTCCCTGGTGGTGCAGTGGTTAAGAATCTGCCTGCCAATGCAGAGGACACGGGTTTGATCCCTGGTCCAGGAAAATCCCACATGCTGTGGAGCAACTAAGCCCGTGCGCCTCAGCTACTGAGCCTGCACTCTAGAGCCCACGTGCTGCAACTACTGAGCCTGCGTGCTGCAGGTACTGAAGCCTGTGCACCTAGAGCCTGTGCTCCGCAACAAAAGAAGCCACTGCAATGAGAAGCCTGCTCACTGCAACGAAGAGTAGCCCCCGCTCGCCGCAACTAGAGAAAGCCCGCGCACAGCAACGAAGACCCAACACAGCAAAAAATAAAAATAATTAATTAATTAATTAATTTTTAAAAAAGAAAGCAACACTGGGCAGGGCTGATGCTCTGGGCGTGAAGGGACTGTGGTCCCCAGAGGAGCAGAGGTGGCCTAGGGGGCTGTGTCTGCAGCCACCTCCATCCTTGGACTGCAGTCACCTGGGGGACACAGCAGGCATCATGTGTACCTCAAGAGACAGGGGTGGTCTGTCCAACAGGGAGGGGTTACACCCAGACACTTGTTCCTGTGTCTCAGAGCTGATGTATTACTCACCTTCCAACCATCTGGGGAAGCTGGGTACTTACAACTCAACTTCCCACCTCTGCCCTCCTTTTCCATATTACAGGGCCCTTTCCTGCTGGTGAACAACCCAGGGAGGCTGGGAGGTACCACAGCAGGAACCCAACTTTCAAGGTCGGATGGACCTAGCTTGGGTCCTGGCACAGTGTGACTTCAGGCCTAGAAGTCTCAACTTCTCTGAGCCTCAGTCTCTTCATCTGTATAATGGGCATACTCACAGCAGCCACTTCACAGGACTCTCAGCACAGTGCCTGGCATTCGAAACACTGTTACGGCTCAGGACACCCCTGGGCAGGAAGCAATTTACGCAGAAGAAAGCAAGTCTCAAAGGTTTGGGGGCCATAGCATCTGTGACAGCGAGTCCTGGTTAGGCCACTGCCTGGCTGTGTGACTGCAGGTTTGTCCCTGCCTTTCTCGGAGCACGGTTTCCTCCTCTGTACAGTGAGGGGTACAGTGGAGCTGACCTTTGAGGTCTCTTCCTGCCTGGGCCCCAAAGGGAGGCAGGCTGGGGCCTGCCCGGGCCTCAGGGGAGGGTGTCACTGGGTTTTCCCTTCAGATTAACCAGTGGCCACGTCAGTGAGCCTACAGGACAGGCTCCAGAGCCCTGCCTCCCAGTGGGGTGCCCCTCAGCGGCCTCAGAACGGAGGATGTCGGGATCCAAACCAGCAGGACAGGACAGGGCCAGCTGAGCCCTACAGACAGAGGGGCCGAGGCTTTTCTCTGGGTCCGCACCCGTCTGGGGTGGGGCAGGGTGCACAGTGGGTGACAGTGGGGAGTGCAGGGTCAGGGTCCATGGGAGAAGGCGTTCCCTTCTCACTCCTTCCCTGTCAGATTGTTTCTCCCTGTCTGTCTCCATCCGGCCCCATAACCCTTTGTCTCCTGTCTCCTCACCCATCCCTCTCTGGCTGTTAGTCGCTTTCCCTCTCTGACACTGATTCTCATTTCTTTCTGTCTCCTCCATCCCCCTCTTCCATCTTTCTCTCTGTCTCTAACTCCCCATCTTATTTTCTCTCTCCATTTCTTTCTCTATCTTTCTCTCCTCTGTCTCTCTTTACAGTTTTTCACTGAAGCCCCCCTTTTATCGTCTCTCTCTCTCTCACTCGTTCCCTCTTTCTCTGTCTCTCGCATTTTTCTGTTCTTTGTTCGTGTGTGTGCGCGCGCGCGTGCACGTGTGTCTCCCTCTCTCCTAATCTTTTCTCTTCCTCCCTTCTCTGTCCCTCTCCCCCTCCACACCCTGACCCCAGGCCTAGGACCCAGCGAACCCCACTCTTTCCTGTTCACATTTTCCCAGCCATGATCTCATCTGATGCTCACAACCCCTGCCCCTCCCTGGGGAGACAGGCAAGGCAGGGCTTCTCATCCCATTGTCGAGATGGATGGAGTGAAGCCCCAGAAGAGAGGTGACTTGCCCATAGTCACTTAGTGGATTGGGGAGAAGCCAGGTCAGATGTCCTCTGGCCTGTGGGGAGGGCCTCCCCTGGCTCTGGGAGATTCTCAGCTCCACAAGAGCCTCTCCACCACACGGCCTTCCTCGCCACTGCCTGGAGGGCACCCTCCCTCTGCCCGGTGGAGCTGGCCTCCTGGCCCCACCTGGAGGGCTCTCTGAAGCTCTCTGTGCCAGGAGAATGGTGCAGGCAGTGCCTAGCTCCAGAGCATTCTGTATTCGTTCAAAAACAAATAGTAACTGAGAGTCTACTATGTGCCAGACACAGGGCAAGGCCCTGGACAGAGAGAGGAGGGGAGGGGGCACAGAGGATGCTAGTGTCGCAGGATGGAGATGGAAGGCATCCCTGGGGGTAAGGGGTCTGGCAGTTCGAAGGAGCCGGGGCCTGGGTGTCGGTTGTGTCCTCTAGGAAGCTGCCACCATGACGGAGTTAGAAGTGCAAGGGATTTATGTCCATGGACATTTAGGTTGCTTCCATGTCTTGGCTATTGTAAATATTGCTGCTATGAACATTGGGGTACATGTATCTTTTTGAGTTAGAGTTCCCTCCAGATATAAGCCCAGGAGTGGAATTGCTGGATCATATGGCAACTCTATTTTTAGTTTTTTAATCAACAACTTAGGAAAATATGAATAAAAGAGAGAGGGGAGAGATGGGGACTCAGAGACACTATGGAAGCCATTCTACCTAATCAAGCAACATTAGAAACTGTGGTGGTTTGAAGATGTGCAGTTTCTTTGATACTCTTCCCTTCACGTGGTGGAGCCTACCACCCCACCCCTCCGGTGTGAGCTGTACCTAGTCACTTGCCTCTAACAAAATGTGGCAGAAGTGACATTACTTCCTAGACTAAGTCACAAAAGACATTATGGCTCCCTCCTTGCTCTCTCCTGGACCACTCTCTCTGGGGAGGTGGGTGACATGTCATGAGGACATTAATGAAGAGGCCTACATGGTGAGGAACTGAGGCCTCCTGTCAATAGCCATATGAGCGAATCACTTGGAAGCAGATCCTTAAGCCCTAGTTAAGCCTTAGGATGAGTACACCCCCACCTGACCTTTTTCTTTTTTTGGTAACAGTTTATTGAGATATAATTCACATGCCATATAATCCACCCATTTAAAGCATACAATTTAATGGCTTTAAGTACATTCATAGTTGTACAACCATCACCACTACCTAATTCCAAACGTTTTGATCATTCCAAAAAGAGATCCTATAACCAGTAACAGTCATTCCATCTTCCTCCCTCCCCCAGCCCCAAGTAGCCACTCATCTACTCTATGTCTCTATAGAGTCGTCTATTCTGTACATGTCATATAAAAGGGATCATGCAATATATGGCTGTTTGTGACTAGCTTCTTTCTCTTAGCATCATGTTTTCAAGGTTCATCTGTGTTGTAACATGTATCAGTACTTCATTCCTTTTTATGACTGGATAATATTCCATTGTATGGATAGACCACATTTTGTTTATCCATTGTTCAAGCTGATGGACATTTGTACTGTTTCCACTTTTTAGCTATGATGAATAATGCTTCTATAAACATTCATGTAAAAGTTTTTCTGTGGACATATGTTTTCATTTCTCTTGGGCACATACCTAAGAGTGGAATTGCTGGGTCATGTGATGACTCTAACCATTTGAGGAACTGCCAGACTGTTTCCAAAGTGGCTGCACCATTTCACATTCTCACCAGCAGTGTATGAGAATTCTGATTTCTCCACGTCCTTGCCATCCTAGTGGGTGTGAAGTGGTACCACATTGCAGTTTTTGTTTTTATTTCCCTGATGGCTAATGATGTTGAACATCTTTTCATGTGCTTATTGGCCATTTGCATATTTTCTTTGAAGAAATTGGCAGACATTTTTGCTGTAACCTGGTGAGACCCTGAGCCAGAACCACTCAATTAATAAGCTACTCTTGAATTTCTAACCTTCAGAAATTATGTGAGATAATAAATGTTTGTTGTTTTGAGACACTAAGTTTGGGGATATTTATTACACAGCAATACATAACTAACACAGAAGCACTCAGGAACATGTCATGAG
The DNA here is from genome assembly GCF_951394435.1 of Stenella coeruleoalba. Taxonomy (NCBI): domain Eukaryota; kingdom Metazoa; phylum Chordata; class Mammalia; order Artiodactyla; family Delphinidae; genus Stenella; species Stenella coeruleoalba. The sequence goes on along the minus strand of NC_137160.1, from coordinate 66,257,634 downwards.
TGGCTACTATTAATGGTACTGAAAGTCCCAGCCAATGCAATAACACAAGAAAAAGAAATACAAATTATCAAGTTTGGAAAGGAAGAAACAAAACTGTCATTGTTTATAGATTGATTTTTCTACCTAGAATTTCCAGGTGTATCCAATACCTGGGGAAAGCAGTGTAGTGGAATATAATAAGCCCAAGCCAGACCCAGATTGGAGTCCTAGCTTTTCCCTTACTTTCTCTGTCATCTTGGGTAAGTCTTTTTGCCTCTTTTGCCCTCATTGGTAAAATGGAGATAAGAATAGTACCTATGCCATGAGGATTAATGTGAGTGTATATAAAGTGTTTAGGGACTGACATATAATAGCCTTTGACAAGTGAGATCTCCATTTAGGAGGGGATTTGAAGGCAGGAGCCAGGCAGAATTGCAATGTGATTGATTTGTTGCCCAGTTCTTAAGCTGCAGAATGTGGGCTCTTTCCATTCCCCCAACTGACTCCAGCCTGCTAGTAGGGTCCTAAGAGCCTCAGCAGATCCTTATCCACACCCTGGGTTCAACCCCTGGTTCCACTTCCCCTCACTGGGCAGCTTTGGGCAAATCACTTACCTTGGCTGAATACCCATGACATCATCTACTGATTGGAATGCTCATGCCTCCCTACTTACTCACCTTTCTTACTTCTCAGGGGGTGTGGTGAGGATCAGAGAATGGAAAAGGAGCTCACTGAGGGGAAAACCTCACAATAGGCTGCAAATAGCCCAAATGAGTCCTTCATGCAGCATGAGACCCCATCTCCAGAACTGTAGGGAAACCCGACAGCAACAAGGGGGTAGAATGGGCCCTGAGAGCCCTGTCTAGCTAGACATGGGGGCCACAACAGGCCTTGGGGTTTGAGAGAATGATGCTGAGTGCAAGATTCACATCCTTCCCGTTCAGAATGCGCTTGACATTTATATTCTCACCAAGCCCAAGTGGTAGAATTGCCTAATAAATTGTAGATGCCCAGTTAAATATGAATTTTAGAAATCAGGGAATCATTTTTAGTGTAAGTATGTGCCCCAAACACTGCAGTTATTTTTTTTGGTTATCTGACATTCTAATTTAACTGGGTGTCTTGTGTTTTTACCTATTATACCTGGTAACCCTACCCAGCAGTGGGGTGAGGAGAAGCAGGGCAGCAACTCTTCACCCCACTTCACACTGGAGACACAGGGAGGCTCTGCTGATTACCCACCCTTCCATCCCACCCAGGGCTTTTTGGCTGAGGTTGAAACCTGGGTTGTTTGTTGGCTGTAACTCAGAGAACTTAGCTCACATTACCGCCTTCCGTTTTGGAACTGGCCTGGCCCTTGGGGCCTGGGGAGGCCCTGGGAGTCTAACTCACTCAACAGGATGAAGAGGGCAGGTCAAGAGGCCCAGAGGGAGGTCTGACAGAAGCATTTGGCCCTTGGTAGACTAAGTGATAAACCTCCATTTTTCCAGCCAAGAACCCAAGTTTTCAAGCACTGTTTTATTTATTTATTTATTTATCTAAAAATTTTGGCTGTGTTGGGTCTCTGTTGCTGTGTGCTGGCTTTATCTAGCTGCAGTGAGCGGGGGCTGCTCTTTGTTGAGGTGCACGGGCTTCTCATTGTGGTGGCTTCTCTTGTTGCAGAGCACAGGCTCTAGGCGAACGGGCTTCGGCAGTTATGGCACGCGGGCTCAGTAGTTGTGGCTTACGGGCTCTAGAGTGCAGGCTCAGTAGTTGTGGCGCATGGGCTTAGTTGCTTTGCAGCATGTGGGATCCTCCTGGACCAGGGCTCAAACCCGTGTGCCCTGCATTGGCAGGCGGGTTCCTAACCACTGCACCATCAGGGAAGCCCTCAAGCACTGTTTTATATGTGAATTTGCCCAAGGACAGCAGCAGAGGGGAGTTAGAGCTAGGACCAGACCTTGAGCTTCTTGACACCAAGGCTCTCCTTGTTGGTCTGGGATCTGGACGAGAGGGCCCAGGGAGGAGCCCTCTCACTCCCAGACCAGAGAGATGGGAGCAGAAAGGCCTGTGGGACAGCAGAGAGGACCCTCCCAGAAGCCCCCGATTTTGGTCCCTCCACTGCTGTCACCTAGTGGGCATCTAAAGCCAGTGCCTCCTAGGGAAACTCCTCAACAAGGAAGGCTGTCTTTGTGCCTTTCCCGTCCCTTCTGGTACCTGCCTGGTCACACTCACTGTGTGATGCTGAAAAGCCCTTTGCCTCTCTGGCTTTCATTTTCTCTCTTAGAATAAGGATTCTCCAAATGGCAGCAGGCCTAATCTTTCTAAAACACAAGACTGGAATTCCCCAGGCTGGGGGTTGGGGGGGTCTCCATTAGTTAGGACTTGGCACTTTCACTGCCCAGGCCAGGGTTCAATCCCTAGTTGGGGAACTAAGATCCCGAAAGGGCACGACCAAAAAAAAAAACCGCACACAACCACACACAAGCCTGGCCAGGTCAGTCCCCTGACCCTCTCTGGCCTTCAAGTTGAAGCTTTTCATGACCTGCAGAATCTGGGCCTGGCTGACCTCACCAGATCCCCACTTCTCTGCTCCAGCCACACAGAACTACTTTCATTTCTTCAATCACCAGGCCCTCTTAGGGCCTTTGCACATGCTGTTCCCTTTACCTAAAATACTTCCCTCTTCTTCACCTGGGCTTGTTCCTACTCATCTTTCAAGTGTTGGTTTAATCACCTCCTCCAGGAAGCCCCTCCCTGACTCCCGCAACCCAGGATGGGCTCACAGCAGGGAGGGGGTATGCTGCTGGAGTCTGGGGCACCCAAACACTGCTCAACACCCCACAGCAGCACCCCCATTCAGGACAGGGGACTTGGGGGGGCAGGCACTGTGGAAACTACGGGCTCAGGGTTCAAATTGACCCCATTTCCCATCCTACTCTGCCATGGTTAGGCAGTGTAAACATCAGCCAATGATTCCACCTCTCCAAATCCCAATTTTATTTTGTTTTATCTTATTTATTTATTGGCCGAGCCGCACCGCACACCACTGGACAGCCAGGTAAGTCTCGAAGAGTTGTATTTTCTTTTTTGGCCATGCCATGCAGTTTGCGGAATCTTAGTTCCCCGAACAGGGATTGAACCCCGGGCTCCCTGCAGTGGAAGCATGGATTCCTAACCACTAGATCATCAGGAAATTCCCTGAGTCCCAATTTTACAGGTGAATAAGTCAGATCTGTCTACACCAGTGCTGAACAATAAAACTCTAGTGCAAGCGATGAATGTAATTTAAAATTTTCTAGCCACAGTTTAAAAAAATAAAAGAAACAGGTGAGCTTAATTTTAATGATACATTTTATGTAATCCATGTGCAAAATATTATTTCAGCATGTAATCAATACTTTTAAATTATTAACGAACTATTTTACATTCTTTGTTCATATTAAGTCTTTGAAATCAGTGTGTATTTTATATTTACAGCGCATCTAAATTTGGATTCCACATTTCAAGCGCTCAGTAGCCACATGAGGCTAGAGGGCTCTGAATTGGACAGCACGGCTCTGTCTTGATCTGTGTGGTGGTTACGCAAGTGTGTTCATATGTAAACATTCTTGCAGGGAAACACTTAAGACTTTTAACCTTTTTTGTATTCAAATTATATCTAGTCTTGAGAAAAAAAAATAATTCCCGGGTTTCTGGCCTGATCGTGGATGGACAAAGGGTGGAGCGATTTCCTGGGGTGTGGGAGCCAAGGTGACAGATGAGGTGCAGGGTGGGGGAAAATGAGAGTCTGAGGATCTTGGTCCTTTTAGGTCTTTGTTGCTCCCAGGCCCTGGGAAAGTTTCCAGTCACCCAAGCAGGAGCTGTGCAAACTTCGGCTGCCCCCTGGTGGCCAGGTAGCAGGTGGCAGGCAATTGTTGACCTTGGTGCCTGGGCCTCCTCCCCAACACCTGAGAGGGGGTCATGGTGTCACTCAAACTTCTCTCCTAGACCTCACAGTCCTGGCCATGGGCATCCCTTGTATCTAGGATTTCTTGATTAGCAAAAAATAAAAGTCACCATGTTAAATTTGTATTTCAGATAAATGACAAATAATTTTTTGTATAAATATGTACCATTCATTGTTTATGTAAAATTCAGATTTAACTGAGCATCCTGCATTTTATTTGGTCACCCAACTTCTAGCTCATCCTCCAGGACTCGGAAGCACAAAATACAGTTCTACTTTGCTGTGTGACATTCGTCATATTCCTTCAGTTTCCTCCTCTGTAAAATGGCCGATAATTCTTTCCTCAATGAACTATTAAGAGGACTCACTGAGATGGGAATTTCCTGGCTGTCCAGTGGTTAGGACTCGGCGCTTTCACTGCTGGGGAGCTGGGGTTCGATCCCAGGTCGGGGAACTAAGATCCCACAAGCCATGTGGCACAGCCAAAAAAACCCAAAACAAACAAACAAAAAAACAGGACTCACTGATAAAAATGTAAGAAAAAAAGTCTCCTCATAATGCCTGGCACATGGTACACCCTGAGTGAATATTCCTCCCTTCCTTCCTGGGCTCCCAGAGGTGCAGGTCAGAGATGGGCTGCCAGATGAGTACCCCACCTCCCTCCCCACACTGCCCAGGGTTTGGACCATGATTTCTTGGTGCCTTCTTGATTTTCCTCTCCTTCACTAGGAAACCTTCCTTGGTTTCCTAGACTTTTGTCCAAGCCTCATCTGTGTTGGGAATATTACAGAATCCTCTGGGAAGAGCCTAACTCCCAGGAATAGGGTCCTCCTTGCCCAGTTCTCAGAAGATTCCAGAATATAGTCCTGATACCATCTAGTGGCCATGTCCCTAAACAAATAATACCATCCAGACTTGAACCTGAGAAGTCAGGCTGATTCACTCTGCCCTCGACCCAAGTGAGACGCTGTCCTCCGCCAGCAGGGCTGCCATGTTGCAGAGCCCTAGGCCAGGCCTTGGCAGAAGGCAGAAGAAACAGACCGTGAGCTGTCCTGGGGCAGAAGGATTGATGGCAGGGGTGCAGTGGACTTCAGCCCAACCTTAGAACCCATGCACAGAGAATGAGAGGAGCCTGAGGGTCAAGGTTAGGTGACATGCCTGAAGGTACACAGCAAGGATTTGCACATTTGCTCTGGGTTGGGTAAACAATGAGGCCATGCTTCTAACAGGCCCACCTCCTCCGAGGAACGGTTGGAGTTGAGGAGGACTGGGGGTGCTTCCTCTGGCTTATTCTCCATTCTGTTTGCATACATGGTCTTTCTCTCTGAGTCTCCTGGACCCATGGCGGGAGACTAACCCGAGCCTGGGGTTTGGATGGGGATGGGCCAGGCTCAGGGAACCTTCTTTCCCATGTCAGGTGAGGAGACCAAAGGAAAAAGTGATGCCATCTCCTCACCACCTACCCATGGGATCCTGGAATCTTCTCTCCCTGCATTGAACAGAGGAAACACTGAGGCCCAGAGAAGGGCAGGGATCTGTGAGCCTTAACAGATCACATAGGGCAGAAGGTCCCCTAGAATCCTTGCCTCTCCTCACCTGGCAGTTATACACCTGTGAGGCCTCAGGTCCTTAATCACACTTTTCTCCTTCACAATAACTTGCCTTTTCCCACTATTCAACCTTCCTGGCCCCCCAAAACCCTTGACACAAGTCCCCACTACCTCTGAGGCTCTGCAATGGCCTCCTACCTGACTTGTGCTCCTAATCTCCACCCCTTCCCTCTGCATTCTGGAGAAGATCTGATTGCCTCTGCATGGACCCCCACTCCCCCTTGCCCCTGCCCTTTCTTTCTTTCCAGGCCCATCCCTCTCTCTGTCGCTTCATAGACCCTACTCGCTGGCCCAGGGTGGCAAGGCAGCATTTTAACAGGAGGAGGTTTGTTGTCAGATTCCAAATGAACCTGATTCTTACCAGCTGTGTGGCCTTGGATATGCTGCTTAACTTCTCTGGGCCTCTAGCTCCTCTTGTGTAATAATACTTGTTTCGAAATTTGGGGGTAAGGATTAAACTGCACAAAGCCCTTAGCACTGTGTGTGACACGTTAATAAACATTCAGTAAATATTAGCTGCCATTATTCGTATGCGTGTTATTATTAGTCGGAGGAATAACTGGAGAGGAGGTGAGGGGGCGGGGGAAGGTTAGGGCTATTAACATGAGAACCCTTGGGATGCTCAGAGCAAGCAGAGGAAGACATCAGAACATTTCTATTTATTTTATTCTTCCCAACAGGAATAAATATTTTTTATTTAGCACAGTTTGCTGTAGGCATCAAATACTATTAAATCCATGCTGGGTCCTAGCAGCATAAATGCAAACATTACCAACAGGGCTTCTAGGGTCTGTAAGTACCTTAATGTGATAAGCAGAGAAGATATTACTTGATATATTTTTGAAGCTGAAGTGCTTCCAAGTTTGGTAGTTCCAATTCTGTTATGTCTTGGGAACATTTTTAATAGCAAGAACATGAAGAAATAAACAGTGCTGGTTCCCTTACGTTAAAGTTTCAGGAACGTTTCCAGAAAAGACCATGAGAATGACTTCATTTCTGACAAAGGAAAAGTTGAACTCTCGCCTTTAGTCTGCCTCCTGAACCCAAGAAAAGAACAAAGGGGAATACAATCAGCACGTTGTCTTAATTGGAGCTGTTGGCTTCAATATCTTTTCATAATGATGGTGCTCTGTGACTTTTCAAAGGAGGTAGCAGCTCAAGCAGGAATTTTATTTTATTTTTATTGTAGTATAGTTGATTTACAATGTTGAGTTAATTTCTGCTGTACAGCAAAGTGATTCATTTATACATATATATTATTTTTCATATTCTTTTCCGTTATACTTTAGAACAGGGTATTGAATACAGTTCCCTGTGCTATATAGTAGGACCTTGTTGTTTATCTGTCCTATATATAATAGTTTGCATCTCAAGCAGGAATTTTTCAAAGTACACTGAGAGCTCTCAGTGCTAAGCCTGTTCCGTATCCTCACAACAACCTCCTGAGGTAGGAATAAATCTTTGCATTTCAACAGGTGAGGAAATGGGGGCTTCTGTAGGTGAAACTGATGTCTGAATTCACATAGCTAGTGAGCAAGGGATCTTTGAATGCTCTCCAATCAGAGACCACCAGAAGCACACCCGTGGTTGAACAAGTTGAGTTTATTATTTGTTACAGCAAAGTGGGGGATGTGAACTATGAGGAATGATAGGGCATCTCAGTAACAGAGTCTTAGGAAGGACATTTAGGATTTGGGCTTGTGTGTGATAATTTGGGGGTGGGCTTAAGGAAGCAGTGTTTCCAATTAAGAAATGGGCAGAAGACCTAAATAGACATTTCTCCAAAGAAGACATACAGATGGCCAAGTAGCACATGAAAAGATGCTCCACATCGCTAATTATTAGAGAAATGCCAATCAAAACTACAATGAGGTATCACCTCACATCAGTTAGAATGGCCATCATTAAACAGTCTACAAATAATACATGCTGGGGAGGGTGTGCAGAAAAGGGAACCCTCCTACACCGTTGGTGGGAATGTAAGTTGGTGCAGCCACTATGGAAGACAGTTTGGAGGTTCCTCAAAAACTTAAAAATAGAGTTACCATATAATCCAGAAATCCCACTCCTGGGCATATATCTGGAAAAGACAAAAACTCTAATTGAAAAGATATATGCACCTCAGTGTTCATGGCAGCACTATTCACAATAGCCAAGACATGGAAGCAACCTAAATGTCCATCAACAGATGAATGGATAAAGATGTGAGATATATATATATACACAATAGAATATTACTCAGACATTAAAAAGAATGAAATATTGCCATTTGCAGAAACATGGATGGACCTAGAGATTATTATATTAAGTGAAGTAAGTCAGGCAGAGAAAGACAAATATTATATGCTATCACTTATACGTGGAATCCAAACAAATAATACAGATCAACTTAATGAAACTGAAAGACTTATAGACAAAGAAAATAAACTTATGGTTACCAAAGGGGAAAGGGGAGGGCGAGGGATAAATTAGGAGTATGGGATTAATAGATACACACGACTATATATAAAATAGATAGGGAATTCCCTGGCAGTCCAGTGGTTAGGACTCCGTGCTTTCACTGCCGAGGGCCCGGGTTTGATTCCTGGTTGAGGAACTAAGAGCCTCGCAGTGCAGCCAAAAAAATAAATAAATTCTAAAGATTTTTAAAATAAAATAAAATAAACAAAAAGGATTTACTGTATAGCACATGGAACTATATTCAATACCTTGTAATAACCTATAATGGAAAAGAATCTAAAAATAATTAATTTTAAAAAAAAGAATCTGAAACTGTACATTTGAAACTAACACAATATGGTAAATCAACTATAGTTAAATAAATAAGGAAGCCGGGTTTTATCTGGATCAGATGCTGTCTATGATGGGTACCTTGGTAAATCTTATCTAGAACGAGGGAAGACTAGACTGAGACTAAAGCTGTAATTGGTGAAGAAGCAGCAATCTCTATATGAGCTAGGTTAGGGAAATACTTGGTCATTTTTGTGCTTTGGACAATGCTCTTGCTTTGTCTGGTTCATACATGATTATGGCGAGGTCTTTATATTGTCCTGATCCATCAGAGTCACAGAGCAGCCTTGTCTGATGTTGATGTTCTGTGTTTTGTTTTTATGCTCAACAGGAGAACACCAAGGCCTTCCTGTAAGTGCCAGGCTAGCTCCTGGGTATCAGGGGCTGCTTTTCTGTTTCTCAGAGCCTGGACTCAAATCCAGGTTCATGTGACTAGAAACATCCCTGTGTCCACAGGAATTTGAAGAGAAGTCTGGCAGATGAGGAATTTCATCTATGAGTTTATTTCATCTACTACCTTCACCCCCTACTCAGACCCAACCCCTAAGACAGTCCCTGGGATAATTGCAGGTACTTAATAAATGCTTGTTGAATTCATGAAACAACGAAGATGGGTGTTAAGCACTCCAGAGAACGGGACTTCCCTGGTGGCACAGTGGTTAAGAATCTGCCTGCCAGTGCAGGGGACACGGGTTCGATCCCTGGTTGGGGAAGATCTCACATGCTGCGGAGCAATCAAGCCCGTGTACCACAACTACCGAATCTGCACTCTAGAGCCCACGAGCCACAACTACTGAAGCCTGTGCACCTGGATCCCGTGCTCCGCAGCAAGAGAAGCCATTGCATTAAGAAGCCCGTGCACCACAATGAAGGGTAGCCCCCGCTCATCCCAACTAGGGAAAGCCCACGTGCAGCGACAAAGACACAGCCAAAAATAAATTAAAAAAAAAAAAAGAAGAACTCCAGAGAACAATGTCTGGGTGCAAATTGCAGCTCTTTCACCTATCAGTATGTCATCTGAAAACTGTTAATTAAAGGATAAAATTGCATAAACTTTTAAAAGTTTTCCTTTACCCATTTGTAAAGCAGAGGTAATGATCAAAACCATTTGCAGGGCTGCTGTGAGGATCAAATTAACCATTGTTTGGTGTGTGCTTAGGTACGCTCGGTAAATGTTAGCTATTAATATTTTCAAGCCAAGTAGCCCATTAGTTTTGTGATTGTATGTTTGATATTTCTCCTGCTAGGCATGAAAGCAAAGATCTTGTCTCGTTTCCTATTGCATCACCAGTGCTCAGCACATAAATTAATGTTTGATAGGTAAATAAGTAAATTGGCTAGAACCAAGGCACTCCCCTCATTCTGGGGGTAAATTTTAATTTTTATATCGTTGTCCACTGAAATAAAAATGCACAATGTGAGAGCTGTTTCAGTTTTATTTGGGGACTTACTGATGACTATAGCCCAGGGGGAAACAGCCTCTTAGATAGCTTTGAGGAACTGCTCCAAAGAGGTGGGTGAGGTTGGTTTATATGTGATTTTGGAGAATGGGTATGAGCAATCAAGCACACATCTCAGTAGAAGGTTGCTGTGAGTCACGAGGAACACATATCTCAGTTAATGACATTAGTGTCTTTCTAGGTATGAAAATATGCAAGAAATTGGGCTCCTAAAATTTTCTCCTGAAAATATCTAACCATCTGAAGACCTGTTCTGCCAGTTTTCCCAGAACAGAGAGTGCCTCATTCCTGATCTTCGCCCCTGAACTCCTTTCATTGTGTGCTGAAGGTCAGAGACTACCGTGGCTAATGACTCAATCCTTGTAGAACCGGGTGTCAAGAGACCTTCTTTAGTTGGCATCTGAAACTTAAAGAAAAGTTGCAAAAATTATGTAAGGAACTTCCATATACCTTTCACCTAGATTCACCACTTGCTTACATTTTGCCTCATTTCCTTAAATCATGCTCTCAATTTTTATACACCTGAATTTTTTTCTGAATCATTTGAAATTAAGTTGGAGACATTGTGCCCTTTTACCCCTAAATACTTCAGTGAATATTTCCTAAGAACAAGGGTGTTCTCTTAACATAACCACAATAGAAATTTTAACATTGATACCCAACCCCTAAACCACGATCCATATCCAAATTTCATCCCTTCCAGGAGGCACATAATCTTTACTTGACCTATAACTGGTGATGTTAACTCTGATCATTTTGATTCACTTGTTCTGCGAGGTTACACCTCTGTGAAATTCCTATTTTCCCTTTGCAATCAATAAGTAATTTATGGGAGACCCTTTACTGTGTAACCATCCTGTTCCTCTAGCTTTACCGTCCATTACTGATTTTCTAACTCCGTCATATCTGCTAGTTGTCATTCTACTAAAAGGAAGAATTTCCCCTTCTCCCCCATTTATTAATCACTTCTTTATTTATATCAGTAAAGAGTCATTGGGTTATAATTTTATTCAGTTATATTCTGTTACTATCATTATGTATTTTGCTCAAATTGCCCAGATTTGGCCAGTGGGATCTCCTTCAAGTTAGCTCCTGTGTCCTATGACATATTCCCATCATTCTGATTCCCATCATCCTTACACTCTGTTCCAACAAATATGTTCCAAGCACGTCTGGGGCTTTCCATGCCCGGACTTAGGCTTTTTAAAAAGCTGCTAAACGGTCCCTGTGTTTTTCCGCTTCCTGCCAGCAGGCGGAACCTTAGAGCCCAGTATCTGGGGCTGAAGCACAGCGGCGCGGACCAACCTTTTCCGGTTGTGGCCGGAAGTCGCCGGAGAGCGGCGGCTCTGAGTCAGCTGACCAGCGTACGCGTAGGAGGAATCTGAAGTCCGGCCGGCCGGACTGACCCAGCTAAGGGGCTGGCTGGACGGCCGACGGACGGACAGGCTGGGGCGCCCTCGGCGGCGTTAGCTGAGCAGAGGCAGGTACATGAGGGGTTGGGGCGGCAGGTGGGGGCCGTCCAGGTTGAGGGACGCGGGCGGGGACCGGGTTCCGCCTTCAGCAGGCCCACGGGCTGCGACATCTGAGCCCAGCAGCACAGAGACAACAAGTCCAGCCCTGGCCCGGGCCATTCGCCCCAGAAGGGAGGTCAGGCTTGTATTGTGGTCTTTCGTCCAGTGATTACAGTTTGGGGAAACTGAGGCCCCAAGTAGGGAAAAGGCCCCCACAAGCTCTCCTTTCCAGGCAGAGACTCACTCTAACTCTGACTTCCAGTCGAGGCCGCCTCTCTCATGCGGAGGTGCTTTTAATGAGTTTGCCCCGAGTGGAGAGGCCGAGGCCCGGAAGCGCGCTGAATAGAGTTGGGCTTGGGAGTAAGAGGCCCGACTCTGAGACTTCGTCGCCGACAGCCAGTTGTGCTTCATGGGCCAAATCCTTTCCCTGTGTCGGGCCTCAGTTTCCTCATTTGTGAAACAAGGCAGTGTATCTCTAAATATGGTTCTCACAGCCTCTGCTTTGAAATACCCTACGGTGCATACTTCACAGTGCAGGACTCAAATAAGACTCATTTAGAATCTGGGTCGGAACCAGGGAAACTATATTTTGAACATGCTCCTCGGGGGTCCTCTGCATACCGATGTTTGAAGCCCACTGATCTTAAGTGTTTTCTTGCTGTGAATTCTAGATATGCATTCTTTGCTTTGAGGCAGCTGGAGCTCTTTGGGGGGCGAGGGGGGTGGCTGGCGAGAATGTTTAGCCCAGAAAAGAGAGCAATGGAAGGGAAAACAAAACAATCTCATCAAAAACAGAAAAGATTGTTATGGTGAAGAGGGCTTCCACTTCATCTTTGCGGTTGAAAGAGGCAGAAACTAGGATCAATAGGTGGATTCTACAGGAAGACAAAATTTTGATTTAATAGAAGAACTTAATGCTGGCCACAGGTGACCAGTAATGGAATGGATTGCCTCCAGAGTTAGTGAACTCCCTGTCAAAGGAGTTATTAGATGGAGGTCCTTTTCAACTTGAAAGTGTCTAATTCTGAGTAGTTACTTTGAGTCTTTCTGGTGCTGTCTTCTTTTTCTGCCCTCTTTTCTTGACATCTCCATCCCCCCAGCCTACATCTCTAGAAGTGAGGCCAGTGGGTTTGAACTTTTGTCATCTCTTCCTTGTCCTGTGTACCATCCTTCTTTTCAAGGACTTTGGAATGGCCCATCTGATAAGGGCTCCTTAAATGTTTGTTGAATGAATAACTAAGCAGGGTCCCCACCCCATCAGTTTGTAGCTTACTTTCTTAGAATAACTTGGAAATGAATCTGAAGACTTTGATGAGGAGAAGCCAGTGAACTCTTTGGACTCACAGAGCTGAAGAGTATGGGTTGGAAGGAGGCTGTTCAAGCCAGCCTCCCCCAGCTCCAGGACATGAATCCCTCTTTAATCCTCTCTCCAGCAGTTTGTTGTTATAGATGTTGTGTCTACTGAGAGAGTTTTTGCAATCTGTTGGCTAATTTCATCAACATTTAAAACCAATCCTGTGATGGACTTGACTTGCCAGTTCATCCTCACATGTAATCTGCAGATAATGCTTCTAGCATATCTTTAGTTTTCTAATTAAACATCAGAGCTCCTTATTTTGTGATTTACAAAACTCCAAGCAGATCACTTTTTAGAAACCTGTTAGAATGCTTACATTGCCCTATAGAACAGAGGTTCCATATGGACCCAATCCTGCTGGAATGCCAAAAAAAGGTTGGGTTTGAGCCAAGACTTCCTGCCTGTGTTTATCTTCCTCCCTTTTTTGTTTGTGTTTCCTAAGTTGTAAAAAAAGTTGTGAAATGCTTATTCAGATATTACCCAGGCGTTGAGTAAAATGATTGTAATTTAATGGTGTCTTTAAAACTTCTCAATCTGAAATTTTCCTCTTAAAAAAGTACCTAAATCAGCATTTTAGGAAAATCGAACCAAGTAAATAAGGTTTTATTGGAACACAGCCACACCCTTTAATTTACATACTGTTTTTGGCAACAGAGTTGCCCCAAAGACCATATGGTCTGCAAAGTCTAAGGTATTTAATGTACAGTGCTTTTCAGAAAAAAAATTGCCAACCCCCTGACCTGCTCCATGTACTTTCTTTTTTACTTTTTATTTTGAAATAATTTTAGACTTCCAGAAATAATACACAAACTTCCTGTATACTCCTTACCCAGCTTTCCCTAATGTTAACATTTACATAACCATAATAACATTGTCTAATAAATTTAACGTAAATACAGTACTACTAACTAAGCTATAGGCTTTATTTAAGTTTTGCCATTTGTCCCACTAATGTCCTTTTTCTGTTCCAGGATCCAATCCAGTTTCCCGCATTGCATTTAGTATCAAGTCTCCTTAGTCTCTTAAATCTGAGACAGTTCCTCAGCCTTTTTTGTCTTTCATGACTAAACTTTTGAAGAGAACTGGCCAATTATTTTGTAGACTGTTGCTCAAATTTATTTTTTTGAGGTAGAATTCACATATCATAAAATTCACCATTTTAAAGTGTGAATGTTCACAAAGTTATGCAACCATCACCACTGTCTTAATTCCAGAACATTTTCATCTTCCGAAGAAGCCCTGTACATGTTAGCAGTTTCTCCCTAGTCTCCCCTCTTCCCATCCCCTGGCAACCACTAATCTGGAATCACATGTATGTGGCCTTTTATGTCTGGCTTCTTTCATTAAGTGTAATGTTTTTGGGGTTCATCCATGTCATAGCATGTGTCAGTACTTCAGTCCTTTTTATGGCTGAGTAATATTCCACTGTAGGGATATACTGTGTTTTGTTTATCCATTTGTCAGTTGATTGACATTTAAGTTGTTTCTGTCTTTTAGTTGTTATGACGTGCTGCTCTGAACATTCATGTACAAATTTTCGTTTGAACATATTTTCAGTTCTCTTAAATGTGTTTACGTAGGAGTGAACTTGCTGGGTCAATGGCAACTCTATTTTTAACTTTTTGCCTGCCGAACTGTTTTCCACAGCAGCTCACCATTTTACATTTTCTTTTAAAAAAAATTTATTTATTTTTGGCTGTGTTGGGTCTTTGTTGCAGAGCACTGGTTCTAGGTACGCGGGCTTCAGTAGTTGTGGCACACAGGCTTAATTGCTCCACGGCATGTGGGATCTTCCTGGATCAGGGATTGAACCCATGTCCCCTGCATTGGCAGGCGGATTCTTAACCACTGTGCCACCAGGGAAGTCCACCATTTTACATTTTCATTAGCAATAAATGAGGATTCCATTTTCTCCACACCCTCTTCAACATTTGTTATTGTCCTTTATTATTATTATTATTTTCCACCGTAGTGGGTGTGAAGTGGCATCTCATTGTAGTTTTATTTGCATTTCCCTAAGGCTAGATGGTGTTGAACAGCTTTTCACGTGCACGTTGGTCATTTCTTCTTTGGAGAAAATGTCTATTCAAATCCTTTGCCCTTTTGTAATTGAGTTACTTGTCATCATGTATAATTTTACATGTAAATATTCAGAGTTTGCAGATCCCCTGAAGCCCCTTGAAGTAATTCATTGAGAGCTGAACTGCAAAATCTGAGGCAGTGCCAGTAACTCCGTGACCTGATGGCAGTTGGATTTGGACATGTTGAAGTGCAGAGTGAGTTGTACGTCTGACCACTCAGAGGTTGGTTCAGCCCCAACCACTGCTGACCATGCAGAGCTGGGGCGGCCATGTCAAGTGAAAGGGGTAGTACAGCATCATCCCGGATGTGATAAGACCACTAGGAGATCCTGTAATTTGGGAGCTACTCTTGTGTTTGTCTGGTCACAGGCAGGGAGTCAAGGAGTCAGTGGTAGTTGGAAATGCTCAGGACTGGTGATGGCCTTGGGCAGCTGCCTGAGGTGGCAAAGCTACCAGTGCACCCACGCTTCTCTTGACCCCAGAGCATTTGGCTCTAACTAGACTATCTTGAAGACACACATAGTCAGACACACACACCCCAGTAATTCTAATTGTGAAAGTTATATGTGCTCATATTAGACATTTTGGAAAATACAGGAACTGCCCTAGAATTTTCTGCAGCAGCTGAATCATTTTACATTCCCACCAAAAGTGCACAAGGGTTCTGATTTTTCCACCTCCTCACCAACACTTGTTTTCTGTTTGTTTTTTAAATAGTAGCCATCCTAATGGGTATGAGATGGTATCTCATAGTTTTGATTTGCATTTCCCTAATAATTAGTGATGTTGAGCATCTTTTCATGTTGTTGGCCATTCGTATATGTTCTTTGGGGAAATGTCTATTCAAGTCCTTTGCCCGTTTTTGAATTGGATTGTTCATTTTTTTGTTGTTGAGTTTTAGGAGTTCTCTATGTATTCAGGATATTGATCCCTCTGATATATGATTGGCAGATATTTTCTCCCATTCTGTGAGTTGCCTTCTTACTCTGTTCATAGTGTCTTTTTTTTTTGGCTGCGAGGCTTGCAGGATCTCAGTTCCCCAATCAGGGATTGAACCCGGGTCACAGCAGTGAAAGTGCCAAATCCTAACCGCTAGACCACCAGGGAACTCCGCTGGTCTATCTTATAAATGCTCTCTTGATGGTCCTCCTTGGGACCTCCTATTGAAAGGAGAAGTGAGATCACATTGTTTTTGTCAAGTATATGCTGATGTTATTAAAACTCTTAGAAAATTTTCTCCTTAGTTGGTTAAACCTTGTCGACCTTATTCATTTTCTTGATACTCTACCTTTAGAGTATTTCAGAGGTCTTCAGCTCAGCCGCAAATAAAATTTGAATTAATAAGATTTTATAGAATCTGAATTTAATAAGAATTTACTGACTGTGTGAAATCAAAAGCAAAACTCTCACTTTGAAAATTTCTCTGATGACAAAGGAAGGACAGACACAATTACCCCATTTGCAGGTGAGGACCCTGGCTTAGTTGAGTTGGCAGAGCTGAGCATCAGACTAGGTCCTCTGGCTCCAGTTTTGTCCTCTCACTGTATTATACTCGAAATTTACAGCCCTTAACTAGGATCTGTCCAGTCTGAAGAGCTTCCTTTAATACAGTATTTTATCCAGTTATATTGGTTTGAATTGAAATTGGCAAATTCCCATCATTTATTGACATACATTTATTGAACATGTACTCTGTGTCAGGCACTGTGCATGTGACTCCAGGAGGTGTCTAACTAGAGTGAGCAAGACAGTTCAGTGAATAATTAATCCTCTGTGTGAGTAGCATAATCTCTAATACAGGTCGGTACTAATTTGGGGAAACCTGAACTTTTTCTGGTTGCATATCCCCGATCTTTTTTTTTCATTTGTTTAAGAGTTTTGGACAATACTTAAGAAAAAATTACTCTGAAACAGTTATGTAACATTTCCAGTTCTGAAAAACATCACTGAAGAATGTCTTGTTCTTTTAGGACACTGATTTTCTACAACTTTAGTTGGCTACATTGACTCATCTTGAGTTGTACGCTTCTAAGCACTCCTGGGCATCAGAGCCATCAGCCCATGCACATTTATGAGGTGTTCTTGAGGTGTCCAGCCCTGTGCTGAGCAAGGCACCTGGAAGCTGGGTCTGGGCTTGAGAAGATAGACACACAGACAGATCACTGAGGTACTTAAGCACATTGGTTTAGGAATTGAAAACTTTGCCTCTGACTGGCTCTGTGACCATGGGCAAGTGACCTAACTACTCTGCGCCTTAATCTAACATCCCAGGGGATGCTGAAGATGGTAAGCAGTGTTTACCTCAAAGGCAGGTTGTAACGATTAAATGAGATGATTCATGTAAAGGGCTGAGCAGAGTGTTAGCTGATGTTATTTATAGTGATAATAGATACAACAAGTGCCTCCTGATTTTGACACTTTTGGGGAAAATCTGATTTTGCCCAGATCAAACTGTGTCCTGTTCTGGATTTCCTCATACACAGTTCTGATGTCTCACCTACAATGCCTTCAAGGAGCGATGCTCATTCAGAAAGGGAGGTTGTGACTCATTCATTCAGCAAGTTAACCAAATACCTGCTGATTGCATAGCTCCCTGGGGAGTATAAAGAAGCAGTTACACCTTCATTGTACTCTGTGAGACCTCACAGTGGAGGAGCAATTAACATTTCTTGAACACTTAACTATGTGCCAGGCACTATGCTAGTCCCTTACTGTTTTACTCTTTAATCCCTACAACTATCTTGTGAGGAAGGTAATTGCCCCATTTTAACAGATGAGTAAAAAAAGTCTTGGAGAGAAAATAATGACTGAAGTCACAGAGTAAGTAGTGGAGCTGAGATTTGAACCCAGAGCCATTATATTCGTCTGTGCCATGATAATTTTTTTTAATTTAGTTAATTAATTAATTTATTTTTGGCTGCATTGGATCTTCATTGCTGCACGCGGCTCTCTCTAGTTGCGGCGAGCAGGGGCTACTCTTCATTGCGGTGCGCGTGCTCATTGCAGTGACTTCTGTTGTTGCCGAGCATGGGCTCTAGGCATGCAGGCTTCAGTAGTTGTGGCACGAGGGCTCAGTAGTTGTGGCTTGCGGGCTCTAGAGCACAGGCTCAGTAGTTGTGGCACACAGGCTTAGTTGCTCCGCGGCACGTGGGATCTTCCCGGGCCAGGGATCAAACCTGTGTCCCCTCCATTGACCGGCGAATTCTTAACCACTGTGCCACCAGGGAAGTCCCTGTGCCATGATAATTTTCTTTTAATATTTATTTGTTTGCTTATTTTGGTTGCGCCAGGTCTTAGTTGCGGCAGGCGGGCTCCTTAGTTGCGGCTCCAAGATTCCTCATTTGTGGCTCCCCGGCTCCTTATTTGCGGCACATGGGCTCCTTAGTTGTGGCATGCAAACTCTTAGTTGCGGCACGCATGTGGGATCTAGTTCCCTGACCAGGGATCGAATGCAGGGCCCCTGCATTGGAAGCACAGTCTTATCCACTGTGCCACCAGGGAAGTCCCTGTGCCATGATAATTTTTAAGGACAAAAGTCCATAAAAGGTTAAGGAACATTTTAAGACAGTGATACAAGGAATGACAGAAGGCAGCCTCTTGGATGACCCTTGAAAGTTTGTGCTGGGGTAATCCGAATCCTACTTTACCCTTACTTACGAAACCTGGTAAACTTTAAGAAAAATCATTGAAGCTTAAAACAAAAGAAACAAAAACACTTTTGATTTAGAAATAATGGAAAATGGGACTTCCCTGGTGGTCCAGTTGTTGAGATTCCGCACTTCCACTGCAAGGGGCTCGGGTTCCATCCCTGGTGAGGAAGTAAGATCCTGTGTGCTGCGTGCTCACGCGCGCACACGCACACGCACACGCGCACACACACACACACACACACAAGAAAAAAGAAATAATGGAAGACAATGCGAAGAAGTAGGAACAGCTGAGCCTAGAATTCCCACTCAGATATGTGTTACGTTTGGAAATTGTTATCTCTAGGGCCTAGCATAGTGCATGGAACATAATGGATTTTAATAACTAATTAGCGAGTGAATTAGTGAATTTAAAATATCGTCCCAAACTGCCAAAATTACCCTATGTTTCTCATGCTACTTATGTGTTCTCTTTTGAAAACATACATATAATTGGCAAAGATGGGGGTAACAAGCACTCTTAGGTATTTTTCATGGGACTAAAACTTGGCACATCCTTTTTGGAGGGTGTTTGATACAGAATTACAAATACAGATACCCTCTGACCCAGTAGTTCTACTTCTGGAATGTGTCCTAAAGATATAGTCTAGTACCATTGGTCTCCAAGGCAGGGAGCAGGATGACTAGGTTCCAGGGATGGGAGAGAGAGACTTCTCAGTCTATATCCTTTTGTACCTTTTGAATTGAGCCATGTGAATGTGTTACTTATTAAAAATATGACTCAATAAAATTTAAAAATGTGAAAATTTCTGAGAGAATTATTATACTAAGGTTCATCACACCTTAGTGTAGATTTCTTTAATCAGATTGCTTTCCTTTTTGTCCCCTACTGAGATCTGACGATCTGGGACCTTTAACATCGTCCCATATTTTTTCTGAATCTTAATAACATAGTACTTACTATGGAAAAAGTGGAAAGTACAGTTAAGTGTGAAAAAAAGCTTTAAAAATCTGCCCATGATTCCGTTATCCAAAGACCACTACAGTTAATATTTGGGCCCCTTCCAATTTTTTTCTGTATCTTTTAACCTGTTAATATCATACAGTATGTTCAATTTGGTATACAATTTTCTATCCTGCTATTTTCATTTAACATTATTTTATATAATTAAAATTCCCATATAGGCAAAATCCTTACAGAAGCATAATTTTTAGCGGCCTTGTAATCTGTCATGTGAATTTACTAGTTTACTTAGCAGGGCATGGGAACTGGATGGGGAGAGAAAGAGACATTGGAATCATGGAACCATTTGGACGGTTAGGCGGGTCTGGGTTAGGTGGTGCAGCAGGCAATGTGAGCCCGACAGGCAGGGGCTGAAGGCATGAGGATTTCCAGGCCTTTCTTCCTGCCTCAATTGCAGCCCTTGCTGCCCTACCACCCCCACATGTTCTCTGGGCTCCAGCCACACTGAACTTGGCAAATTGAGTTATCCACTTGTCCTGTGTGCTGTGTCTCTGTCCTCCCCAGCAAGCCCTGCCCTCAGGCACTCTGTACACACTACTGTCAGCACGCAGCACACTGGGCTGCCTTGTTGGTGTACTTACCTCTATCCCCCTTAGGCTGAAACCCTTTATATTTGTGTCTTGAATGCCTGGCAAATAGGGTCATTAATAAATCTTCGAAGGTAGGTGTGGGGTTAGTTGTACAGATAGAGAGATTAGAGGATACCAGAGAAAAAGACCAGTGCAGCCCTAAGGAAAAGAGGCCATTTGCTCAGCCTCTTCTGTCCTTCTGGACCTGAAAGGCTGTTCAGGTCCTTGGTCCTATACTTGAGGGCCAGGCCTCTGTGAGATATAGCCTAGGGACGGAAACTCCATTTAGACTCCAAAATTTTAGAGCCTGGGTTCTGTGTGTTCCAAGTTCCAATCAACTTACTCAGATTTCCTCCCACTCTAACCTTCTGTGAGTGTGATGTAGACATTCTCAGAATGCAAGTCCCATCTCTGCCTACTGTGATCAGTGAGCAGTGAAGACAGGCTGGGACTCGCCACCGTTCCGGCAGAAAGCTTCTGTATGAACACGCATGTGCCCACAGGAACAAGACTTCTGCTGGGTCACCTCTCACATCATGCCAGTTATTTATCATCCAAATTTGTAATCTTCATAATTAGAATCACCATTTCCAGATGCCTCTATACACCCCGGTCCAGGAATTCTTAGAGCTGAAGGGGCAGAGAAGGCAGATTATGCATACCTGCGGTTCTCTAGAACCTGAGAACTGAACACAAGAATACTACAAAGAGATGTCCTCGTGAGATCACGTTCCCTGGTGATTCCTTGAGGAATATGCAAGTCTCATTTTCTCTCCCTTGCTCAGTTCCTGTGAGGTGGGCCAGGCTAGCTCTGGGAAGGTAATAGGAGTGTGGATGCTGGGTCAAGCAACTTCAGCTACCAGGTTCTGTGTTCCTAAGGGATCATTAACTATCACAAATCTGCCAATCTGCCTTCGTTCCAGCACCAAATGTGCTGCCTTGGACATCTCAACTTTTTTTTTTTTTTTTGCAGTACGCGGGCCTCTCACTGTTGTGGCCTCTCCCGTTGCGGAGCACAGGCTCCGGACATGCAGGCTCAGTGGCCATGGCTTACGGGCCCAGCCACTCCGCGGCATGTGGGATCTTCCCAGACCGGGGCACGAACCCGTGTCCCTTGCATCGGCAGGTGGACTCTCAACCACTGCACCACCAGGGAAGCCCTGAACATCTCAACTTTAGGGATGTTTTTCAAAACAAGCTGTGAACTTGTTTTATAAATGATCAGCTTTGTCCCAGATGGACCAGGTGCTGGGTGGTCTGAGATCTCAGCAGACTTGTCCCCCACCCCCCAAGTTTATCTGACCTCTTCATAGTCCCTGTGGGCTATAGTTGGGGGTTGGGTATTCTGAAGGACAAGACCTATGGTTACTGTCCCTCCCAAACTCTGTGCTGTGCTGTATTGCTTTGTGCTTGGTAGAGTCTCCCCTTAAGAGCTGATTTTCCAAAACTCTTCATCAGAGAATCTTCTGGAGTGGAAGGTGGGACACTTATTTAAAAATATAGATTCTTAGGCTGTAGCCAGTTACAGGTCCTATTTAAAACACTGAGGTGGTCTAGGAACCAGATCTCTGGGAGGGTGCCTTGTTTAGGAAAAACAGGCAAGTTTGATGGAGCTCCTTGTTAAGGATTCTTATAATTAGCTCCTATTCTAGACTCCAGGGGTTCAATGTGGTCTTGCTCTTTTTTACCCACTTCACCCCAGTTGGTAGCACCAGGCGTCAATTGTAGTTGGTACTAGAGATCCTTTGGTTTCACGCATAAATGGATGAGTGGTGAGTTTGCTTTGCACTCACTTCAAAGAACACAGAAGTTAAGAGCATTGCACTGTGAATTTGAGGGAAAACAAAGACCAGGTATTTAATTTTGTAAAGCTGCATGTTAAAGGGGTAACAGGTAAGAGTGAAAAGAGTGTTGATGTGTTGGAAAGTCTGAATTGGGCACAGAATTACATGTATGATGGCCTGGCCTTGGGTAAGTCCTCTAACATCCCTGGCCTGATGTCCTCTGTAAAATGGAGTGAGGGTCAGAAGTGGTAGTAGGTGTGAATGTGCTTTGAAAACTAGAAAGTGAATTCAGCTCAGGAGTGAAGAATGGTCAGGGTAGGGACAGGGGCACAGAACCAGCCACAAGAAGGCTACTGTGTGGTCAGGTCCAAATCTATAGGCCCTACGGGGAGCAGGAGAGCTTTTAACAGAATGGCAGCTCACATAGGCTCAGGGCCAGCTTCCTTTCTACTCTGTCCAGTTTCTGAGCCGACTAGGGCCCTCTGTTCTCTAGGGCAGTGTCCCAGTCCTACTGGGCCCATGAGGCTGTGTCCACATTTTGTTGTTCTGTAGGTGCTCAGTGGACAGTCCCCAGGGAAGGCTGCTCATTTCTGCCTTGCTGCCCTGGCGTGGTGAGGTTCCTGTGTGTGAGGGAAGGTAGGAGGTGAGGAGAGGAGGCTCCAGTGACAGGGCCCAGGATATGTAAAAGAGAGGTTATATGAGCAGCCGGCCTGGGAGTTGACCAAAACCAGTCGCACATGCCTGCACCCACCCACTCAGAAAATATTTGCGTGCCTACCAGGATGAAGCTCTAGAGCTCGGGTAGGGACCACGTGGTCAGTCTGCTAAGAATTAGAATGAGAGTGATATGGTCTGCCTAGAGTTGGGACCTGCAGGCCTGTCCCAGTGCCTGGCCTGATGCATGACTGCTATTCCCTGCAAACTCTGAGTTGACCTATTACTGTCCCCTGGCCATTCCTACCCTGACACCTACCATGACCCTGATTGTCCCCTTAGGCCTGTGTGTAGGAGAATGCACTGTGCAGAGCCTTGTTGGACCAGTGAGTGGAGAGGGCAGTGAACCAGGGTAAGTGCATGTATGTGCATCTCCCCTGCAGCAGTGGCCCCCTCCTACCTTGGTGGGTCCTCCAGGTCACTGTGTTATCGCATATGGCCACCTTAGCAGCCCTGTAGGAGGTATGACATTCTCATTTTTCAGGTGAGAAAAGATACTCAGGCCATTAAGGGATTTCCCAGAGCTACATGGCTAGTCAGTGGTGGAGCCAGGATTTCAATACAGAACCTTTCAGGATTGGGGAGAACTAGAACATCAGGGGAAAAAAGTTTTTAAATGTACTGTTATTCTTTTGTCTGATTTTAGAATTAATACAGGTAAAAATGTCAGCTTTATAAACAAGGAGGACCTCTGAGCCCCCAGAGATAGTACAGAGATAATCACCATTAATAGTTTGGTATGTTCTTCCACTTTTTTTTTTTTTTTTTTTTTGTGGTACGTGGGCCTCTCACTGTTGTGGCCTCTCCCATTGCGGAGCACAGGCTCCAGACGTGCGGGCTCAGTGGCCATGGCTCACAGGCCCAGCCGCTCCACGGCATGTGGGATCTTCCTGGACCGGGGCACAAACCCGTGTCCCCTGCATTGGCAGGCGGACTCTCAACCACTGCGCCACCAGGGAAGCCCTTCCACATTTTTAAAGACATTTTCTAATATTTATATTCATTATTGTTGTAACAAATGTAATATTGTACATACATTTTACAGTTTACTTTTTCAAAAATGTTATTGTAAAAGTAATATCTATCTGCTTGTCATAAAACACTGAAACAGGATAGGAATATAAAATTCAAAGTTCCCCAGCCCTCCCAATCCCAAAAATAACTGTTGATAGTTCAGTGTGTGCCTTGTAGACATTTTCTTTGCAAAATATATACTCATTTGTGTACTTTATTCTCACCTAAATAAATTCATACACATACTGTTCTGCAACCTGACCTTTTTGAAAAGTATCTTTTATAATGGAAAATTTTCAAGCACACAAAAATAAACTGATGGAATGAACCTCCATTCATCATCCAGCTCCAACAACTATCAACTTCCTTGTTCTTGTTTCTTTTCTCTTTACTTTCACTTTTCCCCCTGGGGTATTTTAAAGCAGATCCCAAACATCTTATCATTCCTTCATAAATACTTAAGCATACATATATAACAGATGAAAAAATTTTAAATATGCCACTATCATACCCAATAAATCTAACAGTAATTCTTTAATATAAACTAATACCCAGGCTAAATCAGTTTTTGTCATTCATCTCACAAATGTCTTTTCCAGTTGGATTGTGTGAATCTGGTTCCAGTGAGATCCACATACTGCCAGTGGTTGGTATGTCTCAAGTCTCAATTTGTAACTCCACACCCCACCCATGCTGTTTATTTTTTGGAGAATTTTGATTATTTGTCCCATAGAAAGTCCCACATTCTGGATTTGCTGATTGCATCTTCCTGGAGTTGTTTAATACATGGATCTATGCCCATATTTTCTGTAAATGGATAATTTGTTTTAGAGACTTGATTAGAGCTATGTTTTAGGGTGAGGATGCTTTGTTGTTGTTACTGTATGCTTCCAAATCATGATATCAGGGGACTGTCATTAAGATCCATCAGTGAACCTGACTTATGGTTGTCTTTTCCACATCTATACACATAGTCCTTAATTTAAAAAAAAAATTATTATTTTTTAAAAGAAACGTGTCGGGTGCTTGAGCTGGAATGACAAAGAAAGGCCATAATGTGGCCCTCACAAGCAGGCTCCACCCTACGAAGACAAGACCAGATGTATATGGAGAGGATGAAGCACTGGATCATGGGGAAGGTCTTGGAACTGAGGCCAACAAGGCACAGTGCTGCTGGCAGCCAGCTGCTCTTCTGGGACACTATGTAAAATGATGTAACTGAGTGAAAAAGTGGTGGTGAGCTGGCCTCCTCTCCCTGCTTATGTCACTGAGCTGCTGTCGTGGTGGGGGATGCTCATGAATCTAGAGTTCTGAGTCTGTTGTGTAGAGAGGCTTCTGGGTCTAAAAGGACTGTGGCTTTTTGGTCCTTATCTCCTGGTACTTTGGAAGCTGAAATCAGGGTGGTCTTCTGGTGCTCCATTGGTGAGTCCCAGACTTGTGGTGGGGCTGCCTGCTTTGGAGAGAGCAGGTGAGATGACCTGGTGCAGCCGCAGAGCTGGAAGGGGGCACCTGGAGACCATGGAGTCCAGTGCCTCAGTTTACAGATGAGAAAACTGTGGCCAGAGAGGAGAGAGGAGGTTTCCAAGACCAGCTAGCAAGGTGGAGGCTCAACTGTGACCAGCATCCAAGCCTCCGATTCTCTGACTGGTAGCCACCTAGCATTTCCCGTTTGGAATCTCTGAGGTGGTGAGGGTGGCCAGATCAGGCTCTTGATAGATTCTTACTCTGCACCCAGAATTTCTGAGTATCTTTTGGTGGTGTTCTCGTGCTCGTTCTTGTTCAACTCCTGGTGGGTTCTTTGACCTGGAGGTGGTAGTGAACAGTGGTCTGTTTCAGTATTTGGTGACCAGCTTGGTCTGTGGTGGTACAATGGTGGTTTAACTACAAACTGTGTCACGAGTCCCAGCCTCAGCTCCACATTCATCAGTCAGCCGAGAGGTCTCGGGCTGCAGTTTCCTAAGGGATAAAAGCTCTTCCTTCATTATGTTTGTATTTATCTTTCACTTATGGTAGGTACTACTGGTTTTCTGTTTTCAGCAGTGATACAAGCCTCCTCTTAAATGTTGATAGATTTAGACAAAATCAGGTATGTAGTATTCTAACCTGGCAGAAGGGGAAATGCAAAAGATTACAGTATGGAAGACGTTGGACCAGATGACCTTTCTGGTCCTTCCTAGCTTCCTGGGAAGCTTTCATGGTTACAGGGTTTTCTTTGTATTCTGGCGTGCACTGGTCACGACTTTCTGGCCTGAGCAGACTCGATCGCCAACATAGAGGCTGTCCAAAGTTAGAAGACAGCCTGTGAACTTTCATTCTGATTGAGCATGTATTTATTTATCACCTGGGCAGTTATCCTGGGAGAATGGAAAGACAGTGAGACAGGGTCCTAGTTCCTGTGGAGAGCTGTTCCGTGGAGGCTGCTCTCTATTTGTGCGGTTCGTTATTTGTGTGGTCTATTCTGGGCCATGTTCATGGGAAGTTTCTGAGTCGTTTCTCTCTGGGCAGTGCCCCACGACTGTCATCCTCTGCAGCCTCTGGGAAGTCTACTCAGGAGTTCAGTCATAGTCTGAACTTCCAGACCTGAGAGAATATGGGGGTATTGGCATGGAGACTGGGGGGAGTGGCCTGCAGAAATGGGCAGTCATGGGCTCTCTGCCTTTCAGGATTTCCCTGGGGAGAATCTTCACTCAGAGCTTGCTGACAGCCAAGGATGGCAAGCAAAGGGCCCTCGGCCTCTGCATCTCCTGAGAACTCTAGTGCAGGGGGGCCCAGCGGCAGCAGCAATGGCGCTGGTGAGAGTGGAGGGCAGGACAGCACCTTCGAGTGCAACATCTGCCTGGACACAGCCAAGGACGCCGTCATCAGCCTGTGTGGCCACCTCTTCTGGTCAGTACCCCTTCCACTGCCCCAGAGGACACATGCCATGTTTAGAAAGCTTGTGGCCCTGGACAGCTTTGGAGCAGGTTTTCCACCCATTTGGGGTCCTGATACACTCAGGTACAAAGGCAGGAGACCTGGGTTCTCATCCCAGCTCTGCTGCTGATAAGCTGAGTGAACTTGGGCAGATCCTGTCCCCACCTTGGGCTCCCTATCCCCATTTCTAAAGTGACAATACTCACCATTTAGTGAGCACTACTCCATGCCACTTGCTGCGCTGAGCCAAGAGGCAGTTACAGCACGATGGTTCTGAGCAAGGACTTGGCTCCAGACTGCCTTGCTCTGAATCCTGACTCTGCCACTTCCCCCCTGGATAACCTTGGGCAAGGTGCTTCCACACATAGTGCTTCATTTTTTAGGGTTGTTTGGGAGCATTAAATGACTCAGGATATGTAAGAGACTTAGAAGAGCACGTAGCACATAGTAAATGTTACATGAGCTATGATCCTAATATTTGTTACCATATTTTATATATATCAAAATGAAGGGGCTGAGTCAGTGTCCATTCCACCCTTGATGGTTACAGAAGCCCCTTCTGGCTCTGAAAACCTGGGTGAATGTTGAGATTTTTTTTTTTCCCCTCTTGATTTTGAGTTGGACCTTGAAGGGCAAATTGGGGTAACTAGAGGGATGAGAATGCCAGCTAGGTGAGGTGAAGAGTGTGTGCCACCCCAAGGCAGGCAATTTCTAGGGACAGGCAAATGTGCTGCTGGGTTCATCTGAGACCTGAAGCTGCTGTATCCCTCTAACAGCACTCTGGATGGGTATTATGGGCTGGGGAGTATTAGGAAACAAGATTGTTAAAGGAGGATTGGGCCAGACTATCAAACCCAGATTTAACTGAGTAGAACATGGAGCTATTGAATATTTTTGAGCAGGGAAGCGGTGTGAAGAAAGGGTCATTTAAATAATATCTCAGGGAGTTTAAATTGGCAACAGTGAAAAAGATAAATTTATTGGTGAATGAGTAGAATGGGGCAGAGGTGTTTTTTTTTTTTCTGGAGGCTCTTGCCCTAATTTTGAAGTTTTGTGCAAAAACTGTTGTCATCAGGACTTCCCTGGTGGTCCAGTGGTTAAGACTCTGTGCTTCCATTGTAGGGGGCACGGGTTTGATCCCTGATCGGTGAAGTTCCACGTGCCGCGAGGTGCAGCCAAAAATAAAAATAAACAAAAACTGTTGTCATCAGCCCTCTCCTAGAAATTGGAAATACTCTAGTTTTGTGATTGAGGTATCATAAAACCAGGATTTGAAAGAATGAAGAATTCAGTCAGGGTACCATTGGAAAGAACACAGGTTCTAAAATGAAAGAGATGCTTCCAATCTGAGTGGTTTGTCCCTAAGCAAATCTACTTTCCTCTCTGAACCCCAGTTTCCTTATCTGTGAAACAGAGATAATTGCAGTTGCTCAAAGGTTAGTGTGATGACCATTATGTGACATTGACAAATGAAAAGCTATTTAGCCACAGCTCAGCACAGCACACAGTCATTGTTTAATGAATGGGAGTAACTGTCATCATTGTTATAATCCGGAACTTTTCCCAGAGGAAAAGCACCCCCACTTCTCCCCCATAGCTTTTGAGGGAAGTTGCCACTGGAGAGCTGCTGTGATTTGGAGTGACCTCTGCTCAGTTTAGAATGGAATTGCAAGGTTAATGTTGGCGGCAGGTGTCTGTTATGTCCAAGGAGATTGTGTGTCTGGATTGTGAGGCTAAACTGTGGTTCAGTAATTGGGAAAGGAATTAGCCTCTGAGTCCAAATTTTACTCAGGTTGAGAAGATACATTATGTGAGCGTCAGAAGCCATGTCTACATTTTCCACTGTCCTGGCATTTGGTAGGCGTGCAGTAGATATTTGTTAGTTGAATGGATGAATGTAGAGAGAAAGAAAAAATTTAAATCTGGAGTTAGAGTAACTTTTCCTTCAATTCTGTAGATGTCATTTTTTGCACCCAGTGCTGGGTGATAGAGGGACAGTAAAATGGAAGTCAGAAGACTTCTGTTTTAGTCCTGGTGCTGCAGGCAAGTCGTTTGATGTTTCTGAGTTTTGTTCCCTCATTTGTAAAATGCGAAACTGAGCAGCAATCTCTGTAGTGTAAGTCACTAAGCTGGAGGTAGCCCTTTCTGCCAAGCAGCTTCCCCATCTTTCTATTACCTAAAGATGTTTTTACGGTAGACTTGAACTTTTAAGCTGCTTCCTGCCAGCAGAGCTCTCAGGGCTGAGGACAGCCTGAAGATTTTGTAAAACTGGATCTAGATCCACACCTTCCCTGTGAGCCTGAGGAGGCTGTGAACCCACTGAAGTTGAGTCTAAAATAGTGCGTGTGTGCATGTGCATGAGTATGCCCCTGTGAATTTATCTGCACAGAGGATCCTTAACTTTTATTGGATTCCTTGAGAGGCCATAACCCCTCAAAGGTCAAGTTGTAGAGAAGCTGGGTCTGGGATGGTCTGGGACCTGGGGGTCTTCACAAGTAGTGGGATCCTGGAGGTGGAGACTGGTGTCTTGTCTCCATTGCTTCATTTTTCCTGTGATTTTAGCTCAGTCTTTTCTAATTTCTGATAACAGTGATCCCCACAGACCCTCAGTGGGGTTGCAGTGCTCCACAGTTCAATCCTGTTTTCCCATTTTTCTCCTCCTACCTTACCCAGTGTTTCTGTTAATGAAATAATTTTTCTTCCTTTTCCCCTTTCTCTTTCTCCTTGATGACTGGTTGCCTTGGGGACTCTGGCAGTTGGCCATGTTTACATCAGGTAAGATGCATTTCATTTTACTTTGTCTTTCATCAGCTGTGGTTGCACAGGACACCCCTAGTCTCAGGAGACTACTGTCAGAAGCTGCAATCTTCCCTGCTTGTGGACTCATTTGCTTGCTTTCCCCCCAACCCTCTTTATACACCTGCCCACTGATAGGCAGTTGATGAAACAAGAGGTCAGTGTTGTACCCAGGAGGGATGCTCCTGACTCTGCTGTTGATGGCCTTTGTGGCCTTGGCAAGCTACACCTCTCTGGGTCTCACTTCCTCATTTGTAAATTGGGTTGGATGTGATCGTATGTTAGGTTTTTATTGTTGAGACTGTGCCTCTATAAAAAGCACCTCCCATCATATCAACAATCCCCCCTACCCTTATAGGTCTTGAAAATGTTAGGAAGGGGGAAACTTTTTTGGTCTCAACAGAGAGCTTTTATGAGAGGGAAAAAGTCTGTTTTTCCAGCTTTTTATTATTATGAAAACTAGTTAGTAAGTTTTCTCCAAGACCTAGGCGCCTGCTTGGTGGGACAGAGCTGAGTCTGGCACTGACAATTGGCTGTTAATAATCACTGCCAGCTGTCTCCATGGTTGTTGTCATTGGAGCCCCACACTTGTAGGTGGCTTGGAAATGTGGAGGGGAAAAGAAAAGTTCCAGGCTGCTAAAGCCTCAGAATCTTGATGGGAGAAAGAAGCAGAGAAAGTGAGAGGGGTTTCCACTACATTTCAGGGCGGTGCATTCTGACCCCAGTGGAACCTCTAGAACATGTCTGTTCTAAATCTGTAAAGAGCACATAATACTTAAGTTTTCAAGCTTTTGACAGTAAGATAAAGGAAATAGGATATAAAAATCATTAAATGCTGCCTTCTCCTTGGCCCTGAAGTCCTAGATTCACATATGATAAACTACATATCACTGGGTCTAAAGATATAATTTATGCTCTCAGATAAATGTTGAATGTGTGTGTGTGTATAAAATATTTATTTAATGTCTACAAGGACACTAAGGTAATATGTTTTTATCATTTTAATTTTGTTTTTAAGAAAGTTAAAATGATTTTAATACAACCAGTGAAAGGGCCTGAAAAACCCAAAGCAGGACTGTTGTTTTTAATTTTGAAAGAAATAGTTGAATGCAAAAATCATTGAAAGTACATAAAAAACACTAAACAAATTTAGATAATAAGAAAAATCTATCCTTTAGCACATAGTAAATCACCAGAAAATGGTCAGCTTATTTCCAGATGGCTGATGTCTAAGACACGTAGTTGTTGAGGAAATACTGTAAAAATGAGAAACACAGAAAGAAAAATCTGACTGCCAGGGTCATACAATTGATCCGTCAGGGAAGATGGAGATTTAAAGTTTGTTCTACCTGCAGCCTGACCTGTGACTGGATCTGTCAGACCTCTTGACACAGCTGCAGGCCTGCAGTTCTTTCCTGCTGTATTGCTGGCAAGCCCCTGAGAGAACGAAGCATTAAGAAGCCTGTTTAATTTAATGACGGCATCTAAAGGCAATTTTGATTTCACCACTAGTAAATATTTATTGAGTGCCAGGAGCAAGAATCAGAGAGTTGGGTTCCTTGAGGTGTTCACTGCTGGTGCTGGTGTTTGCAGTTTGAGGGCGCTGGTCCCTGTAGTTCTCCTACTGGCTCTGACTGACCACCCTGATGGGCTTGTGCCATTCACGTGGTTTTCTCTCCTGCTTGCAGTGGTTGGAGACGAGACCTAACAGACAGGTGTGTCCAGTTTGCAAAGCTGGCATCAGCCGCGACAAGGTGATTCCCCTCTATGGCAGGGGCAGCACTGGGCAGCAGGACCCCAGGTGAGGCCATGGGGCCCCTCTCACACACACTCCTCCCCTTGGACACGAATTCACTTCTATTCAGCACCTCCTCACCCCACCCTTTAGTTAGTGTTTACAGACCCTCCGTTTCAAGGCACTTGGCATCCAGATGGGAGTCAGCCAGGAGGGGAGGGCAACCAGGTTGCCATTTGCGGGACTGTGATACAGATGTGCTGTGAGCATCTGCCAATGGGCAGGCGCTATGCTAGGCAGCGCACAAGACACCACCATTGCAAGTATGCAGAGTGCTGTGAAGGAGCCTGGGAAGCAGGGTGTCCAGCAGGAGAGTCTGCAGGGTGGGAGGTGGGAGGTGGGTGCTGTAGCAGTGATGTCTAAAGTCTGGGGGGAGGAAATGGGGGTCTGGGAGGCTTTGTGGAGTTTGAGATTTCTGGAAATGGAGGCATTCTGTTGAGAACCTTCATGGTGTGGTGCTCGAGTGTGCATATAACACACCCACGCACACTTTTCCCAAACTCCCAACAGTGTCTCTTACCTTCTTCCACCCCACTCCAGCATACCCTGTACCCAGACATATTGGACTTCTCTTAAAGGGACTTATTTATTCTTTCACCTTCATGAGCCTTTGTATTTGTTGTCCATTTGCCTCTTCTGCCCTCTCCAGTCCTGCTCAACCCCCTTCTCCTCCTCTAACTTCTGCCGTCTTTTATGAGCAACCCTAAAGTTACCTCCTCCTTAAAGTGG
This sequence comes from Stenella coeruleoalba, assembly GCF_951394435.1. Classification (NCBI taxonomy): domain Eukaryota; kingdom Metazoa; phylum Chordata; class Mammalia; order Artiodactyla; family Delphinidae; genus Stenella; species Stenella coeruleoalba. The sequence continues at coordinate 66,225,933 of NC_137160.1, read as the reverse complement.
CCTTTCTTCCCCACATTAGTTGCTTTCACCCATGCCCCCACTCCATTTAGTTGACACCTCTTTTAAAGAAGTCCCTTCCACACTGTAGTGTGATTGGTTGTAGCCCCCTTTAAACCACGAGCACCTCAAGAGTAGGATCTATCTTCAGTCTTGGTAACATCCTGCCTAGCGCCTGATGGATAACAAGCCCTCAGTCCAGTATTTGTGGGATGAGTGATGGAAGGGGCTAGGACCCAGAGGTCCTAGAGAGAAAGAATAGTGTAAAGTATTTGCTCAAGAGTAGTGGGAGGTAAAGCTGAAGGTAATGGGGCAGAGCAGAGAGACCCTGAATCTCAGCCCTCTCTGCTGACAGGCTATCTTCTGTTTGAATTTGGATTTGGGGTTTTTGACATCCGTGACCCAGGTCCAGGAAGGTGCCTGGCTGACAGTTGTAACCAATCTGGGTATGGCTCTCTGTGAGAAGAATAAGCTGAGTGCAGTCTGATGAGCATCTTGTAACAAATGGATTTTCTCCCTAGTTTTCTACACACTAGGGAAAAGCAATTGCATGTAGAACAGAGTTAGTATTTGGTTTAATTTGGCATAAGTTCATGTGCTGGGCATGAAAGGGGGCCATGGCCCTGACCCTGTTGGTGAAGAGCTCCCCCACTCAGGGAACAGGTCAAAGCATTTTGTAATAGACTTATTTTACACCGTTTCTGTTTCAGAGAGAAGACTCCTCCCCGTCCTCAAGGACAGAGGCCAGAACCGGAGAACAGAGGGGTGAGGAAAATTCTAGGAGAAGGCTTCTAGAACTGAGCCCATGGCTTTAGAAGTTTCCCTCTCGGCCCTACATTTTTTCTCCTTGATTATAAAAGTAAAGGAAAATTTGCAAAATATAGAAAGGAAAAGAGGGGAGAAAATAACTTATAATCACACCATCCAGAGATAACCAATGGAAACACATTGGTCTATTTTCTTTTCTATTTTTCTTTTCTATTTTGATTATCTATACACACACAAATTTTATAGATCTATTTGTGTGTGTGTGTTTTATAGATAGATGTTTGTGTATACATATATTTTTATTTTTACAATATTTGGCTCCTGTTTTGTAACTCTCTTTTAAGATTTTATTCTTTCTATATTTAGTGCCCTCTGTGTGCTGGGCCTCATTCTAAGCACTGGTAATATATCAGTGAACATAGTTAAAGATCCCTGCCCTTATGGAGTTCACAGGCAGACCTTGGAGATGCTTCAGGTTTAGTTCCAGACCGCCACAATAAAGCGAATATCACAGTAAAGCAAGTCACACAATTTTTTTGGTTTCTGAGTGCATATAAAAGTTATGTTTACGCTATAGTCTTATTAAATTAGCAATAAATAGCATTATGTCCAAAAAAATGTGCATACTTTAATTAAAAAATACTTTATTGAGGACTTCCCTAGTGGTCCAATGGACAAGACTATGTACTTCCCAGGCTCTGGTTCCCAGTGGAGCATTAGCTCCTAACCCAGGAATCCGAGGCCCCAGGAAGCCAGAGGCCCTGACTGTGAAGACTGCACATCAGATGTACACGCCAGTGCACATCTCTGGCGTTTACAAGCACCCACAGCCACCGGTGATGTTTTTTGCCTACTCTGCCCCAGGAACATAAACCTACCAAATGTGAGGACTTGTGGGATTGTACAGGTGTTGCTGGAAGGGAGGCCGGAGGGCCAGTCCTCGGATTTGCACTGAATGAAGTGGTGGTTCCTGATGAAACAGTTGCACCTTCCTGGGTAAGGCAGCCTTGATCTCAGGAGCCCTCAGACTCAACCAGGCTAGCTCTTAGTTGGAGGCTTTTCTGCACTGAGGAGATGGAAACCAGTTTTCCTTCCCTGTAGGTCTGCCCTCTTAATAGCTGTTAGGCTTTATAGGTAGTGCTGCCCGTCAAGAAGTTTGGAGCTGCGTGCCAGGCTATGCTCAGTAGGGATAGGGAGCAGCCACTTGCATGATTTGCAAGAGACTCACAAATGAAGGCCTATCAGCTCTTCGTGGAGAGCAGTTAGCCCAATAATTTTTCTTTTCTTTAATTATTTTTTAATCAGTTGTTCTAAGGATCTACCCAGGGATGCAGAGGAGAAGAGGAATTTTTTTAAGATGTTCACAGTAATTAAGAGCATGGGTTTTCGGACCATACTGATCTAGTTCCAGATCTAAACTCTACCCCTTACCAGCTGTGTGACCTTGGTCAAGTTATTTCACCTCTCTGAGCCTTGGTTTGGTCATCTGTAAATGTGGGTGATCCTAATGTAAGAATTAAATGCGATTTGAGTGTACTAGTGCTTAGCACAGTGCCCAGCACAGAGTTGGCATTTAGAAAATAGGAGTTAACCTATTCACAATATTATGATTCCTTCCGAATCTTTTCATGTGAAAGATGATGCAGTGTAGAACATATTGGGCTGGCCAAAAAGTTCGTTTCCACCATCTTATGGGAAAATCTGAATGAACTTTTTGGCCAACCCAACATTATAGGGAAAAAAGGCTGAGGATGATACCAAACTGCTGACAGTGGTCATTGGAGGGAGGGGTTATGAGGTGGAGGGTGAACAAGGAGACCTCTGATTTTCTGTGTTATTTATTCCTGTAATGTGTTAATTTCTCATAGCAAGCATATATTACTTTTGTAATCAGGAAAGAAAGTGTTTTGAATTTTTAAAATTCTCTGTAACAATATTAAAAGAAAAATCTTAGGGAAAATACTTATCCATGTCTTTTCCACCTACATACATATTGTCACATACTTGTGACCATGGTGTTCAAACAATTTTGTCTGAAAGCTTGGTCATAAGAGTTTTTCTGTGTTGCTGCATAGTCAGCGTAATGTATCGAAATTTTGATCATGACCTCCATTGTTGGCCAATTAGAGTTCCACTTTTTTTGCTCTTATAGATAATGTGTAGCTTGTTCTATGTTCCCTTGTAATTGGGTATAAGAGTTGTTGACACTTTGGCTGTTATAAAGCATGTAGAAAGTTTTATTGGCTAGTGTGGGACTCTGGGAAGGAACCTGGAGCTCTGAGAACACTTACTTGCATCAGCAGAGAGTTTTACTTTGGGTCAGAGCCAGTCCTTTCTGGCATTCATAGCTCCTTAGCTGGGACCCCTGGATGACCAGGAGGGCGGAGGAGCCGCCAGCGTTCCTCTGCCTTGAGATCTAGATGGGAGGAAAAGCGGGTGGGGAAGAAATGCGGGTGCCACACCTAAGGTAACGTGTGACAGGTGAGGAGAAACCTGCCTGTTCTGAATTGCATTTCTTCTACACAGGGATTTCAAGGGTTTGGATTTGGAGATGGTGGCTTCCAGATGTCTTTTGGAATTGGGGCATTTCCCTTTGGCATATTTGCCACAGCATTTAACATAAACGATGGGCGGCCTCCTCCAGGTAAGACCCTATTCTCTTGGTGATTTTGCTTGAAGACTCCTAGGAATTCAGCAATATGTAGGATAATCAGCCTTTTCAAAATGTGCTAAACTCTTTTCCGATTACTGGTAGTCATGGTAATGATAATTGCACACTTACCAAGTATTAGGCACAAGCAGGTTCAGAGTGCTTTCCATTATAAACCTGAGATCCCCACGATGAGTCTGTGGGATAGATGTGCAGTTAACTCCATTTTACAATTCAGAAAATGCTTAGTAATGTTTTCCAAGATATAACCCATGCCCATAAAATGAAAAAGTATATACTCTACCCAGCTGAGTAAAAGCCTAGTCCTGGGCATATACCCCTGACTTTGACCATTGGGGGTGGGGAGGGGCCAGGTGACTGCAAGGAGTCTGGGCCTCCCTATTTTCTGGCATCTCTGGCCAGCTTCCCTCAGGACACACATAGGGCTGGTCCTAAGCCCCAGCCCTTTGGGAACCATGCCTAGGTCTGCCACCTGCTTCTACCTTTCTCCCTCCAGCCAACTTGAGAGTGCTGGCTGCAGTTGGTGTAGGGCAGGGCAGTGAGGTAGGTGGCTTGGGCTCTATCGCAATCTGATGCCCAGGCCCAGATCCTGACCATGGAGCTGCAGAGCTGCTGAAGGCGGTTGAGCTCTGCTTGCACTCAATGGGGCCTCGTGTGCTGGGCACAGTGTGAGGTACAGAAGGGACCAGTGCGTGGCTCCTGGCCAGGAGCTTAGGCTCTAGGGACAGTAACCTCTCCTGAGCCATCCATTTGTCCCCTGCCCCCGGACCCAGGTGCTTGGCACATAGCAGACAATCGGTAAGTCTTTGTTGACTGCTGGCCTGCTTGATTCCATCAGCGTGCCTAACTGGGGCGTAATATAGCACCAAGCGATCTTGGGACTGCCCTTCCTTACCTCATCTGCCTCAAAAGTTTCTCCTCTGTTCGCATGCTGTTTTATCAGAGGAAAGAGACCCCAAAGGGCCAGGCGTGCTCTGCTCTGAAGGAGGGACAGGGCCCCGTGGAAGGAGCATGCACCTGCCTGCTAGTTTATTTCCATCCATCCTGGTCCAGGGCTCACCCGGGTTCCCCAGGTAAAGAGAGTTCACAGCCAGGCTGTGAACTCTCTTTATCCCCTTGGCACACTCAGACAGTTTTCCCTTGTTGTGTGTGTTTGGTACAGTTTGCCCATCTGGGATGTAGTTTCTCTTAACTCTCCTTGCCCCACAGTCAGGACAAGGAGCTCTATGGAGTAGCTTTTCTCAAAGCAGAGAAGAGTGGAGACCCAGGTTCTCAGCCCACTTCTGCCCCTAGTTTGCTATGGATTGAGGGAGACAGGTCGTTTTTGCCTCTCTGGGCTCTAGTTCTCGTGTCTGGAAAAGGAAGGCACCTCACGCGGGGCTCCCTGAGACCCCTCTTGACTCATCAGTGCCAGAATCTAGAAACTCCATGACTCGAGAGGCAGTGTGTGGAGAGGCTGAGAGCACAACTGTGGGCTCTCCGCCAGCTCATGAACCTTGAGATCTTAGGCAGGTCACCTCATACCTGTGCTTCAGTTTCTTTTTACACAGAATGGGATAATAATGCCCAACAGGCAATAATGTGTATACACAACAGCACACACAAGATGCTTAACAAATAGTAGCTTTTATTTTTCCCTCCAAGACTTCCCTGGTTTATTTGCACCTGGAGACAAAACCCTCTTAGGACGAATTGGAGACTTTGTCCTCATTGTTAAATTTTTATAATTTGAATTTTGTTTTGCCTAATATTATTTGGGGTTTGGAAATATTTTTAGTGTGCAGGATTCTGTTGTAAAGAGATGAAGGTTGATGCTCTCGACTTCTGACTCCAGTGGGCAGGGTGTGCAGCTGCAGCATTCTCACAGCCTCCCTCCTCCCTCCTGTCCCTCCAGCTGTCCCCGGAACGCCCCAGTACGTGGACGAGCAGTTCCTGTCACGCCTGTTCCTGTTTGTGGCCCTGGTGATCATGTTCTGGCTATTGATTGCCTAATGCTGGGCTCCTGGCCTACATCCATGCAGGGCCTCTGGACTGGTGACATGCCACCCCCACTCTTGATGTTTGGCTTCCTGGCTAATCCTGACCTCTGGAATCAGTGGGGTCAGTGACACATCAAGGAGTTTTGCTTCTCCATCAGAGCTTTGGGACTCAAGACCAGTTGTTGAGGACCCTGGAGTGAGGCCACTGCTGTAAACACCTCAGGCCTTGGCATTGAGTCATCTCTTATGGGTTACACCGTGAAATCCTGTCCCAGCCAGCTCAGCAGGTCCTGACTCTGCACAGGAAAGAGGCAGGAGAAGAGGAATTGTCAGTACAATTTCACCTGAATTTAATATTAAAAAAACAAAGGGACGAACCAAATATGGAAACTTTTTTACATCTCTTTAAATACCCCTTGGTAAGTGGCCTCTGAAGTCAGTGGGACTCCTCGTATAGAGAGGTTCCCCTTCCAGATCACAGTGCTATTCTGTCCTATTTCCTCTTCAGCAGAGATGCAAGAAATTGCTGTCCTATTAAGATCATAATTGCCGCAGCTGGAGCTGGAGTCAATTCATGAATTCACCAGGGACCCAAAGATCTGTTGCCTCTGGGCTGTGCTCAATGTCTTTGGCTCCAGAGTGGCTTGAATGACCTCCTGGTTTCCTGGCGTAGATTATCCCCAGAGACATGTGGTTTCCCATCAGTTTTCCCCCAAAACTATGCACATCTGCCTCCCTGCCAGAGGGTACCCATTCTAGGTTACTGTTGAAGCCAGGACGGACTGCATGTTAGGAAAGACCTGCAGTTGGGACTCAGGTGGGATTCGGAGCTCAGATGCAGGAACGACTGAACAAGCAGCCTCGTCCCTAAGGCCGCAGAAGCTCCAGGTGCATCCTTTCCCAGACCCCACAAAGGAAACTGGGAGCCTTGTTGAGTCACCCCAGCTGCATGTTGAAGACCAGACCTCAGAAGCCAAATTGTCCTTAAAGAAGAGGCAGGGAAAGGGGAGACCCAGCATGTGACTCTGATTTTGGTATGGTTTGAAGACCTCTTGTGTGTGTGCTAAAACCAGAGAAGCACGCTACTCCAGAGCAGGCAACCCCTGGTGGTTTGTAAAGCCGGGCGCAGAGCCCAGCGAGCCTCAGCACAAAGATAGGATGTGGTCTGCCTGTGGAAGTCTTCCCCTGGAAACTTTCAGGGAAGTCATTCTTCCCAAGCCCTTGATTTGTTTTTCAACTTCACAAGCTGCTGCTTCCGAATTTGACTGAGGGAGTGTGTTGCCAGCAGGAGAACAGTTCACCTGGTGGAATGGTTCTCGCTCTGCCAGTCTGGCATCTTCCTAGAAATCCAGGCTCTTCCAGGAGACCCTTAGGGTAGGGGGAGATGGACTTACTCTGAGGGCCTCTCTGTCACTTCACCAGTCCACACTGCTCCTGAGTTTACCCGCAGCAATAGCCAACAAGTGGTTGAAAGCTCCACCTAGTGTTTGTTCCAGATATGGTTCTGCATAGCGTGTGGAAACCAAGACCTTGAGGAAGATGAGGGAAGCCCTTCTCCTCTCTGCATTGCACCCCCCGCTTCCCCTCTTACCTTTCAGTGCCAGAGTTCAGTGTTTAAACAGACAAAATACAAGTATTGAATAGGTGGTTCATTTGCCGAATCCATTTGGTAGGAATAAGCCACCTGCTTTACGGTGTGCCTGATGGATTTTAAAGATTCTCTGGGCACCCACTCAAAAGTGCTCATTTTATCACCTGGAAATCCCAGGTCTGACGGGCCTTGGTTTCTCAGTGCAATGGCCCCACCTAGTGAGGGGAGAGAGGACTTCAGTCAGATGGATCGAACAGAAATGGGTTTCCAGAAGAAAGGTTAAAAAAAGAAGGGTTGTAGGTAGGAAGACAAATAACTTTGACCCTTTAACGAAGAGGAGTGAGCCCAGGAGAGCTCCACCAGCAAAGGCATCCCAGGAACCTGTTAGCAAAGCCAGGTTGGCCATGTGCCCTTTGATTTTGAACCTTGCAGGTCCCCACTCATGCTCTGCCAGGAGCTGGGGCAGGAGAGCCGACTTGGGACTGCTGGCCCAGCCCGGACAGGGAGGCCCCTTCCCAATGCCCCTGCAGGCTCACCACCTCACCCCTCTGCTGAGGCATTTTTCCTTTCTTTGTGTGTGTTTTCTATGTTCTTGGCCCCCAACCCCTCCTGCCACCTTTGTGGATTAGGACCAGGTCCCAACCACAGTCAGAAAATAATACTGTGTACACCTTGACCAGTCACTAATTTTCACAGTTGTAAAAGTGATTTGATTTAGAATTAAACAAATGGTTTTACATAACTGTGAGCTGTGGACTTACTGTGTCAGGGGAGTGGGGGGGAATGGGTTGAGGACTGGTCTGGCCTCCGCGAAGATTGAGGATGAAAGTCTTCAAACACCCATGGATAATTAGAAATGAGAAGCATAGGCTGGAGGCCTGGCTTCATACACAGCCCCACCCAAGGTGTGACCTGTCTGACAGGCAGACCCAGTCCTTATAAGTGTATGGAATTCTGAAGGTTGTGGGCTGCCACCCTGGAGCTTAGCTTGTGGCCAAAAAGAGCCTTGAGGAGAAGCAGGTTGTTCCGTGTCAGCATCTCTCCCCACGTTCTTTGACAAGGCAAGCTGGCCTCCAGCCAAGCCCTCTACCTGTAATGGGGCGTGCTGCTCCATAAGGTTCCGTGAGGTTCTCAGCAGAATGTGAGATGGAAGATGGTGATATTACAAACCTGGCCCAGCCTTGGGCTCCCCAGCACATCAGAGCTACAGGTCATCCGTCTGAAAGGAGTTCTTTTCTCCCTCTTAAACTTTGACCTAACAGTTATCAAATTGAATAGTGCCAAGACATAGTAGGAAATGCAAAGGTAAGGGAACTCCAGGAATTCATAAGCCCAGTAAGAAAAGGAAACAAGACACAGAAGTAGAACAGGACAATAAGGCCTCCATGTACCAGTTGTTCAATCCCAATAGCCATCAACTCAGGTCCAGTCTTGTTTCATCCCCACCCTGACACTGTTCCTTTCCCGTACCTGCACTGTTTTGAAGCAAATTCTAGTCATATCTCACCTATGAAGTATTTCAATATGCATCTCAAGGATTTTTGAAAATATAACCAAGATACTCTTTTATGTACCTTTAAAAATTGATGGTAATTTCTTAATATCATGTATCCAATCATTGTTCAAATTTTCCTAGTTGTCTCATAACTCTTGTACAGTTTGAGTTGAGATCCAGATTAGATCCATACGTTGCTATTGGATGTCTCTTAAGTCTGTTACATCTGTAGGATCCTCTTCTGTCTCTTTTCTTTCCCTTGCAGTTAGTTTGTCCTGTTCAGTTTCCTACAACTTCACTTTTGCTATTTGCATCACTGTGGTATTAACAAACTCTTCTCACTCTTATATTTCCTGTAAATTGGTTGTTAAATCTAGAGGCTTGGCCAGATTCAGGCTTGATTTTTTTTTTTTTGGTAAGGCTATGTCATGAGTGGTAGTGTATACTTCTTGTTGCATCATATCAGGAGACACAATGTCTGGTAGTCCCTCTTTGTGATGTTAGCAGCCCTTACTGATCATTGTTGAGAACAGCACTGTCCAATAGAATTTTCTGCAGTCGTGGAGATGTTCTCTGTCTCCATGTGCAACACAGTAACCACTAGCCACATGGGGCTATCAGGCACCTGAAATGTGGCTAGAGTACTGAAGAACTGAATTTTTTGCTTTATCTCATTTTAATTTAAATAACCACGTATGGCTAGTGGCTACCATATTGGACTGTGCAGATTTAGGTTAGTTCACAGGGGTTGCAAAATGATATAATTGAAAATAACAATGTGTTAAGGGTTTAGAAACAAGACTGCACTTCTGGCAGAATGGGACAACAAAATTACAGAGAACATGGGGAGCAGTGGGGTTGTGGGGGACAGCTGGTGGTTGTAGGAATGGCAGAATGTTACAAGGGCAGAAGGTATTCAGGAAAAAGCAGAGTCCTGGAGCGAAGGGAGTAGGGAGAGAAGGCTGTAGGGTGAGATGTGGTTAGTTCTTGAGGGCCAGGTTTGGCTGTTATTTTGTAGGCAATAGGGAGCTATTCGTTTTTGAGCACAGAGGTGACAGAAACATAATTTTGGAAGATTAATCAGTCCATTTTAGGTAGGATGATTCAGGGAGAGGAGAAATTAGAGGTCCAAGACTGGCTTGGTCTGAGGCACATGGAAGTGACACTGGGAGTATCTGGCCGTGGACCAGTAGACCAGTTCCCTCAGGATGGCAGAGCCAGACCTTAAGGTATTTGTCAGGGCCCAGGTCCTCATTTCTGTAGGCCCAGAGAGTTGATTGTGAGTCAGTCAGCAGGATCTGGCCTCAAGGACTGACCGAGCCATGGTCAGGTAATCAAACTGCAGACAGGTGACCTGGTACTAGAAACCCAGGAGGCTTTCTCCCTGCGCAGGCCTTTTCTGCCCTCCAGAACTCCCTTTGAGTTCACAAGCGATTTTGGAATGTTCTTTGTATCCATGTTGAAAAGGTATCTCTGGGTTTTATCATTTCTATAGACTGCTGTTCTCTTCCTTTACATTTCAACTTTTCATTTCTCAAAGTTACCTGAACTTCCCTGGGAGCAACTTGGGGGGAGTTGTTTATCCTCCCACTCCCTGCTGGTGAAGACCATGAGGCTGGAGGTGGGAAAGAAGTGTAGTGAGAGTGAGGAGGGAGAAGAGACAGACCTGGGTGCCTTGCTGTGGGGCAGAGGGAGAGGGAAGACTCCCAGGGGCCTTGGTTCCAAGGCTGCCAGTGTCTGGGAAAAGTGTAACCTCTTTCCATGTGCAGGGCAAATAAAAGCCTCACCCCTTTTTGCTAGCCACTCTCCTTGTCAGGAGAGTCCCCTGGATCACCATCACTTTAATTCAATACACAGTTTTGTCTTTACTATAATCAGAGCAGAGATAGCCTCAGAAAGTAAAGCCGACTGCTGAAGAGGGTTCCCAGGAATGAACAGAAGTGAGGCACATCGCCCACACTGCCCCTCAGCACTTTCTTCACACTCAGGACTTCAGGGGCCACCTGCCACACCCAGAGGAGAAAAATCTGACCTGCATCTGGTTTGGAGTACACGGTCAGAGCAGGAAGGAAGAGGATTGTGCTCACCTTTGTGTACTTGAGTGCTGGGTTGAACTTCGTCCTTGGTGGGAGTGTTGTGATCCATTTCCTTGGGCCCCATCCCTGTCCCTTCCTGGTCATTTGTACACTTTTCTCATGACCTATATCTGATCTAAGGAAATAACAGTTGCCAAAGACCCAGCACAAGAGAATCAGATGGGAGGGACCTCAGGGACCGGCTGATGTGGCCGAACCTTAGTCACACAGAGGACCCAAAGCCCCTCCCAAACCAAGTGAGGGGAAGTGGTTCTCTCAAGGCCCCTCAGCCACCTAGCGGCTGCGAGAAACCAGTCTGCTGTCCTAAATCCTGGTCCAGGGCTCTTCTCTACAAAGAAGAGTCCGAAGGGCAAATCCAGACCACTGGTACATTTCCTTTGACCTACATGGCATTTTTAGAATTTGAATGTTACCAACATTTTTAAAAGAGGGAAATTTCACCTAAATACCTGGATTTTTGGCTTATCTTGAAAAATTGGAAGATCTGGTGTTCGGGGTTCATTTATATACCTACTTGTCCTGCTAAGGATCTGCCACTGAGTGTCAGCTTGCTTATAGTGGCACAGACAAGTGGCTTCTCTGAGCTGGAAGCTTCTAAGAAAAGCCCACCCTCAACCCCCCCCGCCCAAAGCTATTTGTGGGTAAACCTGGTTTCTCCATATTCATATTCTTGATTCCAGACACTACTGGAAAGAGCTTTCGACTGGGGATTAAGAGCCAGCGTTCCCATCCCAGCTCATCTCCTAATAAGCTGAGCCATTTTGAGGTTCGAACTTGTCCCCTCTGGTCCTCAGCTGTCCCCATCGGTAAAATGGGCAGAGGGTCCCCTGTGTTGAGATCTCCAGCCTGCGCAGAATCACCCTCACCAGTTCGGGCACCCACAGAGGGCGCAGAGTCTAGCGGGCAGCAGGGCCGCCGCAGAGCCCGAACCAGGGGGCGGGGCTAGGCCCAGGGGCGGGGCCTGGCGTCGGCTGGGCGGGGCGTAGGCGGGCGGGCCCCCGTGCCAGGTGCGGTTTGGTCCTCCCCGGGCGCCGTAGGCGGCGCATCTCGCTCGCGCCCCGGGCAGAGGTCCTCGCGCGTCTGAGGCGGCGGCAGGAGCTGAGCGGAGACGGCGCTGTAGCGGCCTCCTCTTCCCCATTTCCGCGCTTCTGGGACCATGGCCGAGCAGGCGGGTAAGGAAGGGCTGCGCCGTCCTGTCCCGGCCCCGGGGCGCCTGAGGGGAGCTGGCGGCCTCTCGGGGGTTTCGGGCTGAGTGGACCCTCGTGGGTACCGGCTCCTTAGAGAATTTGGGGAGTGAGCACAGCGCTCCCCGAAGACTCGGAGGTTGTGGGGAGCGGGGATAGAGGGCTCGCGGGGAGGTGGGGCAGGCGGGGTTGGCGGCTTCCCGCGAGTCGAGGTCCTTGGGAGGAAGGGATGTTGGGGGGGCACCTTTTTTTGTGGACCTGGAGACTGCAGGTCCTCAAATTAAAACTCTAAGGAAGCTGAGGGGACCGGTTTCCGTTGGAGTCACAGTTTGGGGGAATATGGGGAGTACGGCATCCTCAGAGTTTGGGTAGGTTCTGAGGGTATGGAGAGTTACCCCGTGTTCTGGATTTTCTGTGGAAAATTGAGGAGAGTATGAGTTTCCCACGGGATCCAAGCCTTCTGGAGGGTATCTTGGTGCCTGCGGTCTCCTGGGTCTTGGGGTTCTTTGCAGGAAGTAGGGCATTGTGGGCCCCCTTGGGGTTTAGGACACGACTGGGGGTAGGGAGAGATTGGAGCTTCTTCCTGAGGCAGGTAGGGCCCCTGGGGCTCTGGGCCCTCCCATGGCCCCTCTGAGACCAGAAAGGAATGTGGCCAAACACCTCCTGGAAGGAAGAGTGTCTAAGGGTGAAGGGTAGCTTCAGGGTTAGGTTGGCTGGGCCTGTGGTCCCCTCCCTCCCAGTCATTTCACACCACCCTGCAGCTTCCTGCCCTCCTTGCCTGTCCCCCAGTACCAGGAACTTTCTGTTTCCCAGAAAGTTGTGGGAAACACCCACCTGTGTGGGTGGCCCAGCCTCTGGGTCGACCAGGGTCAGCGTCCAGAAGCTTTCTAGAGCTGGCAGGAGGGAATAGTGGAGGAGGGAGGCTGTCCTGGATATCTGCCCCCGCTTCCTGGCTTTCAGCCTGTGGACAGTCACTTCCTCCATCCTGAATAAAAGGACCAGGCCACCAGTGGGTCACTTCCTCACCATGGGAGCATGGGATTTTCTCCTCATTCTTAATAAGAGGCTTTTAGAGAAAAAGGGCTAGGGGTAGACATTCTCCGTCCCTTCCTATTTTATTTTTTTTTAGTTTCCAGAATTCTTTGTCTCAAATGATTTCTAATGATTTTTTCTAACCTTTGAGTAACATAGGTTCCCTGTCTTGAACCTTGATTCTCAGAAACTTGCGAAAGATCTTAGAGTGCAATAGTGTTTATTAGATCTTTCTCTGAGTGAACCAAAAAGCTGTCTAGAGGCATCAGTGCCTCTAGATGCATTCGTTTGTACATTCTTCCATAAGAATATTTGTTGGATACTTCTGGGCCACACGCTAAGCCAAGCGCTGAGGAGTATAATGATGAGCAAAACGACACAGTTCTTGGCCTTTGTGGTGCTTACAGCCCTAGCGATGTACAGTAAATAATTGAGGTGACAATTGAGATAAATGCCATAATAACTGAGATAAGCAGTTGAGATATGTGCCGTAAGATTGCACCAGGGGCAAGGGAAGTGGATAGGGAACACATTCCTTTATGAGGCAAGTTTATGCTGAGCCCTGAGGATAAGTAGAAGCTAGTCCAGCTAAGAAAGGGTGAAGAACTTTTCAGGCAGAGGGAACATAAAAAAGCCCTGAGGCGGAAAGGCATGTGGTGCCTTTGAAGACTAAGAGAAGGCCAGTACAGCTTTTTTATGGATGAGGAGACTAAGGTTCAGAAATTACTTGTTCAAGGTTCCATAGCCAAAAAAATAACAGTGGTCAGAGTTCATATTTTCTAGCTTCAAATTTGGTGCATCATCCTCTCTGAATCACAAACACCAGAATGAGGTTGCCCGTGGAGTCAGAGAAGGAAGCGGGACTTAAACTTTTACTTGTTCTTGAACACAGTCAGAGCTGTGTTCCGAGACAGCTCAGATTCCTGTGTAACAGAAGAATCAACAGAGAAATCAAATATTTGCTGAGTACCGGTGATGTCTAAGGCACTGGGCTGGGCCAAGTGTTACCTGTTATAAATTTTAACAGATGCTAGAGATAGTGTAACTCTCCTCATTTTACATGTTAAGAAACTGAGGACTAGGGAGGAAAATGGATTTGTCTAGGGTTACTCAGCTAGCGGTAGAGCCAGGTCTAACCTAGAACTTGTTCAGTGCTCTTTCCAGTATTTCAGGGTCCTTGAGGCATACAGGGTCTGGCACACAGTATTTGTGGAAATGAATAATATGTGGTTTGTGCCTTTGAGAAATTCACTATTTAGAGTAATTGAGGAAAAAATGAACAAATCAAGGCAAGCTATTATAAGGCCTATAGGTGATAACATTAGGGAATTTCAAAGATGAGGGAGAACTTTATTCATACATTTATCCCACAAGTATATATTGAGTTCCTGCTGTGTGCCAAGCACTTCTAGGCCCTGGGGGATACAACAGGGAGCAAAATAGATCAAATCCCTTCCCTCGTGGAGTGTATGTTCTGGTGGCGAGAGACAGACAGTAAGTAAATACATGAATATCATATGTCAGGGATAAATGCTCTGAAGAGAGATGAAGTATGGTAAGGGCATAGGTGCAGTGGGAGGTCAGGGGAACCTCTCTTCGATGACATCTGAGCAGAGAAATGAAGCAAGGGAGTGAGCCATTTGCATATCTGGGGGTAGAACATTCTGGACAAGGAATAAAAGAGAATGAGCAAAGACCCTGAGCCAGGAATGTGCTTGGCATGTTTGAAGAACAGCAGGGTGTCCAGGGTGGCTACCAGATTTGGTCAGGGAATGCTTGACGGAGGTAAGATTTGAGAGATCTCAGGTAGGTTAAAGAAAAGGGCAGGGGGGTTTAAGGGGTAAGGAATAAAACTGTGGGAGTAGGATTGCAAAGGCAGGTGAGTTTCAGGATCTTCACAAGGGGTGGTGAATTAATATGTGTGGTGGAGGCAAAGATTGGGAGGTGTGGGAAGTGGAAGATAAGGCTGAGAGGGTGAGTGAAGCCAGACTGCAGAGGGTTTAATGCCAGGCTTGTAGACTTTTCTGATCTGCAGCAGAGACCATACGTTTAGAGGCAGGGAGAGTCATGATGTGGGCATTTTGTGTTTATACTATCAATCTGGCTTTGGTGGGCAGGATGAATTGGACAAGGGTAAGGAAGAGCACCAGTCTGGAGGTGGGTACATACAATGGACCCTGAGCTGAGGTTGTTACTGATAGGAATGGAGAAGGAGGCACTGACCAGAGGAAAATGCCTCATGTCATGGGCAGGGTTGGGTGACTTGAATGGCTCTGGATATGGGATGGAGGGAGCAAGGTAGGGTCCAAGAAGACCACAAGGTTTTAGAGCTGAATAGAAACCCATCATGTTCAAGAGGCAGTATTAGGCTTTCCACATTCCTGGTGGGTTGTCTGCCTCTTCTGGAGACTATGCTGATTTCCAGCCCAGGGCTGGCCTCTGATCAGTGCAACCTGGGGTTGGGGGCTTGGGCTCAGGCATACTAGGGAGGGGTGGAGCCCACCCCCAGGTATCATTTCGGCATTTCAGTGAGAGGGTGTGGAGCTGTAGCAGTCTCTGACAAGTCTATATTCTTTCCCACTCTTGACGTTTCCTTATACAGTAGCAAGAATTAGATTCTTACCTATTAATTCACATCCAACAGTAGCTAAAACACGAAACCATTGCTTGGTTCTATCAAAGTACACCTTGAGCGTCCATCCTGGGATTCTATTTTGTCAGATCTCTCTACTTGTAATTTATTTTTCCAGTAAAGAAAGTCTAAAATGTAGTTGAAGACAGACTTTGGAGTAAGCAGACCTGTGGTCTAATCCCAGCTCTAACACTTGTTAGTTGAGCAGTTCAGATTCCTTTTCATTAAAATGGGAACAATAATAGTCCTTTGATACTAGTCCTTATTTCATGGAATCTTTATATTCAATTAGTTCATGCTTGCCTAGTGCTTAGGACACTGCCTGGCATATAATAAGGACTCAAAGAATTTTTTCCCTGCCATTGACAATGGGTTGAGAACTGCCATCTGAGAATGTATGAATTGGTTAACCAGTTCTCTGATAAAGAGATTCTTTGTAGGCCTTCCCCTAGATAAGAAAATGCCTACTCATTCACAGCTAAGTAAACTTATGGTTGGAAGTGAGAACCTGAGTGCCTGAAAGCCGAAAGTGGCAAGAACCATCTGTCTTGTTTGTGTCTCTACCAAGTGTCTTATTACTCCACCAAGCTTGCCTTGCCCCCAGTACCTGGTTTGTCCCTCTCTGACATGTGTTATTTTTTTACATATCCTTGCCCCTCATACCCATGAGCACTCGCTAAGGGCCCCATAAGTTTGTGGCCTAGTCTCTGTCTTGCACATGGACACATAGAAGACATTTGCTGAATTTGTTTTGAAAACGTTCCCATCAGATTTTAGAGGCTAATGTATTTAATAGCTCAGCGTTTTCCCCAGCCAGTCCCCTAGATATACATGAAAGAAAGAAGAAAAGGTACTCACAATTCAGTTGCCAACTAAGTGCCAGGCACTGTGGGAGGTATTTTCAGGTAATATTATGTTATTTCTCTTAATCCTCTTGGTAATGCTGTAAGGTGAGTGATATTCTCTTTTTAAAGATTAAGAGACAAGGGGGTGAAATAGGTAAAGGGGATTAAGAGGTACAAACCTCCAGTTATAAATAAGCCACAGGGATATAATATACAGCATAAGGAATAAGGTCAATAATATTGTAATAACTTTGTATGGGGACAGGTGGTTACTAGACTTTTTGTGGTGATCATTTTATAATGTATGCAAACATCAAATCACTATGCAGTACACCTGAAACTAACATAATGTATGTCAACTATATTTCAGTTATTAAAAATTACTGATAGGAGCTGGGGGAGAAAGTTATTTGTTTACTTTCTTAAAAAAAATAAAGATTAATAGTCAGGCTCAGGGCTTCCCTGGTGGCGCAGTTGTTGACAGTCTGCCTGCTGATGCAAAAAAAAAAAAAAAGTCAGGCTCAGAGAGGTTAAATAATTTGCACAAGGACACAGAGCCAGGTTTCAAACCCAGATCTAACTCCGGTTCTTCTGCTTGACCCTTACAAATTTTTCCTAATAAACTAAGGAGAGGCAGAAGAGAACAACAGCAAGAATAAAACCTCTGAGATGCCTGTGTCTGTGCCTTGACCTGAAAAATGAGAGGCCCCTGTTTTAGTGTCACAGACTCTCAGAGTTAGGAGTAATTTGATCCCTTTTTTTTTTTTTTTTTTTTTTTTTTTTTTTGCGGTACGTAGGCCTCTCACTGTTGTGGCCTCTCCCATTGTGGAGCACAGGCTCCAGACGCGCAGGCTCAGCGGCCATGGCTCACGGGCCCAGGCGCTCTGCGGCATGTGGGATCTTCCCAGACCGGGAAACGAACCCATGTCCCCTGCATCAGCAGGCGGACTCTCAACCACTGCACCACCAGGGAAGCCCATGATCCCTCCTTTTATGAAGGAAGAATCTAAGGTCCAGAGAAGTCCAGGAGCGCCTTTAAAAATCATCTAATCTTTCTTCCTTAGACACTCCTTTGGTAATATTTGATAAGCTAGTGAGGAGGAAAACTCTTTGGGATACAGGGGAGAATATCTAGAGGAATGTTAATCATTACTGTTAATCTTTTTGGTAGTCACTTCATTCAAATGTGATCTCTTCTCTCTTGGTTGTTCCATACCAGTTGCTGCCCTGCCCCTCTGCTTCCTGCTTTATCCTGGAACAAGTTGGATTTATATACCTGACCTGCCAGCTCCCAGGGGGCACAACAGTTACCGTACTTGTTTTGTGCTGCACTGAATTGGCTGGGTTTTGTTCCAGGTTCTCATAGTCTAGTGGAACATGAGAAGCACCAACGATTTTTTTTCTCAAGTGAAAGGATAGGATCTGTGCATGTTGGTTCAGTCCAGGCTTTATGGTCTCACAAGCTCTCAGTGCTTGGGGATTTCTCACCACTTTGAAGTTGAAAAGGACTAGTTTGCAGAAACCAAGTTCTTAGACCAAGATTAAGGTGAATGTTAGTGTCTTGTGGGAAACTCACTGGCCCTGAGCTGGGGTACCAGGCTGAGCCCTTCCATGGAATAACTGAGCCCTTCCAAGTCTCAACTTGTCTGAGGCTGCTTAGGATCATAAAAATGCAACAGGTCTGGTAGTCTCAGAACTTGGGTTTGAGCCCCTTCTGGACCAGCTTTCTGATGGTTAGACAACTCAATTCTTCTCCAAGCCCATTTTCCTTTCAGAAAAATGAA
Source organism: Stenella coeruleoalba (assembly GCF_951394435.1). Taxonomy (NCBI): domain Eukaryota; kingdom Metazoa; phylum Chordata; class Mammalia; order Artiodactyla; family Delphinidae; genus Stenella; species Stenella coeruleoalba. The sequence goes on along the minus strand of NC_137160.1, from coordinate 66,207,859 downwards.
AGGCTTAGGTTTGAGTAGATGATTTTTAAAGGCCCTTCCAGCCTTACCATCCTGCTACCCTAGTGCCTACCCCAGTAGTTACAGATTGTTTGAGGCTCATGTCACCAATTATTAAGTTGGGAGAGAGAAGGGTATAGAAGCTGAATATATTTTATACCAGCATTCAAATGATCCTGAAGGTGAGAAATGTTGTAATGGCCATTTGTTACAATTCTCACCTTGTTTGCATCGCACACTTAGCACTTCCTAAAAGCAACAAATCCCAGTAATAACCATGAAGGCATGGTTTTCTGATTATTAAACACCTGACAAGGGCTCCGTATTGTTTGAAGCTGCTGGGGACATTTACTTAGTCAAGCTCCCTTTCTGGACTCTGACAATCAGTAGCCACTGTTGATAAGTCTGCAAATAGGAGAGGTAAACACAGTCGAGGGAGAGGTGAACAGCCTGGTACAATGAGGTATTTTCCTAGAGGAAGACATTCCCAGCCGGACTGGACCCTAGATTGGTCTTCCACTAGGCCTCACAGAATCTCCAAGACTTTGTATTATTACATTTCTCTTACATTTCCTAGAATGAAGGTTGTAAGAGAGTTAGGATCATTGACTTTTAGGGCTGTGTAAGGGAGCTGAAGAGGCCAAGAGTATTTTTGAAGAAAGTCTGGGTTTGGGAGGCTGAAGGCTCTGCGTGAATAGCGTCCCTCGGGTACAGTGTGACAGACTGAGGCATGTGCGTCTACATGTGACTTTTCCTGGAGGTAGTCACGGGGGAGCCAGGACACATTCCAGGTGAATCATTGCTGCTGACCATTGGAGCTTATCTTTGGAAATTACCTTTATAGCTGAGAGTTGGGTCCAGTTTTTCAGTTGGATTTGCCACACAAAGGAGTGTCAGTTCTGCACCACACTTCATGCTAGGCCCTGGAGATTTGAAGATGATCAAGATGCAGTCTTTGCCCCTTAGAGCTGGGGGCGGTGGTGCAGAGAGGAAGGGACTAAAGGAGACAGAAACATAATGAACTGTAGTTATAGAACAAATGATATAAAACAGGTAATACACCAAGTGAAACAAACACTTCCTGCCTTTGGGGGACCATCAAGGAAGGATGGAAGTCTGATTAAGGGAGGAAAAGGTGGATAAATAAAGTATCCTAAACACACAGAGTAGCTATAGGTGTGAATGTTAGGATACAAGACCATGCATTTGTGTGGCAGGAATAAAAGATAAATCAAGATGTGACTAGAGCATTTGCTTGTACAAGAGGTTGAAAGATAAAGATTCTTTGGGGCCACCTTGTGGAGGGCCATCCCTTCTTTTTTTTTTTTTTGTGGTACGCGGGCCTCTCACTGCTGTGGCCTCTCCCGTTGCAGAGTGCAGGCTCCGGACGCGCAGGCTCAGCGGCCATGGCTCAGCGGCCATGGCTCACAGGCCCAGCCGCTCCGTGGTATGTGGGATCTTCCCGGCCCGGGGAATGAACCCGTGTCCCCTGCATCGGCAGGCGGACTCTCAACCACTGCGCCACCAGGGAAGCCCCTATCCCTTCTTTCAATAAATGTTTCTTGAGGGACTGTAGTAGGCCAGGGACTGGTCTTAGTTCCCTAGTCCTTAGGAGCTAACAAGAGCCAGCTTTAGTGATGAGTGAGGAGTTTGTGTTCCTGCCTCAGGACCTTTACACAGATCTCCCCGCCATCCCAGTGTCCAGTGTTACCCTTTCCTCCTCCTTTTGCCTGGTTAATTTCTATTCATCCTTTAGAGCTCAGCTTGGAAATTACTTCCGTAAGGAATATGTTCTTGTTTGCCCTACCCAGCCCCATTTGCTTAGTTATGAACTTGATATCTTCTTCCTACCACTTGCCCCAATTATAATGAAAATAATTATGTTATTGTTTAATATTTGCTGTATGTTTAATCTCTCTCTTGTTTGCTGCTCTTTCCCGAGCATGGTGTTAGACACATAGTTGGCATGCAGTAAATACTTGCTAAAAGAATGACTGAAGCGTGTCCATTGAATTTAGCAATAAGCGGTCACTGTTGACCTTGGTGAGACAGTTTCAGAGAAATGGTGGGGGTGGAAGTCAAACTGCAGTGGGTTGGGCAGTAAATAGGAAGTGAAGAAATGAAGGCAGTGATGTGTAGACAACTTTTTTTTTTTTAATTGAAGTATAGTTGATATACAATGTATCAGTTTCTGGTATACAACAAAGTGATTCAGTTATATATATATATATTCTTCATATTCTTTTCCATTGTGTTTTATTACAGGATATTGAATATAGTTCCCCATGCTGTACAGTAGCTCCTGTTGTTTATCTGTTTTATATATAGTAGTGTGTATCTGTTAATCCCAAACTCCTAATTTATCCCTCCCTGCCTTTTCTCCTTTGGTAGCCATAAGTTTGTTTTTTATTAGACAACTTTTTTTTTTTTTTTTTTTTTTGCTGCGCCGCATGTCTTGCAGGGTCTTAGTCCCCTGACCAGGGATTGAACCCGCGCCCTTGCAGTAAAAGTGCGGAGTCCTTACCACTGGACCGCCAGGGAATTCCCTGTTAGACAACTTTTTAATATGTGTGGCTGTGACATGGGGAAGCAAGGGTGGTAGCTAGAGGAGAAAGTGGGGTCCAGGTTTTTTTTTTTTAATGGGAAAGACTTGAATTTATTTAAATGACAGTTGGAAGGAGCCAGTGGAGAAGGGAGTGGTGGTGGAGACTGTCTTCTGAGAGGTGGGATGGGGTGGAGTCAACAGTTGAGTTCTGTAGACATTGGGGAGTCTGGGTGAGCCAGCTAAGACTGTGCAGCACACCAGGAAAAGAAGCCAAACACCTGAACTTGGGCAGTGCTGAAGGACAGAGAAGGATTGGAGGGACATTTCAAAGGTGGAACCAGGTGGCTATGAGAGGAGGGAGTAGAGGGTCTTGATTTTTGTGCCCCTAGTGCCTAGCACAGAGCACGTGTTACGTAAGTGTTGAATGGTGTTGAGTTTCTCAAGACCGGAGGGGGACTTCTCTGGTGGCGCAGTGGTTAAGAATCCACCTGCCAATGCAGGGGACATGGGTTTGAGCCCTGGTCTGGGAAGATCCCACATGCTGCGGAGCAGCTAAGCCCGTGTGCCACAACTACTGAGCCTGTGCTCTAGGGCCTGCAGGCCACAACTACTGAGCCCACGTGCCACAGCTACTAGCACACGGGCACCCAGAGCCTGTGCTCTGCAACAAGAGAAGCCACTCCAATGAGAAGCCCACACACCGCAACGAAGAGTAGCCCCCCACTCGCCGCAACTAGCGAAAGCCTTTGCGCATCAACAGAGACCCAACGCAGCCAAAAATAAATAAATAAAATAAATAAATTTATATTAAAAAAAAAAAGACTGGAGGGCAGGGCAGGCTCTGGAGGGTGTGGCCATAACAAGTTATCTCGAATATCTTCACAGTGGAAAGTCCTGATTCTTTTTGAATTTTGGAAACAACCAGAGGTCACTCAGAGCCAAGATGTTGAATTGTTGAGTAAGTGGGTGGTCGGGTCAGAGACTATTCCTTGCTGGTTAAAAAGTAAAAGCAAGAAACAAGGTGTGGCTTAAAATAATGAGATTTTGCTGGTGGCAGCCTGAAAGCCCTTTCATGTAAGAGTTCCCAAACTCTGGTACTTCCAGAATTTGGAAGATTCATTTGGATATCTGTTCATTAAAAACCCTCTCACTAAAGGGAACCCTCTTGCACTGTTGGTGGGAATGTAAATTGATACAGCCACTATGGAAAACAGTATGGAGGTTCCTTTAAAAAACTAAAAACAGAACTACCATATAACCCAGCAATCCTACTACTGGGCATATACCCTGAGAAAACCATAATTCAAAAAGAGACACGTACCACCACAGTGTTCACTGCAGTACTATTTACAACAGCCAGGACATGAAAGCAACCTAAGTGTCCATCGACAGGTGAATGGATAAAGAAGATGTGGCACATATATACAGTGGAATATTAGCCATAAAAAGAAACGAAATTGAGTTATTTGTAGTGAGGGAGATGGACCTAGAGTCTGTCATACATAGTGAAGTTAAGTCAGAAAGAGAAAAACAAATACCGCACGCTAACACACATATATGGAATCTAAAAAAAAAAAAAAAAAAAGTGGTTCTGAAGAACCTAGGGGCAGGACAGGAATAAAGATGCAGACATAGAGAATGGACTTGAGGACACGGGGAGGGTAAGCTGGGATGAAGTGAGAGAGTAACATTCACATATATACACTACCAAATGTAAAATAGATAGCTAGTGGGAAGTAGCTGCATAGCACAGGGAGATCAGCTCGGTGCTTTGTGACCACCTAGAGGGGTGGGATAGGGAGGGTGGGAGGGAGGCGCAAGAGGGAGGGGATATGGGGATATATGTATATGTGTAGCTGATTCACTTTGTTATACAGCAGAAACTAACACAACATTGTAAAGCAATTATACTCCAATAAAGATGTAAAAATAATAATAATATTAAAAAAAAAACCTCACTAATTCACTGTCTCACCCATAAACCAGTTTGAATGAGTGTCTCAGACTTTTCTGCCTTGGAGTTTGTGAGGTTGATGGTGCACTGTCCAACCACTACCACCCGAAACCACAAAGGCCCCTCCCTCTTGAGAGTCTAGGAAGTTTAGATCCAGGAGGTGATACATGTATGGGAGAGGAGCAGGTGGGTCGGGCTTTAAAGCCTTCTGCCAGCTCATTTAACTCTCCTCTGGGCTATGAGGACAGCTGTCTGTGCCCTGGCTGCCCCAGAATGCCGCCAAGCAATCCTGAAGTGCCCGAAGCCGTGCATTGTCTATTCATGGCCCCTGTGCCTGTAAAACAGGGTCCGGTGACTGTCACTGTGCCTGTGGCAGTCTGGAGTTACCCAGAGAGAACAAAGCCACACACACGGGGCGCACAAGGGAGTCTTGTAACAACCTTGTCCCGCTTTCTAGGGCTGAGTCAGGTACCACAACTTGATCTCAGCTGCCCTTTTATTTCAACAAGTTAACATCTGAGCCACACCAGGAGTATTGTGCTCTGTCCCTTTCGGAGGGATGTGGACTGACTCTGTGCTACTGCCCATGCTAATCTCTCAGCCTACACAGCTCTTCCCCATACTTTTTCAGCCTGTAGTAAATCTTGCCCATCTTTCAAGGCTCAGCTTCCCCTGCAAAGACTATCCTGGCTCCCCTGAGTGGAATGGGCAGGAACTAGAAAGAGCACAGGCTTTAGAATGGGGCAGACTTGAGTTGGGATGCTAACTCTGCCGCTTGGCCTTTCACCCCTGGCCCCAAGCTTCAGTTCTCTTATCCATTAAATGAATATAATAATACCTGTCTCACAGGATTGTTTTGAGAATTAAATGAGATTGGGTCTGTGAAAGCATCTAGCACAGTTCTTGGCATATAGGAGGGATTAAATGTTTTTCTTTCCCTTCTACCCTTGTAATTTCTTTCTCTGAACTAAGATAGCACTTTGCTTCTACCCCTGAAATAACATCTTAATGAAAGAGTACAATATGGAAGAATGTTTCTTTTCCAGTGGATTTCCTCTTTGAGGAGCAGGGGTAATTTATCCAACAGTCTCCAATGTAGAGCTTGGACCCATGGGTCCAACAAGAGGACCCATGATGTTGGTTGAATGAATGATGGAACCATTGGGGTGATGGAAAATCTGCACAACCAGGGCTTTTGAAGAGTAGGGAAAGGCAGCAACACGTGTAACCTAGAGAGGAGAAATTTCTGGGTGCTGGCTGGGGACCATTGTAGGAAAGGCTGACCCGAAAATAAAGAGACTTTGTTCATTTCGTCTACTCAGAACTATAAGCAAGGGCTGAAGGAAAGGAAGGCAGGTTTTGTTTCAGTAGAAAAAGGAACAACCAGAACCGTTTTTTTAAAAGTCTCATTTTAAAAAATGAGGCTACTTTTGAGGCCAGGAATTCCCTGTGGTGGGGAGATGAACAACTGGATGAGGGCTCCCCAGGGATCTTGTGGAGGAGGGAACTGTGCATCCAGCAGAGCATCGCCCAGCCCTTTCAGTATGAGAGTCTGTTAACTTGGTCATCTTCTACATGGTAGGAATCCCATCCCTGCACCCCTGCTTCTTTGGCCTCTGAGCCCCTTGGTTTTGTGTGCAGGTGAAGATGCCTGGAGGTGTCGGGGCTGTGGAGACCATGTCGCTCTGAACCAGAGGCTGTACAGGACTGTCAGCGAAGCCTGGCACAGCTCCTGCTTCCGGTAAGTGGGTCCACACCCCTGTCTTTGCCAGTGCGCTACAGGCCAGGCACTATTTCATCTTCTGGAAAATACAAAACAAGCTTCCTACTAGAGAGTTTCCATTTTGGGGGAGCTCAGGGAGCAAAGGGATATGCCCAGGAAGGGCATGTGAGCAAACACCAGGTGAAAGTGGAAGAGCCACACATGGGCCAGGTGCAGCTAGAGTTGGGGGGTTTGGGATGGGAGGAGACCTTTCCGGGGTGTCCCAGCACCCTCACTTTATAGGTGAGGAGACCAAGGCCGAGAAAGAGCGACTTTCCCACGCCTGCACTGCTGATTACACGGTTGCCTCAAGGGTTGTTTGTAGTGCAGCTGGCAGAGCCAGCTCTTCTTCACCACGGATGCCTCCCTAGTTTCCTGCTTTTTGTTATTAACTTTATTATAGCTCTTAGATTATTGTTTGGAGGCAGCTCGGTTTCTTGAAAATAACAGACTTTAATGTCAGATTTGTTCCTCTTCTCTGAGACTCTGTTTCCTCATCAGGAAAATAAAGGTGTTAATCATCTCTGTCACAGACTTGTTGAAATTGAATGAAGTCATATATGCCAAGGGTCCAGCTCATGGTAGGCACCCACTGAATGGTTGGAATCCTTGAGAGTGGGAGCTTGTCTTTGTATTCTCCAGAGCATAACACAGCGCCTGACCTGCGGTCATTCCTCGTTGGAGGCTGGGTGGGCATTTGTGGTCCCCCGTGGTCTGAAGTGGCAGGGCTGTGCTGAGATCTGAGAATGAGACAGACCGTAGCCGGGCACCATGTGCTGTAAACTCCAGCTCCCGCACACAGCTCATGTTGCAAAGCATCCCCTGTGCTGATATCAAGAAATTTAATTGACCTTTAAGCACTTGTCTCCACCCAGGGAATTACGTGGGGGGTTGGCCTGGAGAGCTCTGGCCTCTGGAAGAGTTGGAACATTTTTCTGCCCTTTCAGCTCTAACTCAGAGCTCTCCAGTCTTCTCTGTGGATCTGATTGCTTTGGTTACTCCTCCTTGGTTACCCTCAGGGAATTTGATTCCACTTTTACTTTGCCTTTTAGTAAGATAGGAGCAGAGTATCATAGCTGCAGGGGCCTCTGGCTAGTCTTTTCATTTTACAACTGAGGCAAACGAGCATCATCAGAACCCAAAGAGTTCCCAGACTGAGGCTCTCCTTGGCCTCCAACCCATACGGTCTTATTTGTTCCTGCCGTTTTCCTATTTGTATGAATATCTTCTAACCAAAATAAGCAGGAATGGGTAGAACAAGCTAATCTTTGGGATTTCTGGATTCTCCTATAACTAGAAGAACCACCTACTATATGATATAACTCCTTCATATCACAGATGCAAGGCCTGAAACCAAAAAGTCAAAAAGTTAGGCCATGGATGAAAAGAGCTGGCCCTAGAACTGAAGATGCTACTTGTTAGAGTGCACTGTGTGTGTGTGTGTGTGTATAAAAGAGACAGACACACAAATACATGCTCATAAAGAAGTAAGACACATTATCCTTGTGGGAAAGAGTTCAGGCTATGGAAGAGACTGGTTTCAAATCCTGGCTTTGCAGTTTATTAACTGACCGTAGGTGACTTCCCTGAACTTCAGGTACCTCATCTGTAAAATAGGGATAAGAATAGTACTCATCCCACAAGGTTGTTCAGGAGGATTAAATGTGATAACCTATGTAAAGTCCCTAGCATAGCATCTGACACATAGAAAACCTTTAATAATCAGCAGTTGTCACTTTATGTTATATTGTGAATGTGTGTCTATATATACCTGCATGCCTATGTGTATTTCTCTTAACACACTCATTGGTCATCTGATGTGGAGCCTTGGGGATTAAGGTTAACTTTGAACCACCCTGGCACAGTTAAGTCAAAGATCACGCCTGTGGGGGAAGTAGAGCATCTCGGTTCAGTCTCTTATTTGCAGCTTTGCCTCAAGGATGGAGTCTTTCTGATCCAGCTCTACTGAAAGGATGCATCTCCTGACTCCTGAGCTTTCCCACGAAAACTGGATGGCATGGAGCCCTCAGATGGAGCCTGGTGATTTGCCCTGGGGAGGTTGGCTGCTTTGGAGCCAATTCGATTTTTTCCCAAATTGGAGGAATATCTTCAGGGTTGGGAAGTATTGTACTTGTCTGGCCACAGAAGCTACCTGGGTTATGAGGAGCCTGAGGCATTAGCCTGAATAGTCTTTTAAGGTCTCTTCTACCTCAGCTTATCCGTGATTCTCTGATGAATTCACAGTGTCTGGGTGCAGGCCTGCTAGAAGCAGGACCCTCCTTCCGTGCTACCCAAAGTAATTCATTCTTCCTGACTCCATTCCAGCCTCACTCTTACCCAGCTGGGCTCCAGTTACAATAAAGGAAATGACTTTTCTTCTACCCTTCCCCCATACCTTTGTTTTCCTAGTCACAGGGTGGGGCTGGATATTGAATGGAGAAATTGCTGGGGTTTGGTTCAAACTCCTCCCCTCGGGGCTTCCCTGGTGGCGCGGTGGTTGCGAGTCCGCTTGCTGATGCAGGGGACATGGGTTCGTGCCCCGGTCTGGGAAGATCCCACATGCCGCGGAGTGACTGGGCCCGTGAGCCATGGCCGCTGAGCCTGCGCGTCCGGAGCCTGTGCTCCACAATGGGAGAGGCCACAACAGTGAGAGGCCCGCGTACCACAACAAAACAAAACAAAACAAAACAAACTCCTCCCCTTGCCTTCTCCTTACACTAGCCCATCCCCTGTCTGCAGCCACATACATAATCTTGCCTCTTGCCTCCGCCAGATTCTCAGGTGCCCAGACAATAGGAAACCACTTACGGCTGGGACCTGGGGCTGTACTTTGGAGGCCAGTTAACGTACTTCCTGGAAGTCCGTAATTGTGCTGCTGCAGTTGGGGCGCCCAGCCAGGATCTCTCTGATCTCTGGATGCTTGGCTGACCAGCCCTCCCGTTTCCTCTCCTCAGCCTTCGCAGCGGGCCTGTTTGTACTCCGTACCTCTGACCTTCCTTCTTGAGCAGTGCCATTGGTTCTAGAGCTGGGGACATTCTCTCTGAAGCTCTCAGGAACTGGCTCCCTCTCTCTGGGGGAGGCCAGGAAAGCAGCCGGACTGCACATTGTTTGTAGTTGAGGTTAAAATGAGAAGCTATGAATGGTGACCTGGTCTCTTGGCATGTTGGCAAACCAGGGAAACTTGAGTTTTCTGACGATTGTCCTTGATTGTCCTTTCCCCCTAGTCAGAGGTGTTTGGCCAAGGAGAAGAGATTGTGGGAGGAGGGAAAAACTGCCTCTTTATGGCCCCTACCTGGAACTCTGTTGTTTGACCCGATTCCTGACAGCATTATCACAGGGGAAACTCCACCATTCTTAAGGCTCCTGGGAACTTTCAGGGTCTCCTTTCTCAGGATCGTGAACAGCTTTCTCTTTGGAGAAGTGTTGCCTAATGGCGGTGCTCTGGAAAAGGGATGATGCAGATAGAAAGCTGTTGTCACTTCATCAAGCTACAGACCATTTCCTCTAAATTTGTGACGCCAGGAAAGGCCGGTGAAGAAATCACACATGTAGCGACCGAGACTGTGGTATAATGGGCTGGCTGACGACAGTGTTTTCTGCAGTGCTGAAAGCTGTGCTCATTTTCTCACCCACACCCCCATCCAAACAAGCGCAGTAGAATGATAGTTACAGTAACAGGTACCACTTATTGAGTGCTTACTCTGCACCAGACACTGTCCTAAGTGTATGTCACGTACATTATCTCATTTAATTCCTACAACAACCTAATGTGGTACTGGTCTTACTTATTTTACAAATGTAGGGAAATGGAGGTTACTTGCTACAGTCACAGAGCTAGTAACTGGCATAGTTGGGATTTGAACCCAGGCATCCTGACTCCTTGCTTACCAGAGTCTTTGCATTCCTGACTAGGGCAGTCATTTACCCTCCCTGAGGCTCAGTTTCCTCTTCTGTGCCTTCAGGGTGAAAAGAAATCACCCTCCACACACTGGTGGTGTCAGATAGCACTGAAGGACATTGGTTCAAAGGCTTCATGAACTCTAGTGTCAGTAAAAGTGCTGTTAAATTTCTCCTGGGTCTCTGGCTCCTGGCGTGGGAGTCAGTGGGGCAACCCTGCCCTCTGCTGTTGTACTGTTGGTGTTGCTGTCCTGTTTATTGACCCAAAAGCCTTTGATTCTAGTTTGTCTAGTTTATCTCTAAGGAAACAGCCAGCCAGCAGGTCATTAAGGCTGGCTGCTGGATAGATGCCTGGGGCCTGGGGCTTGCCCCGCAGGGAAGGGGAAGGACAAACACCTGGGCCTTCTTCTGCCCCGACAAGGGACTCCAGCATGAACAGAGTGGGACTTCTAATATGTAGCAGCAGCTTGTGACCTTCAATGTGCCTTAATCCTGCTCTGTTCTTTGGAAAAACAAAAATAAGACCCCATAGAAGCCCCACATTGGCTGTGCAGGGCAGAGATGGAGGGGGTGGGGGTGGGACCAGGGATGGACGACTGATAATTTACTAAGCATTGTATTGGGAGTTTCACTTAGATTATCTGATTCAACCCTCATGGTAACCCTACAACCCCATTTTATACAGGAAGGCCCAGAAAGGTAGAGTAACTTGCCCAGGGTCACACAGAGCTGACACTCGAAGTTAGGTCTCTCTGGCTCCAAAGAAGGGTCTTCTTTCCACTGTGACTCCCACGAAAGAACATTAGACCTGGAGTCAGAAGACCTGGATTTGAGCCTTAGCTGAGCCAGGCCAGCTGTGTAACTGTGGGCAAGTTCCTTAGCTGTGATGAGTCTCAGTTTCCTATCTCTAAGATGTGGTGAAAGTAACCCACCTCATGAAGTCGTTTTGAGGATCACGGAGGTAACACATCAGAGAGCACTCGGAAAACATTAGGATGGGGTGATGTAAAGGGTCAGCAGCAGCACGTAGCAACACTGTGCTCCTGAGCCGTTCTCATTTCATTTTGTGCATCATCTACTGTATTAAAGCACCCAGTTAGCTGCTGTCAGGGACACAGATTGGACCTACTGGTCATATCTCCCAGTTGGTTCCCTCAGACAGCTGAAAAACAGGTCAAAACTTGGAGCGTTCCTAATAATGGGCTGTAGTCTGGCTTCCATTCTGTCTCTCCCTTGGAACATTCCCTTGGGGGTGTCCCAGAGGATAGACTCAGCGGTCCGTCCGCTGGCCACTCTTCAGTCCTCATCTTGTATGGCCTCCCGAGCTGCCCTGGAGGTAGTCAGGTGAATCAGAGTTTGCAGTCAGGCTGCTTGAGTTTCCATCCCAGCTCCTCATGAGTCACCGCCTTAACCTTTCTTTGCCACAGTTTCCTCATCTATAAAAGAGTGAAATGGTTCCCACCTCAAAAGGTTGTTGTGCAGACTAAATTTGAACATGTATTCAAAGCCCTCAGCAGAGTGCCTGGCTGTAATTAAGACTTAATATATGTTAGCGTTTATTATTAGTGTCTCGGTCACTCTTGAAACGTTTCCTTCCCTTGGCTTCCCTGACATTCCGTGCCCCCTTTGTTTCCTCCCACTTCTCTGGTCATTCCAGTTTGCTTACCCCCCTCTATCCAGCTCTGAAACATTGCCGTTCCTCCAAGTGGGCTCACTGTTCCCTCCCTGGGCAGTCTTACCCACCCCCATGGCTCCTGTCCTCCACGTGCTGATGACCACATACTCCACATACTGATGGAATCGGTGTGCAGTCCAGACCTCTCCACTGAGTTCTAGACTAGTATCCTGCTGTTAACTTCACATGTCCATTCGGAGGTCTTGCAGGCATCTCAGACCCAGCTGGGCCTTCAGTCTTCCCCCTAGAACTGGCTCCTTTTCCATCGTAACCTGTCCTGTTGAATGGCACCACCATCCACCCACTGCCCAAGCCAGAACCCAGGTGTCCTTCATGATACCTCTTCTTTCTCATCCTTATATCCAAGCCTGTCAGTTTTATCTCCAGATTATACTTTGAATGCGTTCACATCTTTCCATTTCTCCTATCATCACCGTGTTCCAGTTTACCATCATCCCTCACCTGATGACCACAGTAGCCTTCTAACTGTCCATGGTCACTCTGGACCCCCAATACATTCTCCACAGAGCGACCAGAGTGAGTGGTCTTTAAAAAGAAAAAAAATCTGGGCTTCCCTGGTGGCGCAGTGGTTGAGAGTCCGCCTGCCGATGCAGGGGACACGGGTTCGTGCCCCGGTCCGGGAAGATCCCACATGCCACGGAGCGGCTGGGCCCGTGAGCCATGGCCACTGAACCTGCGCGTCCGGAGCCTGTGCTCTGCAATGGGAGAGGCCACAACAGTGAGAGGCCCACGTGCCGCAAAAAAAAAGAAAAAGAAAATAATCTGACCACGTCACACTCTGTCATCTCTCTGTCCTCATACACTTCAACGACTCTCCAGCATTCTTGGATAAAGGCGAAAGTCCTTTCTGTGGCCTGTAGAGTTCCCCATGGTCTGGCCTCACCCCATAGCCTCCCGTTTCCTCTACTTCAGGCTTGCTGCTCTTCACAGGTCCAAAACTCGCCCTTCTTCCTTTTGACAAGGCCTTTGATCCTGCTGCCTCTGCCTGGAATGCTCTCTCACCCTCTTTTCGCCTAGTTAACACCTGCTCATCCTTCAGGTCTTTACCTGGATGAGGAACGGATGTCTCAGGGAAACAGTTACAGAATAGGTTGTGGCCCCTGTTTTATGCTTTCATAGACCTTCCCTTGAAGCTTTTTTTGTGGGTTTAATCTCACATTTATTCATTTGCTCATCTCCTTAGTGACATCCTGAGGTCTCTAATATGCTAGCATAACTTGGTCAGGGACCACAGGGTTTTTTGCCCTTTATGTGTCACCACTGAGCACATGTTGGCATGTTAGGGATATTTGTTGAATGAACTGCCTGGGGTGGCCAAGTGATGTGATGAAAGTGAGGCCTTTCCCTGCCCTTCCCCTTCCCCACATACTTCCCTTAGCAGCCACCGTGGCTGCAGTTACTGTAAATGGCAGGGAGGAACTGGTTCCAGACATTGGGTTATTTGGGACAATTGCCTACAAGTGTCGAGTGAAAAGTGAATGATTTGTCTTCTGGCCCCAAAGGAGCCAAAGAGGCTGACCCAGGAGTCCTCCTGTCCAGCAGCAGGTCTTGAGCTGTACTCTGTAGGTACAGTCCAGACAAGAGCAAGCCCTGGAGAGAGAAAGAGAAATGTTCAACTACGGCCCAAACTAGTTATGAACTGTCCTGAAATCTGACAAATCCCAATTCTAATCGCAAGTTTTTTAATGTATTTGTTTTTCAAATTTTTAGAAATCTTTGAAGGATGGCATTAGCTAAAGATGCCCATTGAGTATAAAGTGGGGAAAAAAAGTATCTTTTACTTGTGGGTGATTTATGGCAGGGAGGGGGTGGATGGTTTGGCGATTCCCCAAGAACTTGGAAATGAAGTTTGTCCTCTGGGAGTTAAACTAGTTGGATCTGTGTGTAACAAGAGCAGTATTGTGTGGTAGTTAAGAAAGACTCTAGAACCAGATTGCTTGGGTTAGAATCCTGGTCCTGCCATTTATTAGCTGTGCACCTTTGGCAAGTTACTTACCCTTTCTGTGCTTTGCTTCCTCATCTATGAAATGGAGAAAGTAGCCTAGTGCCTGCCTCGTCATGTTATTGTGAGGGGTGAGTGAGTGAAGCCATGCGTGGCCCTGGTGGGACCAGGGCTTGCAGAGTGAGTGCCCATGACTGGTAGCCATTTGTTAGTAGCTCCCAGGGAGCCCAGTGTCTGCCAGGGCTGAATAGTACGTGAATTGGTGATTGTTACATATCTAAAGAAGTAATGATTTTTTTTCAATTAAAAATTAGTTTAAAAACCAGTAGAATAATGAGTGGCCAACAGTGAAACAGTGAAAAGTCCGGCAAAACTAGAAGTATGCAAAACTAGAAGTATGTCCACATAGAGATACTGAATCTGGGTTTAGTCACCAGAAGGGTGTTCTTTGTTGTAGGCGGGGCTGATTTGGCTAGCTCATGGCTGCCAGAACGAAATTTCTCTCCATGGCTCCTCATTTCCCTGTATTTTAAGTCCATGCTCACAGTGCAGCCTTCTGATGCCTAACTCGGCTTCCTGGGATTCTTGATGACAGGAAGGATCAGGGAGCAGCACCTGTACAGGGGATGTGGTGTTCTGATTTCAAGGGCCAATTCATAAATGGACAGAGGTCAATAAATGGTTAGGATAGACACATCCTAGAATGTCTGCACCTCTCTGGATACTATGAAGTCCTGTTCCTGGACCTAAAAGGTCAAAAATGAGGCCTGAATTAGGGTCCTGGATTCACCAAGGTGACGCTAGCCTTGAAGAGGTCTCTGGGTGTTCAGCCAGTCAGCGTTTCTCCGACCACAGCCCTTCAGCATTGACCTACTGGTGTAGAATGTTTTGTTCACCTAACTCCTTCCTCTTACAGAGGAAGAAATGGAAGCCCAGAGATGTTTAATGGCTTGCCTTAGATCACACAGCAAGTTTGTTGTCAGCCAGGTTAGATTTTCAGGTCTTCTCTGCCAGACATTTCCCGGAGATTTGTCAAGGTATCCAAAGCACTCTTTCCCTGTGCAGTCAGGGGAAGAATGTGTAAACACAGCATTTGACACTGAATGTTAAACACTCAGTTTTCTAATATTAGTGTTACAGAGCAACAGTGGATAATTATCTACAAAGGAGTTGTGACCCTGTTCTTTTACAGCTCATGCAGGCAAATCTCAGGTGTTAAAAGGACCACCTCAGTGGAGACGTGGCCTGAGGATGAAGCCGTGGTCTGCTGTTAGAGAACACTGGTTGGCCAGCAGGCTTCAGTGGATGTACACACAGCCAGCTGTGGACTTGAGACAAATGCCTGTTCAGGGAGAGGAACTGGCAGCTAAGGACCAGCGCTCTCTTTGGTGTTTCAGGCTTTGTGTTTTCTTCATTGGGAGCCTCTGCTTGCTTAAATACCTCTGATAACTCCTCACCACCTGTGGGTGACCTGACTCTTGGTGGTCTGCCGTGCCCTCTTCCCCCATCCCAGCCTCCCCTCTGCTCGCTCTTCACATGCGCCCTGTGCTGCGGCGGATGGACCTTCCCCTGTTCCGCCTCAGTGCTTTTGCACATGTTGTTCCTTCAGGTGGAATGCCTCTTGTCTGCCTGGCGATCAGCCTGTTAGACTCAGCCGATGCAGCCAGTCCTCTGTGGAGGAGCCTCCCCGAATGCACCCACACTCCTCCCCACCAATCAGAGGAGCCTTTTTCTCTGTCTTTGTTACTCTCCTTGTATAACCTCAGTCGTGGCCCTGTCAGTATCTGCTTACACGTCTAACATCAGTCTCGGAGTATGAAATTCTCTGAGTCCGGAGCCACATCCAGTTCATCTTTGTTTCCCAGAGCTCGGCAGAGTGCCAAGAACGCAGCGGGCACTCAGTGCTTGTTGGGCGAATCATGTTTTTATCGAACAACCATCTTTCTCTTTTGACACTTGGATAAAGCCCTTCCAGTGCACGTCATCCCCATATCTTTGTTCTGCAGTATTCTCCCAGGCAAGAGCTCTTTTTCTGAAATGGGGGCATAGAATAAGATCTCTGTCTATAAATGTCATTCTGGAGCTAAAACCAGCAATGCTGCAGCCTTGAAGGATGGCATGCCTTCTGCACTGCCCAGCCCACTGTGCTAATTTGCCTTGTAGTTTTCCCACAAGGGCTAGAATCCCTCCTCACTTGGGCAGTGCTGGAAGGGTGCTAACAAGCTCTCTGTCTCCACACTCCTCCCTATTACCAGGAAAAACCTCCCAGTACCTCAAGCCAGGTTTCAGGTTTGAATTAGGGTGGTTTTCTCTTACGTGTCAGTCACCTTCTGGTCCTGCCTCGCTGAGGCGGCCCGGTGGTGATCCTGGTTAGAACAGGGGGTGCCCCACTCCACTCCCATCAGTAGCACTGACTCTTGCAGCAGCACCGGCTGTTTTTGTTTTTGTCAGCCCTTGCGTTTTGTTTTGTTAACTTGTTTCAGTTCCAAAGGCTGCCTTTTCATGAGAAGACCCTATATTCTGGAGTCACCTTTTCCCACTGTACCTTGAGCAACACTGCGGTGTCAGTGAGGAAAAGACAGAGGCATGGGCTTCCCTGGTGGCGCAGTGGTTGAGAGTCTGCCTGCTGATGCAAGGGGACACAGGTTCGTGCCCCGGTCCGGGAAGATCCCACATGACGCGGAGCGGCTAGGCCCGTGAGCCATGGCCACTGAGCCTGCATGTCCGGAGCCTGTGCTCTGCAACGGGAGAGGCCACAGCAGTGAGAGGCCCGCGTACTGCAAAAAAAAAAAAAAAAAAAAAAAGACAGAGGCAGCTACTGTGTGTTACACATGAGTAAGAACAGCGCCAGGAGGGTGGAAGTCCCCAGCAAGCCAAGGCTGTACAGAATGTCAACCACCAAACATTTCTGTACTTAAGCTGCATCCAGAACAAGAAGATGAACAAGCTGCCTTGCAGTCATTTCCTCATTTGTAACAAGGGGTTGCTAGTGATTTGTGCTGCCTGCTTCTCAGGGTTCGTGTGAGAGTAGAGTGGAATCAAGTGGAAGAGCACACAGGAAAGAGGAAAGCGGTGGTTTCAGCTTTCAGTCTGCATCAGAAACACCGGGGCTTCTATAAAATGCAATACTTGGGCTCGCTCTCAGCAATTATTATTATATCAGCCTGGGGTAGGTCCAGGAATCATCACTTTCAACAAGCTGCCCAGGGGTGTCCGATGCTGCAGTTCTTTCGACCAAACTTAAAAACACCACTGTAAATCAAATAGCAAGTATAAAATAGTTATTTGAGGCAACTTTAGTGTCTTGGACCTGGAATCCAAAGTCTTGGGTTAAATCCCAACTCTGCCAATTCCTAGACCTGTAACCTTGAATGACCTTCTATTAGGACTTCAGTTCTTCATACATAACAAGGAGATGACATCCCAACCTCACAGGGTTATGAGAATTAAATGAAAGTGTATGAGAACAAGCCCACCCCAGTGTGGGGCTCATGGAGCTCGGTCAGTGTTTTACAGAAAGGGAGCCAAGTGTCCACGACTTCTGGAACGTGGTGTCGTGTTAACAAACACAGGGCAAAAGACAGTCCTTGGCATCCAGCTTAATCAGGTATCCTGGAAATCTGGAGAGAACCTTAGAGATATAGTCCAGTCCCTTGAAACTCGGAAGGGAGTATAGAAAGCCCAAGGTGTATGAGGGTACCCAGCCACATGAAATGTGTTTAGATTTTCAGACTGGAAAAATTATTTCCTAATATTTTGAAGGAAGAAAAAGCGGGGATACCTTATTGGCACAGCAACAGTTAGTTACTTTTGAAAAACCGTGGAGATGGGGTAATACCCCAAGTATAGTTTGTTCCATACCTGCCGTGTACCAGGCATTGGGGATCTAATAGTGAAATAAGAATGGAGGTCGCTAACTGGCCCAGTTTTCAAAAAGGAGGAAAAAAGGAGATCCTGGAAAAAGTGAACTTAGAATTCTTCTGACTTGACTCCTTCACAGAATTCTGAATGGGATTTTGTGGACAAATTCTGGTGGAATTCTGTGGAATTTTGCAGATGATGGAATAGGTAGACAGTGAGCATTTAGGAAGGGGGCTGATCACGAGGATTCAGCAGTGGTGGATCAGTCATGACTTGTTAGACCTGACTTCATGTTTTCACTGGGTTGTTGGTCACGAGACCCTCTTGATTCCCACAAGGCAGTTGCTTTCATGATATCCTGACAATAAGAATGTGGGCAGAAAATCTAGAGAAGTCAGATGGAGGAGTTCAGCATACCCAGCACTTCGGGGCCCTGGGTAGGTGTTGGAGAGGCTGGATTCCTGAATGCCTCATTAGGGTTCCTGTTGAGGAAGGGGCATGGGATTGGAGGTCAGCAAACCAGGCTTTTAATCTCAGTCCTGCACTTCCCCGCAGTAACCTTGGATGGATTACCTAACATCCCTCGGCTTCCCTTGCCCTGTCTGTGCTGTATGTACTCCTTTTGAGGTTATTGCAGGGACTAACCTGGATGATGAGCATAAAAGCCCTTTGTAAATTGAAAACGCATTGTAAACCTTAGTTATCACCACTCTAGAAGTTGCTCATAATGGGGGTCCTGAATCATTTACTAGGCATCTGCAAATGTCAGGGGTGGGCCTCATGTATTCGATCTGGAGGTAAACAGGTACGGGCTCCGAGCCCCTCCTGTGTGTGATGTGCTTGGGGATGTGTCAAGGAAACCCTTTCCAGAGGACACTGAGTGCTCTTTTGGAGGTGGGCCTGGAAAAAGGAGGAGACAGACTTCCCTGGTGGCGCAGTGGTTAAGAATCGCCTGCCAATACAGGGACACGAGTTTGAGCCCTGGTCGGGGAAGATCCCACATGCCGCGGGGCAACTAAGCCTATGTGCCACAACTACTGAGCCTGTGCTCTAGAGCCCGCGAGCCACAACTGCTGAGCCCATGCTCTGCAACAAGAGAAGCTACCGCAATGAGAAGCCCGCACACCACAACAAAGAGTAGCCCCCACTCACCGCAACTAGAGAAAGCCTGCGTTCAGCAACGAAGACCCAACGCAACCAAAAATAAATTAATTTTTAAAAAAAGGAGGAGACAGTCACCAGCTGGAGGTGGAGGAGGCTACAGGAGCTAAGGGAGCAAAGGCTTGGGACTGCCCAGGGAGAGCCTACGTGGCCAGGTCAGGAAGTAGAGTGGGGCAGGAGGTGGCCAGAGTGGTGACCCCAGGAGGGACGCTGGAGAGACAGCCCTGGGGGTCCTGAGTGCAGGGCACCCAGGCAGCCTTTGCCTCTGGACAGGAGCACTAGGAAAAACACGTGAGAAGGTGTTTACTCTAAACCATGGGACTTTTGTGTTTTTTGGCTGCGCTGGGTCTTTGTTGTGGCACGTGGGTTTCTTTTCATTGCGGTGAGCTGGCTTCTCTAGTTGCGGTTCACGGGCTTCTGTAGGTGTGGCGCACGGGCTCCAGAGTTCACGGGCTCAGTAGTTGCGGTGCACAGGCTTAGTTGCCCCACAGCATGTGGGATCTTAGTTCCCTGACCAGGGATCGAACCCGTATCCCCTGCGTTGGAAGGTGGATTCTTTTTGTTTGCTTTTTTTTTTTCCCTCTTCGTTGCTGTGCGCGGGCTTTCTCTAGTTGCGGTGAGCAGGGACTACTCTTCGTTGCGATGCACTGGCTTCTTATTGTTGTGGCTTCTCTTGTTGCGGAGCACAGGCTCTAGGCACGCAGGCTTCGTAGTTATGGCAAGTGGGCTCAGTAGTTGTGGCTTGCGGGCTCTAGAGCTCAGGCTCAGTAGTTGTGGCGCATGGGCTTAGTTGCTCCGCGGCATGTAGAATCTTCCTGGGCCAGGGCTCGAACGTGTGTCCCTTGCATTGGCAGGCAGGTTCTTAACCACTGCACCAGAGAAGCCCGGAAGGTGGATTCTTAATCACTGGACCACCAGGGAGGTCCCAGGACTTCTGTTTGTTTTTGTCCTTTATCGTTTTAAAAAGCAGCACTTAAGTGTAAGAAAAAATGTAAGCAGTATTAAAAGGTAGAAAATGAATGCTGTTTCCTCCATGCTGCTTGTCTCACTACCCTGAAGAGAAACCAACAGCCACATGGTAGAGTCCGCCAGGTGGTCTCTGAGGATTACGCGCATAGACTTTTGAAATGGTGGGATCATACTGCACACTCTCTCTGATGCCTGGATTTTTCACGTAACCCTTTACCCAGGACAGTTTCTGTTTCAGGACCCTAGGATCTACCTCATTATTATTATTTTTTTAAATATTAATTTATTTATTTTTTGGCTGCATTGGGTCTTTGTTGCTGAATGAGGGCTTTCTCTAGTTGTGGCGAGCGGGGGCTACTCGTTGTTGCGGTGTGCGGGCTTCTCATTGCAGTGACTTCTGTTGTTGCGGAGCACAGGCTCTAGGCGTGGGCTTCAGTAGTTGTGGCACATGGGCTCGGTAGTTGTGGCTCATGAGCTCTAGAGCGCAGGCTCAGTAGTTGTGACACATGGGCTTAGTTGCTCCACAGCCTGTGGGGTCTTCCCAGACCAAGGCTTGAACCCGTATCCCCTGCATTGGCAGGCGGATTCTTAACCACTGCACCACGAGGGAGGCCCCTACCTCATTATTCTTAACATCTGCGTAGTATTCTGTCACGTGGAAGTGAGATTGCATGTAGCCCATCCCTGCTGATGGGCACATGGATTATTCCTCATCTTTCAGCATGAAACCATGCTGGACACAGGTCTTGGCACGTTTGTAGGAATATTTCTCTGGGCAAAATTTCTAGCAGTAGACTTGCTGGGACCCTCATCTGACTGCTGCTTTAGTATGGAAAGTGAACTGGAATTGAGGGGGAGCAGAGGCAAGAAAAACAGCAGATGAGGATGACGCCGCTCCCCTTCCAAGGTCTCCGAGCTCCCATCCCTGGATGGAGTCCTCCCGGCCAGTAGAGGGCCCCACACGGACACAGTTCCTTGGGCTTCAGGTTATCTGACCAGAGCTGCCTTCTGAGAAGAGGTTGGGGTGATTCATTCATTCACCACTGCTCCCCAGAGCACTCACTTGCGGCCACTGGCCCTGACGGCTGTCCTTGCCAGCTTCGCAGCCGCCTTGAAGCCCAGTGTCTCAGCTGGTTCCGAGGAGTCAGTTTGCTGGGCTCTCCTCCAGGTTTCCAACTTGTGAAATGTGCAGGAGATTAGTACCTCCCCTGCCATCTTATCTCGTCCGTCACTGCCAGTCCAAGGATCCCTGCAGTTGCCTCTGGCAGCCGCAGCCTCTGAATCCTGTGCCAGCTGCTCTGGTACCTAGAAGAGCAGCTTTCCACCCAGAACCAGTATCCAGGGGCAGGGGATGGAAGTACAGCCTCCATTGTGACCTCCCGCCTCCCAGTTCTGGGGGGGTTGGAGGCCTTTGAAGTTGGCCCTGAGGAGCCACACGCTTGAGTCTCATCAGCCAGCGGCTTCTCACGTCTGGTGGTTTTGCGTCCTTCATGGTTCCTCCTGCAGTCTGGATTTATAGGGGTCAAGTGGACTCCACCTTGGAGGGGCCTCCGCTTCAGGTCAGCACTGGGGGAGGCAGCCACACCTCTTCCAGGGGGAGGCAGTTTTATGGCATTGAGAGGTCCTTACACTAGTTCCCCACACACCCACCCACCCACTGAGTCCTTTGTGAGGGGAGTAGGGGGGATGGAGAGCGCCTGCAGCCTCCTGCTCGCATTCCTAGACACCGACTCACTGCACCCGCCGCCGCTGGAACAGCAGAGCTGTGTGAAATGTCAAGAGGAGTTATGCTCATGGGCTCCCTGGCCCCGTCTCTTTGTGGCTTGCATTTTCTTCCATCCGCACTCTGTTCATCAGATGGAAATCAGAGGGTGCAATTAGAAGATAATTTGCTAGTTCCAGACTTAATTTGGGGCCCCCTTCTTGCCTGATCGAATTACAGGAGAACATAATAGATTTTTGGTGAGAAATAGTTGGCTCTGTCACTGGAAGAAAGAGAGCTCCCAGCTCTCATCTGGGCCGGCCTTTCGGTATACTGTGTGTTGTTCCCCCCACCCTTCCACTCTGCCCCACCTCCTCTGTGGCTCTTGTGTGGCCCCCAGGCAAGGATCCTGATCCCCTCAGGGCCAGCTCAAGACGTTTAAACTCAACTTGAGACCCAAGGAAAACAAGGAGCCCTCTGCAACCTCATAGGGCTGAAAAACATTGAAGCTGGCAGCTATTTAGAGACCTCACCAAGGCTGAGACAGGGGCAGCAACTTGCTGAAGGCCACATAGCTAGCCCATAGTGGTAGTAACAATAGTCTTAATGATATTAGCAGCTAACATTTATCAACCCTTAATGTGTTCCAAACTCTGTGCCAAGGGCTTATGTGCAGTGCCTTGTCGTACTCAAACCCAGACAGTCTGGCTGCGGGCCCAGGCTGGGCTCCAACATAGCAATGGTAGAGCTCAAGTTCGACAGCCTGGGTTCAAATCCTGGCTTCACCTCTCACGTGTACAACTGGGTGACCTCAGGCAAGGGATTTAAACTCTCTGTACCTCTGTTCCTTCCTCTGTAAAAAGGGGGCGATCACAGGACTGCCTGCTGGTGTGGGTTAAAATTCACTTATGCTTGTAAGTGCTGCACATAGGGCTTGGGACAGGGTGAGTGAGGGTGAGCCCTCGTCCAGTGCTCACTGCCTGCTGGCTGCCTCTGGGGCTGGAGTGTGGGGTCTGTGTGGCAGGAGATAGACGTGGCTGAGTTCTGCAATAATGCCAAAGGCTGGTCTTCATGATTAGAGGCCGGAAGCGATGTGGTTGAGTGTGCTGCCTGTGGAGCAGTGGTCAGCAGACTAGCCCACCGCCTGTTTTTGTATGCCCTGTGATTTTTACATTTTTAAGTGGTTGAGGGGGGAAAGCAAAAGAATACTTTGTGGCACATGAAAGTAACATGAAATTCAAATTTCAGTGTCCATAAATAAAGTTTTATTGGAACAGAGCCACATCCGTTTGTTTACATTTTATATATGGCCACTTTCGTGCTGCAGTGACAGAGTCTGTATTCGTGTAGGCCTGCAAAGCCTAAAATGTTTGCTGTCTGGCCCTTTACAGAAAAAGTGTCCCAACCCCGGCTCTTACTGGATTTGAAACCCAGCTCCCCCACTTACCAGCTGTTTGTCTTCAGGCTAGTGACACAACCATTCAAAACCTCAGTTCCATCATCTGTTAAGTGGGGGTGATAACATCTACCCTGTAGATTGGCCATTTAAGTATGATAGATAACAGATGCAGAGCACTTAACACAGGGCCTGGAACGTCCTAAGTGCTCGATAAATGCCAGCTTATAACAGGGTGCAAACACCCTCTCTTATCACACTTGTTATCCCTGTGCCCAGTCAGTAGAGGAATGGGAAAAGGCTCCCTTGACACACAGCCACCACCTTCGCCACAGGCTTTCCTGTCATAGTGACAGGGTGACTTCAGTGGAGAGGAGTGTGTGCCTGGTGGGAAAGAGCTGGTGTCGCTCCCTCAAGTCCAGCAATGAGTTCTGGACGTGCCTACGTCTTCTGGGGGCTCTCCCAGTGGTGGGCCCTCGTTTGGTCAGTCCTGCAGCTGGGGCTCTTCAGGCAGGCCCCACTCCAGATACCTAGCCAATCATCCCCACAGACACCATGGGCCTTGTCCTCCATCGTGCCCTGTTTTTCAGTTTGAGAAGCCTGGTTACCATGGTCACCGTGGAAGAAGCACCACTGCCTGCTGAGGCCGATGGCTGGCATTCTAGGAATGAATGAATGAAAGAAAGAAAGAAAAAGAGAGAGGGGACAGGTGACCTGGGATACAGGCTCTGTGCTCCTCCTACTTGCAGGAGGGCTTTGAAAGAGATCTTTCCCCTTGAAGAGGCAGAATGAAGCTCAGGGCTGAGACCTTCAGCCCTAGAGTCACATGAGTCTGCATTTAAATCCCAGCCCTGCCACTGACTAGTTTTTTGGCCTCGGGTAAGTTACCTAATCTCTCTGTACCTCACTTTCTTTGTGTATACCATGGACATAACTCCCATGTCAGAGAAATAAGACAGTGTCATACAGGTGCTTGCCACACAGAGAAACAGCAGGCGTCAGTTAACACCCTGGGCCTTGTTTCCTCATCCACAGTGCAGCTCTGCCCAGAAGTGGAGTGGCAGTCTCCAGGCCAGGCAGAGGGAAGGAATGAATGGGGACCCTAGTGCCAGCACCAAGTAGATGCCAGCCCAGAGCAGACAGCCCAGAGGGCAGCTCTCTGGACCTGGGTCTCTGGACCAACCTCTCCTGCCAGAGGGCCCCCCACTTTAGGGGGTGGGTGTGGCTTGGCCTGGAGCTGGTCTTCTGTGTTTTTCTTCACCTCCGAGCAGAGTTACCGTCCTTTGGGCGGCTCTTCAGGCTGGGGACACTTGGGGCAGATGTGCTCACCCCCTCTCCTGCCCTGCCCTTCCCCGAGCTCAGGGACGGACACCCAGCCATTCCTGGTTATTGTCTGCGGCGCCAGCCTGCAGCCTCCCTCCCGCTCAGCTCCACCCCTTGCCTGCAAGGTCTGTTTCCTAATAGCTGCTCCAACCACACACCTCGTTCCGCGCGGAGCCCCTCCCCTTCCTCCCTCCTTCCCCCGGCAGGGGTGGGGCTGGAGAAGAAGGCTAACTTGACAGCAGCGCCTCTTTCCTGGCTAGTCACCGGCCCCTGCCCAAGAATCCTTGTGTGCGTGTAGCCTCCGCAGAGAGGTGCTTCTCCCGAGTCCTGAGGGGCCATCCAGCCTCCAAGAACTGGGGGGCAGCATCCCAGCCATGAGCCCCTGCGGGTCTCTGCTGGGGGGCAAGGGGCCCAGAGCGCTCACACCTCTCCGGCCCCTCCAGAGGGAGAGGTGAGCCGGGCAGCCAGCCCACAGCCAGCAGTGCCGGAGCCCCGGGCCTGTCATGGTGGCCGTCTGCCGGCTAGAGGCCCTCCCAGACGGGTTTGCAGCTGAGCTTGTGTATCTGATGTGGGAAGAAGATGGGGAGTTACTTGTCCGTCCAGGCTTACTTCACCTCCAGAGACCCCTTCCGGTGAGTTGGGCTCCGAGTCCTCTTCCCATCTCCTCTTTGGGCCCCTTGTCCTGAGGGGAGGGCAGATGCCTCCCTGAATCTGCTTCTCAGATTTCACTTGTCCTTTGACCGTGTGTCAGGCAGAAGCCAGTGGAAGCTGCTTCCAAGCAGAACCAGGCTGGCGAAGGCTTCCCCCATGTGCTGGGAATGGGAGGTGAGGGGTGGGCCCAGAAGGCAGCTCCTGGGGAGCTCGGCCTCTCCTTCCTTCCCAGACACACCTGGAAGAGCCTCTGAAAGGTGCCGCCGACCCGGCCTGCTCTTGGTGTTACTGCTTCCAGGGGAAGAGCACAGCTAGGGTGCTGTTCTTCCAGCTCTCACACGTCTCACCTGCCTGCAGGCTGTGCCGCCTGCCCAGGAATTTGTCCCAACAAGCAGGATGGGCAGGTTTTGCCAAACAGCATGGAAGCTGGCGAGGCCTGGGTGTGGGCAGCCCGGTCCACGGTAGGCACTCTCACTATACACGTTTGTTCTCTTAATGGCAGGCACCTTTGCTTCTGGCCTTTAAGGGCTCCTGTGCTCCCTATGAGTACAGTTGCTGGGGAAAGGCCTGGGCAAGTGAGACTGGGGCAGCTGGCTTTGGAGTATCCTGAGCTGTGGGGCTGGCCCTCGTGCCTGCCAGGTCCCCAGGCCTGAGCTTCTGTGGGGCTTTTCAAAGGGAGGTGTGGAAACTTCCTCTCTACCTCTGACCTGCCTTTCTCTGCTCTCTGCCCCACCCCCCCTCCAACAGAAACTCCCCAGGGGGGTTCTGGCCCTCTGGGTCCCTCCTGAATGGAGCCATTCCTGGCTGGGGTGGGGCTTGTTTTCATTCTTTGGGAGCAGCCTGTTGTTCCAAGGTCTGCCTCCCCCTCACCCATGGTCCTGGTCGTCTGGCTTCCCCAACCCAGCCCCTTGCCCCTAACTCGCTGCTGGGATACATAGTCAGGTGGCTGTGCCCTGGGCAGAAAAGCAGAACACCATGTGGTTTCTGGGAATTACTAGACCCTGGTAGAGTGGTGGGAAACCCCTGGATTTGAGGGAGGGGGGAGGGAACTGGTCCTCAGGGCTAACTCTTCCAGGCATCCTGCTATGTACTTTATCCTTTGATCTCTCAACAGCCTCAAGACGTTTTGTATCCCCATTTTACAGATGTGGCAACTGGTTTCAACATAGTTAACTTGTGGGGTCTCTCTGGCCCGCCTCATCTGTCTTCCTGAGTTTCTTCTCTCATCCTCAGGAGGCTGCACCTCCCCCTGCATGTATCCCCCACAGGATCGTTCTCAGGTTTGCTTTCCTCTTGAAGCAGAGAGATTCGAGCAGAAAAAGGGTCCCCATAGTGTGCCTGGCATATGAAGGGATGGCAGAGATTCTCCTCTGCAGAGCCAGTGGGAATTGATCTTGAGCTGTACCATGTGGAATCAAGATGCCAAGTGTTTGAAGTAGCCACTGGGTTAAGCCAGGGCCTCATTAATCCCTCTTACTCTTAATCCTGGGTAGGCAGCTTGGGGGAGGGGTCGTTCCCTTAGAAGCAGGAACATGTGCCCCTTTTAATCTCCAGGGACAAGACACAACTTCTGAGGAGCTAGAGCAGATAATGAACTCTCATCCTGGACCTCTGAGGGCCAGGCCACTGAAACCACCCAGGTCTGCCTGTCCTTTATCTTTTTCTGCCCCAGCTCCTCTGGGCAACCTGACAGCTCTCCCCCCAACTCTGTTTGGCCAGCTGGAGGGGGGCGGGAACGACTGACTGACTGGCCATAGACCCTCTCCGCTGCCCCCTCCCCCAAATGGGAGGCCACATTCCTGAAGCCACTTCTGAAGAGCTAGCCACACATGGGGCTGTGTGCCCCACAGGAGGGACCACCCAGACCCTCCACTCTCCCAGGTAGCAGTCTCATCAGTCACCACTGTCCCTGCCTGGTCAGAAAGATGCTTCTGCCATCAGCCCTCTCCTTTACTACAGGATGTCCTCATGGCAGCCCTCTGACGCCTCCCTGGGCCTCAGTTTCCTCCTCTGCAGAGCATAGGGACTGGACTTCCTGGGCTCCTGAACACGACCCTTACGAGATTCATGGAACAAATTGAGTCCTTGACCCTAGGCCTTGAACACACAGGAGTTCTGGGGCTCTGGTTGCAAGGAGAGTGACGCAACCAAATTCCACGGGGACATCATCTGGCGTGACAGTGCGCAGGGGAAGGAAGAGGGAGCCGGGGATGAAAGATGTGATTTCTGTACCCCCGGCACCCATGCCTGGCAGGTCGCACTCAGCAGAGAGCACTGTCTTCCGCTGCCGGTGCCACCAGCTTGGGGGGTGAGATGCAGTTACAAGTGTCCTCCCAAGTAAGAAAACACCTCGAATTGGAATTTACAAAAGAGGTAAATTAGGGAGTGACTTTTGTCTGACATCTTTAAAGGATTTTTCTTTTTATAGCTTTTCTGTTTAATGCCCAACATTGATTTAATGGGTTTGGTTTACACATTGTCTCTTAAAGAAAACAAGTTCATTTTTGTATTCTAAAGCAACCCATGTTTAAAGGGAGAAACTGTTCTTAACCCAGCCCAGCTTAGCAGTAACATTTGGCAGCCACCTTGGGACTCTTTTTCTCCTCATCTGAAAAATGAAGGACTTGATGAGGTGAATGGTTCCCAACTCCGCAACCTATGTACCTCCTCAGAGACACACAAGCTCTTTTCCATTTTTTCCAAATACCGGAGGCTCTACCCTTAACTGCAGCACGACGGCACAAATTGCTTGAAACTATTACAGCCTTCCTGGCTTTTGGTTGGAACTGAATCAATGCACTCTGGCAGCACTTATTTCTTGCTGATCAGAGGCTCATTATGTGTTTGGTTAATTTTTTCAAACAGGATATCAACATATCCATAATAATTACAGCTTAATTGCCAGCCTGTTTCAGTCTACAGGGTCTGCAGGAAGGAGGAGTAATAAAGGGGTCTGTGGTGGTAGAACACTGGGTTCTGATGGACCGGAGTCTATAGGCCCCTGTTCTCTCTGCAGCCCCTGGGCCTGGGGGAGGCGTAGCATCCCCAGTTGTGACTCTCAGGCAGGGGCAGAGAGAGTGCCCGCTCTCCCGTCCACCCCGGTCACAGCTCAGAGGTAGGGGCTGGAAGAAGCTTCTTCCCAACAGTTTTCTGCTCATTCAGAGGCTGAGGATGAGCATCCAACCAGGCCCTCAACCAGGACATGGGAGGGCTTGTTCTTTAACCTATGTAAATCCACTGTAATTGTGGCTGTGTTCTGCTTTTACCACATAAGGTTGAAATTTTACCTGTAAACATTTGGTCTGGAGAATTTGCATGTGACTGAGGGCCAGGCCTCTGTCTTATCGCACTTGGCTTCTCCCAGCATCTTGCCTATTTGGTCTTGCACACCCTAGATGCACAGTAACTATTTCCTAATTGGTAGGAATTGATTATAATCAATTGATTTCTAATGGGCTAGATGAATAATTCATTTGGGAACCGTCTCTATTTCCAGAAATCTATTTGGTTCTGGGCCAAGAAACAGGTCCGTCTTGCTTGGGCATGGCAGGGCAAGGGGTCTGTCTCCTTTTGCCCTTGGTGTTCTCAAATTAAAGACGGAGGTGGGGAAGTGAACTCTTCATGGGCACCAGCTGTGGGCCAGGCTCGTGCTAGGCATTTGTACGTGATTTAATTCTCATCATCACCGGTGTGCAAATGAGGACACTGAGGCTCAAGAGTCATGAAGTAACTGGCTTTATGTGACACAGATAGTAAATGGCAAAGAAGGAATATGGACCCAGATCTTGAAAAAAGTTATTTGTGAGACTCTAAGTATTATTTTTTTTAACTGGTGTGTTCCCTGCTGACTCAAAAGGCCTCAGCTTGGATCTGAGCTGCCCACTGAACTGACCATCAGGGTTTGGTCCACTTTGTACCCACCCAGGCTCTCCGTAGTGCTCGGGAAAAGTTCTGGAGGTCAAGGCGTGTGGGCTGGAGGGTTTCAGCTCCGCTCACTGACCGGGAGAGTGTGGTGGCTGATACCTCCACCCCAGGTCTGGACTCCACCATCAACCCCACCACCTCTGAGATGGATGCCCTCTGGCCTGCAGCCAGGACAGATGTTAACTTTCACTTGAAACTTTAAAAAATTGAAAGCTGGGAAAAAGCCTTGGCTTTGGGGAGAGCATATTGTGGCCGTAGCCCCTGAGAACCTGAGGTGGGATTCTTTTGAGTAGGACCTTACTTTCCCAGAGTGTGTTTTGGATTCTTTTCTTAAAAGGCAGAGTCTCCTGGGGACCAGCCTGCTGTGGACTCAGCGGAGGAGGAGAGTCGCTGTGCCATTTAACTGTTGGGTCCTTGGGCTTAAGGAGGAGTGTCAGCAAGTGTTAACACTAGAAGGAACGCGAGCTCTCAGGGCTCCAGCCTCTGTGTTTTCAAAGATGCAAACCCCGACGCCCAGCTTAGTGGACGTGCTGCATCGTCAGGTGCAAGTGCACATTGGTTCAGATCCCAGCTCCGTCATGTGTGTACCGGGCAACTTCGCAGAAGTGACTTGATCCTGCTTTTCAGTCTCCTAGTCTGTGAAACAGGGATAATCCTATCACCTTGCAGGGTGTGGTCAGGGTTAGAGATCATGTAAGGCACCTCATAACAGCACCCAGAGTATGGTTAGCATTCCTGTAACAGGTCACCATAGCTGCTGTTAATGTCTAAGCTAGGACTCTAAGTCTACCCTGGCAACTTCCCCGGTGGCCTGGAACCACTTGTGTTGTGTGACAAAGCAGCTTGGGGACCCACAACCAGTCCTCCTATCAGCTGTTCACCTTCCTGTTCTTCAGAGACACCTGTGGTGACTGACTTCGGCCATGCAGCTGGCTGTGCCCGTCAAAGGCATTCCTTGACACAGATGTATGCATCGGTGGTGTTGCTCTCTGGCCAGGTGTTCTTCCCAGGAGGCTGGCGTGGCTGTCTCCTGCGTGCCTGCACTCGCTTCTCTCCCTGCCTCCTCTCCTGGGCCTGGCCAGGGCTACTTGCAGCAAACAAAAGCAGGATATTGGCAATGGAGAGAAGGACGTGTCTGGTGCTCCTGTGCCCCGCGGCACACATACCATTGTGAGGGTGTGACAGGGCCCAGGCCTGCAGTTGGGTGCAAATTCGTCTGCACCAGCTTTTCTCTCCTGCAGACAGGAGAGGGGTAGGGCCTGGTGACCGTGAGCCCTGGAACTCTTGTGCTCCCACCTGGACTGCTGGTTCTTGCCACTCCCACCGTTTTCACTTTGGAAACATTTGCTAAGGGCTTACTCTGCCAGCCCTTTGCAAGGTGCTGAGTCTACCAGGAGTAAGTGGGACACTGTTCCTATCCAGTGAAGGAGGAAAGCAGATACCCAGAAACTTTACATCAGCAGGTGGCAGCAGGAAGGAAGCCCCTGCTTCTGGTGCTGGCCCTGTGCTAGGCACCTCACAGCCGTCCAGAACCTAGTTTAATCCTCACTGTTACCCCGAAAGTAGGTGGTGATGTTGCCATTTCACAAATGAGTTAAAGCAGCTGGCCCTAGGCCACTTAGGGGGAAAGTGGTGCTGAGACTTGAACCTTCAATCATCTAGGGAAAAGTCTAATCCCCTCATTTTACAGGTGGGGAAACTGAGCCCAGAGAGGGAAAGGGGCTTTTCCAAGGGCATGTAGTCTCTCCTCCCAATTCAGAGCTCATCCAATGTGCCCTTTTTTTTTTTTTTGGCTGTGTTGGGTCTCCGTTGCTGCGCGTCAGCTTTCTCTAGTTGTGGCGAGCGGGGGGCTACTTGTCGATGCAGTGCGCAGGCTTCAGTAGTTGCGGCATGCAGGCTCTAGAGCGCAGGCTCAGTAGTTGTGGCGCACGGGCTTAGTTGCTCCGTGGCATGTGGGATCTTTCCAAGCCAGGGATCAAACCCATGTCCCCGGCATTGGCAGGCGGATTCTTAACCACTCCGCCACCAGGGAAGTCCCCCAGCATGCCTTTTACATTGAGAGGAGTTGGAGCTGCAAGCCCAGAACAGGGTCTTCTCCTCTACCTCCTGTAATTTGTGGTCCTCACTGAGCCATTCTGGGCACTTCATATCCTTACTGTTCACACCAGACCCAGCTCTCAGGACCCTGAAGTTCAGCATCCAAAGGACAAGTAGGAAATGCTGAAGGTGGGAATGGCTGGTGGCAGAAGCCCCCATCGTGGCCTCTCACCCTGCACTGTTAATCAAGTTTTGATTAGAATTTCTCTTCCCCAACTCATTATAAAGCTCTTGGAAAGCGGAGTTGGAAACCTTGTATATCTATCTTTTCTATCTACAGTGCTTGCCTATTTACTCCCAAGTTACTGTAATACACTTGCCTTGCCCTTCATAGTTTGCAAAAGGCTTTCCTCTTGCGTTAACTTATTTAGTCTTCATAGTGGGTCTTTGTAATAGTTGCTGTGAGTCACATTTTGTCAATGAGGAAAAGCTACTGAGAGAAGTTGTCCAAAAGCCACCCAGCTGATGGCAGTAAGGGGCTGATAACGTGAGCTTCCATTATCATCATCATCTTTAACAGCAGTGAACACTTACTGAGTTCCTACTGCACTAGACCTTTTATAGAAACTGTGTATACTTTATTTTTTTTTATTTTTTAATTTTATTTTTGGCCCTACCACGCAGCTTGCGGGATCCTAGTTCCCCACCGGGGATTGAACCCGTGCCCCCTGCAGTGGAAGCACGGAACCCCAACCACTGAACTGCCAGGGAAGTCCCAAACTGTCTACACTTTAATACAGATTATTTTATTTTCGCAGCAGTCTATTTTACAGATAAGGAAGCTGGGTCAGAGAAGTGAAGTCACTTGCCCAAGATGACATAACTAGTAAGCAGCAGGGTTAGGATTCAAACCAAGAGGCAGCTCCACCCTGCCTCTCAGAAAGCAAGGATGTGGCCAGTGTGGGTGGTGTGAGGCCTCCATGACAAGAACAGAGAGTCTGTTAACTAGGGAGAAAGAGGTGGGGTGGGCTTGTCAGGCCAAGGGGCTCTTAGCACTGGGCACCAGGATCAGACGTGAGGACGAGCATGTCTGTACAGACATGGCCCGAGAACACCCCCCCGGCCTGACCAAAGGTGGAACGTCACGGTGACTGGAGCAGAAAGGAGGCCTGGGGCTAACATGCATGTATTACACAGCGCCGATGGGGTTTTGGTTTTATCCCCCCAATATTTTATTTTGAAAATTTTCAAATATATAGAAAAGTTGAAAGAATAGTTCAAAGAACACTCATGTGTCCATCACCTAGACTCATCATTTGCTAACTTTTTTTTTTTTTTTTTTTTTTTTGCGGTACGCGGGCCTCTCACTGTTGTGGCCTCTCCCGTTGTGGAGCATAGGCTCCGGACGCGCAGGCTCAGCGGCCATGGCGCACGGGCCCAGCTGCTCCGCGGCATGTGGGATCCTCCCGGACCGGGGCACGAACCCGTGTCCCCTGCATCGGCAGGCGGACTCTCAACCACTGCGCCACCAGGGAAGCCCCATCCTTTGCTAACTTTAAACCACTTTATCTGTACACAAACACAATGTTTTATTTATTTTTTTTTACTTAACTATTTAAAAGTCAGTTGAAGTTTCCCCTTAATTATTACTTTACTATTTTTTCTTCTACAAATTTTTCTATATAGCCAAAGTATCATCACATCTAAGAAAATTGACAGTAATTTTACAATATAATCTAATGTATAGTCCAAATTCAGATTTCCTCAGTTGTTCCAAAAATGTCACTCTCGTCTGTTTTCTTTTTCAGTCCAGATTCAAATACAAGGTTTAGGTATTGCATTTGGTTTCTGTGTCTCTAGGCTTTTTTAATCCCTGGGCCTTAACTTTTTGGAAGAGTAAAGAGCAGTTGTCTTATAGAATGACCTCCCCTTTCTGGATTTGCCTGACTGTTTCTTTATGCTTAACATAATTTTCTCAAGCATGCTACACCATAAAGTGTTATATATAGGATGGATAAACAACAGGTTCCTACTGCATAGCACAGGGAACTATATTCAATATCCTGTGACAAACCATCATGGAAAAGAATATTTTTTAAAAAAATGTCTATATGTGTATAACTGAGTCACTTTGCTATACTGCAGAGATTGGCACAACATTGTAAATCAATTATACGTCAATTTAAAAAAATTTTTTAATTAAAAAAAGAATGCTACATCAGTGATGCTGTTGGTAATGGGTGGGTTTTTGAGCTTCTTTGATTTGTCGAGATAGCTGTCTAGACCAGAGGTTCTTAACAGGGTCCGTGAGTAGGCTTCAACCCTTGATACACATGTACCCCATACCTAAATTCTATGCACATTTTCCTCCTATGCGCATTTTGCCAGGAGAGGCTTCTTGACTCTATCAGATTCTCCAAGGGCTTCAAGACCCAGAAAGGTTGAGGTCCCCCAGCGGAGGCAGGTCATACAGAGCTGGTTTCTGGGGTCCTGTTCACTCAGACTGGCTTCCGTTGGGAAGATAGCAGCAAACTGTAACATTCCCTTGTCCTGGCTCTGGATCAAAGAGGTCCCTCCATTTTGTTCTTACACCTGGGAGCCAGGGGCGGCCCGTGTAGCCTAGTTCCAAGGATCCGGGAGAGTTTCTGTTCTCATCTTGCCTTTCAGATGTTCTGAATGCCAGGATTCCCTCACCAACTGGTACTACGAGAAGGATGGGAAGCTATACTGCCACAAGGACTACTGGGGGAAGTTTGGGGAGTTCTGCCATGGATGCTCTCTGCTGATGACGGGACCTGTCATGGTGCGTGAATCCCTCCATCTCTGCCCCTCTTGGTCATCAGAGTCCATTGTCAGTACCTCCAGTTCCCCGTGGCCATTCATCTTCTGGTCTTCCCATCAGCCAAGGCCTCTCCCTTTATTTATTCAGTCATTTAACAGATTTTTTTTTAGTACCCATTAAGTGCCAGGTAAGGTCCTTCCCTCAAAGACTTAACAGTCCAGTGTTGGGGTGGGTGGGTAGGCAGGCAGGGAGGAGACACAGTACGATGGGATGAGGGCCTTAAAGGAGAGTATGAGCCTTTCTAGTGGGGATGATTACTTCTGGGATCCTGTTCTCATGGCTGAGACCGAAAGAGTTTTTTGCAGTCTCCGAAATGACAGGGAGGCACCCATCTGACCCTTTCTCTGGAAGCGCGAGGGAGGGGAGTGCCAAGGTAGATTATGACTGGGGTCTGTAGATCCTTGATGGGAGGTCCCTCGCCCATCCCTACCTTCACTCCAGCAGCAGTGACAACTCACTTCCTCCGCATGTCTGTCTACCCTTTTCCCCACCTGCTAACAGGTGGCCGGGGAGTTCAAGTACCACCCAGAGTGCTTTGCCTGTATGAGCTGCAAGGTGATCATTGAGGATGGGGATGCGTACGCCCTGGTGCAGCACGCCACCCTCTACTGGTAAGATGATGGCCCCGTGTCCATCCTTCCCTACAAGAGTGGCCAAGAGAGAGGGACAAGTGGCACTGTGAGTTAGGCAGAAAGATTACAGGGGTATCAGCATGCTGGATTCCTATCACAGCAATGCTCTTAACCAGGTCTGAAAGCTGTGAGCAAGATGATTAACGTCTCTGCCCTCTGTCCTTACCTACTGGGAGAATAACCACACTGCCCTGCAAGCCTCCCAGAGGAAGAGAGTGCCTGGGAGGGCGCTCTCGGAGAAGGATCCCAGAACATTAAAGGCAAAGACCCCTTAGAACTCACTCAGTCCAACTGCCTCTGTCGATAAAAGAAGTCAGGCTGAGGCCCAGTGCTTAATTTGAGTCAGAGGCAGAGTGAAGAGAACCCAGGCCGTCTCTCCCCCAGTCCCAGCCCACCCCAGAGAACCCAGGCTGCTTATTCTTGTCAGCTGGAATCGGGCAAGGGCAGTGAACATGGGGCTATGGATATTGTTACTTGAAGCCACGTGGGGGCTTCCAGGTGGGGCTGCGGGTTCTCAGCCCCCTTTCTGCTCCTCCCGCAGTGGGAAGTGCCACAACGAGGTGGTGCTGGCACCCATGTTTGAGAGGCTCTCCACAGAGTCTGTCCAGGACCAGCTGCCCTATTCCGTCACACACATCTCCATGCCGGCCACCACCGAGGGCAGGCGGGGCTTCTCCGTGTCCGTGGAGAGTGCCTGCTCCAGCTACGCCACCACCGTGCAAGTAAAAGAGTGAGTGTCTGGGGCAGGGGTTCTTGAGCAGAGCCCACAGATGGGCCTTGAGGGGATCGGAACCCCAGAGTCATAGCAGAGCTCCCCACATCTTCATCTCGTCTCTTCCTCCTGGGCTCACTGTACTGTCACCGTGCCTGGGCCTTGGCACTTACTGTTCTCCCTGCCTAGGTTCCTCCCCACCAGATACTTAACGCCAGAATTGCTCACCTTTCACGTGTCAAGTTTCAGATCATGTTTGCTCTTTGAAATTATCTGCCTTGGTTATGTTTGTTTATCATGTGTCCTCCTCACGAGTTCCTTCTGGAACTTAGTCTTGTTCAACGCTGCATGTCCAGGGCCTGGAACAGTGCCTGGCACATAGTGGGTGTGCATGGATTATTGTTTCGTTGGTTGAGTGAGTGAATGGAGGAAGGAGGAGAAAGAGGTTAAGACTCCATCCTAGGTCCAGGCCAGCGACCAGATGGGGGAAGAGTCTGTCTGCCTAATAACAGTAATGAGGCACTGTGTCTGCCAACCCTGCAGACGGTGACTGTGCACTTACTGTGTGCTGGGCACTGGGTGCTCACAGCAGAGGGGGGAGGTCCTGGGGTTGCGGGAGTGGGGTGAAGTCTGCTCTAAGCCTAGAACTGTGTTCAGGGCTGAGGTGGGAGTCTGTGGCTGTGTCTGGTGTAGATTGAGTGGTTGGGACTAGCCAGAGGGGGTCTGTTAAGTCATGGAGGGCCTGGATTATGGAGACTCAGCAGGTCTATTGAGGGATTTAAGCAACTAGGTGACACAACCAGGTGAGCATTTTAGAAGGATGGCTGCCGTGGAAGTGGGATGGGAGAGGAGCAGGCCTAGAGGTGCAGAGACCAGTTAGGAGGCTGATGCAAGATCCAGGCAGGGGATGTTGGTCACTATGGTGATGGAGGATTCTTCAGGATGATGAGGGTTGGGGGGCAGTGAGGGAACCCCACATGGGGAGGGTGCTGTCCAAGTTTCTGGCTTAGGCCTCTGGGTGAGTGGGGGTGCTCTTTACTGAGACGGGGCACCCTGTGAAAGGTGTGGCCTTTCGCTGTGAGTGGCCTGGGCCTTGGGGGCCAGTAGGGGCCTGGGGCCTGGTGAGCCATCCCTGCACAAGAGAAATTGGTCAGACACTTTTTAAAGATGCCTTCATCCCATCTCAACTCTTGTCTGGCCCAGGGTCAACCGGATGCACATCAGTCCCAACAACCGCAATGCCATCCACCCTGGGGACCGCATCCTGGAGATCAATGGGACCCCCGTCCGCACACTCCGAGTGGAAGAGGTACAGTGTGTCCTGTGGGAGTGGGACACGGAACAGACCCTCCGGGAGACCAGGCCATGGCCTTTACCTTTTCCTACCCCCAGTCTATCTCTTTGTCTTGCCAGTGAGCCTGTGACCACTAGTGACCTCCTGTGTCAGCCTGGCACGTTACCAGGGCAGCAGGGATGGCCTGCCAGACTGTCAGAGGGCACTGTGTGGCTAGTGGCAGCTGGAGGCCACACTGGCTTGGGTCATCTGGGCTGACAGTGGGTGACCTGCAGTGGGACAGCCTGTGGAGCCAGCCTTATACTGCTCTTGGCCACAGGTAGAAGATGCAATTAGCCAGACGAGCCAGACGCTTCAGCTCTTGATTGAACATGACCCCGTCTCCCAGCGCCTGGACCAGCTGCGGCTGGATGCACGGCTCTCTCCCCACATGCAGAATGCCAGACACTCGGACACCCTCATCCCCCTGGACACCAAGGAGAATCTGGAAGGGACACTGAGGAGACGCTCCCTGAGGTGCCACTTCCCACCCCGGCTCTGCGCTGTCCCATGCCGGCCCTCAGACGAGGTGGAGCCGGCTCTCAGAGGCCAGCAGAGTTAGGAAGGGAACCAGCTGGCCAGGGACGGGCTATGAGGATTGTGCTGACCCAGTTCCCCCGCCTCAGGGATCACAGTTCATAGCCGGGACCCAGCTGACTGCCAGGTTTCCCTAGAAACCAGAGGGTCAGGCTCTGTCCACTGAACTGAGCTGGACAGGAGGCAGCAGTGCTGGACCCCAAAGGATAGCATGGCCTGTGGGGGAAGCGTGGGGCTCAGAGGCTGGAGAAGGGGCACAGATAGGGTTAATAAGTGTAAAGACGTTGAAAACTAGAAAGCAAGAGGTGAATTAAAGTTGTTTTAGGTTTTCAAGAAGGGACAGGGAACCCTGGCGGTCCAGTGGTTAGGACTCCGAGCTTTCACTGCTGAGGGCCCGGGTTCAATCCCTGGTTGGTGAACTAAGATCCCACAAGCTGCGAGGCGTGGCCAAAAAAAAAAAAATGTCATAAACATAGTGGCTTTATTGCTCTAAAAATCATACACACTTATTATTTTAAAATTCGGGAAATGCAGACGGGTACTACAAAGATGTGCAAAATATCCGAAATCCCGTTTGCTTGTTTGGGGTGGTACTAGGCTGTCGCTCTAAGCCGGTCAGGGCTTAAATCAGGCAGGCATGGAAGGCGGTGGACTTCCATCAACAGTGCTGTCAGCTAGTAGAGTCTAATCCATCATTCCAGGTGAGAGGTACTTAGGATTCCCACTTTGAATGTGATTTTACCATGCTTAAATGGGCTGCAGATGTCTGCAGCCCCTAGACGACACATCTGTCTGATGTTAGAGTCCCCTCCCGCATCACAGCACCCTAACTACAGACATTGGAACGGACAGGGCGGACCTGAGGTTCCTGCCTCTAGGCTTTCCTGGCGGGTCTCTGAGGACTGCCCTGTCCCTACCCTCATCCTTCCTCATCCTCAGGCGCAGTAACAGCATCTCCAAGTCCCCTGGCCCCAGCTCCCCAAAGGAGCCCCTCCTGCTCAGCCGTGACATCAGCCGCTCAGAATCCCTCCGCTGTTCCAGCAGCTACTCGCAGCAGATCTTCCGGCCATGTGACCTGATCCACGGGGAGGTCCTGGGAAAGGGCTTCTTTGGGCAGGCCATCAAGGTGAGCACTGGTGGCAGCTGTGCCACCTCTCTGCCCCCCAGCCCTCTCACCTTCTTTTGGGGATTTCTTATCACATGGCCTCCCCGATGCTCTGCAGGATACCAGACCTCACTCCTGGCTGGAGGTGATGGTGTGAGGGCCGCACCCCTTCCCTCCCAGGCCACCGAAGGGCAGCATTGCTGCTGAAGTGAGCTTGGTGGACCTGGAGCCCCGGGTGGGGACGAGCTCTCCCGTGGCCCTCCTGCCTCCAGTCAGTGGGTGTCTTTAGGTGCCTAGAGGCCTCGGTGCTGGGAGTGGCTCCTGCCTCCCTGCTGAACAGTCTTGGGGACTAACCTCTCTTTCTCTCCTCCTCCTCTGCTGAGAGCTGGGAGGGGGGGTCAGGTAAGCCATGTGTCTCAGCCTTCGGGGCATTGGGGCTGGAGAGCTCACTCCCAACCCACCCAGCTCCCTGATGCATGTCTGTGGCACTGACCCTCCTGCCCCTAGACTCCTTTTCCCCCAGGGGACATGCTTCTGTGTCAGGTGACCAGAGACCCTGCTTGGCTTGGCAGCAGCCCCACCCCCCCGCCCCGCCGCCTCCTCCCACATGTCCCTTTTCTAGATTCTTGCTTCTCCTTTGTGCATGCCCAGCTCTCCAGGGAGGAGGGTGTGCTCCCCTCTTAGTCCCCCGGGGCCCATGCTGTGTGTTCTACACATGAGCTCTGTCAGTTTTATCCGGTTACTTCAGTGTGTCCTCCAGGGGATGGGATGGCCAGTTACATCGATTTTCACACAGTTCCCCAGAACCACCTCTGGTCTCTGCACCAGTAACAGTCACCCTCCTTTTAGGTGACACACAAAGCCACTGGCAAAGTGATGGTCATGAAGGAGTTGATTCGGTGTGACGAGGAGACACAGAAGACTTTTCTGACTGAGGTAAGAAGGGGAGTGTAGGGGTTAGGAGTTTGATGTCAGTGTTGGAAGACAGAAGTTGTTACTAAATAATGATTTCAATCCCGGCTTTTGGCACCAAAAAAAAAAGAAAAAAAGATTTCAAGAGGAAACTTAGTTTGGAGTCACTTTCTTAAGGCAGAAAAAATCATTTAGAGGAACGTCCCTGCCCCCTCTAAATTACAGCATAATTATTTGTGCAACAAACACTAAAGACAGCATGAGCTGGGTACCGCGAGATGTGGTTCAGAGGAGCTCGTGGAGTGTGGGGTGATGGACATGAACACAGACCAGTTCACTGCAGCTCGATGCTGTGACCCCACCTGAACGCCGTGCCCGGGGAGCCTGGCACCTTGAATGTTGACATGGTTCTCCCACCTCTCTCCATTGCTCCACTGGGTGCTGCCCTCCAGGCCTTGGGTCCTCCTACTCCAGTTCCCCCGATGCAGCTCCTAGAAAGGCAGGCTCCCAGGGGTGAGGCCTGGGAGGCCATTCCCGTCCACCTGGGGCCTTCCTCCACAGCACATGAGATAGGAGGTGGGAGATGCAGGTCACATTTGTCAATCTGACTCCCTGGAGGGAAGGGGTGAGAAAGAAACCACCCACCCTCCTTGGCCTCCCCTCCTTCAGGTGAAGGTGATGCGCAGCCTGGACCACCCCAACGTGCTCAAGTTCATCGGCGTGCTGTACAAGGACAAGAAGCTGAACCTGCTGACGGAGTACATCGAGGGGGGCACGCTGAAGGACTTTCTGCGCAGCGTGGTGAGCGTGCCACCCCCAAAGTTCCCAAGAGCCTTGGTGGGTTGTCTGTGGGACACCTCTGTCACCACTACTCTGGAACCATGATGGCCAGAGAGGCCCACTGCTTTGCCTACAAAGGGCCGTGCTGGGCGGGACTGGGCACAGGCAGGGAGGGTTTGCTGGCAAATCATGTTGACCCACGGGGCCCGGACCTCAAGTGGGACAGGGCCCAGAAGCCTCTGATGGGCATTCCTCCATCCTGTAGGACCCGTTCCCCTGGCAGCAGAAGGTCAGCTTTGCCAAAGGCATCGCCTCTGGAATGGTGAGTCCTGCCAACAGCCCTGCCAGCGGAGCAGGGGTATTGGGAGTGGGGGGTCAGGAGAGGTGCAGGGATGGCGGGCAGGCACTGAAAGGCAGAGACCCTGTCCTGGGCAGCCTGCATGGGCTGGGTCCTTCAGCACCTGTTTATCAAGCTTCTCTCTGTGCCAGTGAAAATTGCCCACAGCTGGCTGTTCTCAACTTACAACTCTACTCTCAAAGAATTCCCAGTCTTCAAGAGCAAACAGGGTATGGGCAAGGCGAACTGGAGAAGCAAACTAGCACGAGGCAGCCTGGCCCTGCTGTCACAGGGGCATCCAGGTGCTGAGGGCCCTTAGAGAGAGCAGAGAACCTCACTGCCTAGGAAATCAGAGAATTGGGAATTGTGTTCTAGTTGAGCCCTAAAGGAT
Source organism: Stenella coeruleoalba (assembly GCF_951394435.1). NCBI lineage: Eukaryota > Metazoa > Chordata > Mammalia > Artiodactyla > Delphinidae > Stenella > Stenella coeruleoalba. Next base: position 66,167,461 of record NC_137160.1, on the reverse strand, counting down.
GGGATGAGCCCAATTGCATGAAAGTTCCTCTTGGCAGAGAGGCCCCAAGGTTGGGGTGATGAGAGCAGCAAAGAGCTGGGAGGAGAAAGGAGGAAATAGTCTGTTTCACTGGGAAAGAATGGTGCCAGTCACAGCGATGGGGACAGTGACAACTGCCGAGTGCTTTCTCCAAGCCGGGCACTGAGCTGAGGGACTAGCACCTCTCATGACAGCCCTGGTTCCAGATGAGAAGCTGAGCTACACAAGGACGGAGCTAGGAGCTTGGGTCAGTTGGTCTGACCCCCAAGCCCGAGATTTTAATGCCTGCTGTTCTATGTGGGGTCCATGAAGACAGTATTAGACAGGGGGGACATTAAAATCCCTGCGTTTAAGCTAAGGAGTCCAGACTTTATTTAGGAAGCCAAAAAGACACACATATAAGATTTTTAAGCAAGAACATTTTGTGACCAGAGCTGTGCTGTTTTGAAGGTGACTCTGGTGTGGTCAGTAGGTTGGCGGGGAGTTGGGAGAACTCAGGGCAGGGAGACCTGGGTTGGGAGTCATGAAACCTTTCAGGTTTCTGAATTACAGTGGGGCTGTGGGACCAGGAGACTGGGAGGCAGGGTGGAGTCAGAATGGAGACTGGTTGGTAGTGAGAGAGCAGGGGTGGGGGGAGGTGGGCCCGGGGCGCCTTGAGGTGCCTAGAAGAACAGTGGTGTCGTCTACCAGACTGCCGGGGGAGGGGGGGGGGAGTGATGGTCGGGAAACGGGTTTGGGAAGAGCTAGGATAGGATAGGCATCTGCTGAGGCTGATGTGCTGGTGGTTCGTGGGGGTCAGCAGTGAAGAGAAGGTGGCTCTGAGAGGCGCTGACATTGAGGAGGCCGGAAGGAAAAGGCAGGCGTCTCGAGGGCAGGTGTCTCGGGAGAGGCATGGGTAGCCTCGGAGGAGGGGTGGCAGGCAGGTCAGGAAGAGCTCCCTGGGCGTGTGAGCAGCTCCAGGAGCCCAGGGGCCGGAAGCAGTGCTGTGGGGGTTGCAGGGGGCTGGGGGGTGGCTCCTTCCCCTCTTGCTGGGGAAGGGAAGGGAAAGGAAGTGGCTCCAGGATGACAAGAGCCAGAGGCGGAGGCCTGGAGGGGGGAAATAGCAAGTAGAGACCAGTTTGGAAACATTTGGGTAGGAAGAGGGAGAGGTCAAAGTGAGAGCACCGAATCCTCACCACTAGACCACAGGGAGTGGGGAGGGTGCTGAGTCTCAGGGGAGGGGGATGTTGGGAGCACAGAGCCAGTTGGACCAGGAGGAGGCCACTTGCCCTTTCACAGCAGGAAGGATCCAGAGTGGCTGAAGCCAGAGACTGGGGTGAGGGTGAGGGTGTGAAGGGGCAGGAGCAATGCACCCAGGTGGGGCATCTAAGTAAAGTGGGTAGAGGGGATGGAGGCTTGCAAGGGCCAGGGCCCAGTGGAGTCGGAGACTTGAGGAGAGAGCATCCACTGGGTTGGGTCAGTGAACAGAGGATGGGCAGGAAATGGCGTCAGGGAGAGGGGAAGCCCCGGCGGCCTTTGGCTTTCTGTTGTCGGTGGGACAAGGGAGTGACAGCAGGAGGGCTCTGGAGTCCGGGTTGGTTCCGAAGCTGGGTGGGGATGACCTGGGAGAAGAGCAGGTTCTGTGGCCCCCAGTTTCAGAGTCACCATCTGGTTGATTAACTGCCCATTGGCCTCAGCTCATACTTCTGTTCCAGGCCTATTTGCATTCGATGTGTATCATCCACCGGGATCTGAACTCGCACAACTGCCTCATCAAGCTGGTATGTCCCACCACTCTGGGCCTCCCCAGGGCGGTCCTCCTGGCCTCCTTGTCACCAGGGAGACTGTCCCCTATTGCTTTAGACCAGAGGTATCACCTAGGGCTCCTGTCTTGCCCCTCCTGCTGCCTCCAATGCCCTCCTCTGTCTTCCAGGGGCTTCCTAACACATGCCGACGAATCCCACCTCCTCCCAGTAGCAGCTTTGAAATCCTTTGGTTAAAAGGGACTTGAGAAGTTCCTTAACTGTACATAGAACCCTGTCGCTTTTCCTGGTTTTGCCCTGTGATGGTGAAAGCAACTCACTGAGGACCCAGTTTTACAGCCTTGGCACCTGAAGCCTCAGCCCAAGGCCACAGAGCTAGTAAATTCACAGTGACTGGTTTGGGGCCAGCCTCCGTCCTCGTTGCTGGTCAGCTTTGGCTGTTACAATGTTACTACTCCTGTTGACTTCCAGTGTGGCTTCCTGGGTGTCCACTTACTGGCCCTGGCTGTGCCCTCTGGACTTACACCAAACAGTCTTAATCCCTTTTCCACATGACTGCCTTGTAGCTGTTTGAAGAGCTTATCTCCCCTACGTCCCCCCACTGAATGCCTCCACCTTGTCTTTTTCTGTCTTATCCTGGTTCTAGCCACGGCCTTAAATCTTTCTGGGAACAAGGCAGGATGAGAAAAACACAAAACAAAAGAAATCCTCTGTCCTGCCTCTGAGTTCCACTCTCCGGGTCCCAGAGCCTTACCCCTCCAGGCTCCAGCGCCTCTGCTGAGAACACCCCCAGGCCTGGGGAACCTGCTCTGTGCAGAGAGCAGACAGTGAAAAAACAAACGCCGAGCCCCATTCGCTAAGACAGCCCTTTGCTACACTCCTTTTCTCCCCTTCCCAGTGGCTGCTTTTGGGAATGTCCCCACCAGGTGCTAACCTGGCCCTTGTCCTCCCAGGACAAGACCGTGGTGGTGGCAGACTTTGGGCTATCACGGCTCATAGTCGAGGAGAGGAAGAAGCCCCCAGTGGAGAAGGCCACCACCAAGAAGCGTACCTTGCGCAAGAGTGACCGCAAGAAACGCTACACGGTGGTGGGAAACCCCTACTGGATGGCCCCTGAGATGCTGAATGGTGAGTCCTGACGCCCCAGAGGGGAGGTGGGGCCGCATCTCTCAGCGGAGCCCTGGGGGCTTCAGGGGAGGCCTGTGAAGTGTAAGGCCAGGTACCCAGAGCTGAGGGCTAGATGGTTTTTATCCCCTGCCAGGCTGGACCTCATAAACCCCTCCCTCCCTGAGCTCAGTCCTGCGAGCTGGCCAGTGCCCCATTCTGGGCCCACGCTGCGGTCTGACTGTGGCTTTTGAGCACCAAGGGTAGCTGAGAGCTCAGGCTGTTTATTGCCTTTTCTTCTCTCTCCGTGCTGAGAACTGAAGTGTGGCGCCCCCTTGTGGATAATGCTCTAACCAGCCAAAGATGCTCATTGGATTCTTGAACCACACAGGGCTGTGAGGCCTCAGAAATGGTCCGATACACCCTTTCTGGAGTCTGCAGCCCAGAGAGGTTTAGGAATCTTCCCAGGAACACACAGCAGGCAGTGTCAGGGTCCATGTGAACCCTGGTCCAATTCTCTTTCACTATCCCATGCAGTTTCATCCTGGGCAGTGTTGTTTCACAAGATTTCTCCAAGGCAGCCCACACAGGACTGAGGAAAGGTGATTTTCAGATGGTGTCTATCCAGGGCAGCCTTTGGGGCATCCCCACAGAAGCTATTCTAACCCTGTTTCTTGGCTGTGGCCTGACCTGGCTCTAGACTCAGTGCAGAGCAGAGAAGGGACTAAACCTAATAGCCTGCTCTCCTGTGTTCCCCAAGGAAAGAGCTACGATGAGACCGTGGATGTCTTCTCTTTTGGGATTGTCCTCTGTGAGGTGAGCTCCTGCATGGAGGCCGGGACTGAGGCAGCAGGCCCAGCAGCTCGGCCCCCTAGTCAGAACTGGGGCTCCTCCTCCTCCTAAGATGAGTAGCTTGCCATAAAATCAACACCAGTGGAGGGTTGTGTAGTTTATCACAGATCTGTTGACACCTTCGAGTCTCATTGGTGCCATGAGAAGGATTGGGCCGGGCTTATTCAGGTGAGGAAGCTGAGGCTCAGAAAGGGGCAGTGGCTTGCTCTTGGTCACATGGCCAGTAAGGGGGTGGGCGGGACACGAAACTTCACCAGGAAGGGCAGGAGGTTGTCCTTCTAGCTCTTGGGCCAGATGTAGCCTTTCCCTCTGTGCCACCTTCCCCAGGCACTCGTGCTGCCCCCACCCTCAGCCCAACAAGGAGCAGCAGACACTCCAGGAAGCGCTGGCCCATGTGGCACAGCGCTAGGCTCTGTGGGGTGCAGAGTGAGTCACGGAAAGAGTCCTGCCCTCAGGAGCTTAGCTCAGTCTGTCTTGAAGCACTGAGTCGAGTACATACATTCAAAGGCTTCTGTGCTTCCCACGGAGTGAGATGTGGTAGAGGAGACAAGAGGGACGGTTGGAATGATGAAGGAAGGTTTTTAAAAATATTGTTCTCTAACAGAGATCACTTGAGCACCTACTGCGTACAAAGCACTGGTCTGGCGCCAAAGGGTTTCAGACTTGAATCAGACCCAGCGCCAACCTTCTCAGGGCCTAAACTCTGTCAGGGGACACAGACAGAAGGGTACAGAGCAGGGCAGGGATGGGTGGGTGGAAGCTGCTCCTCCAGAGGCCAGTTGGGAATATTGTGCTTCTGCTGCATTGAGGCCTCTTCCAAACCCTCCTCAGTAACCACACTCTCAGTCGAGAGACAAGTCTGGATTAGCAAGATTTGGAGAAACGGGGGAGGTGGAGCCCTCCAAGGACAGTTTTTACCTCCCTCTTCTGACCATCCTTCCTGTCCTGTCCACACACCAGCATGGCCCACCCCTGCCATGCGGCTGTACATCAGCAGCCCATTCCTGACCACTGTCTTCCCACCTGCAGATCATTGGGCAGGTGTATGCAGATCCTGATTGCCTGCCCCGAACACTGGACTTCGGCCTCAACGTGAAGCTCTTCTGGGAGAAGTTTGTCCCCACGGACTGCCCCCCAGCCTTCTTCCCCCTGGCCGCCATCTGCTGTAGACTGGAGCCCGAGAGCAGGTTGGTATCCGCTCCTGTCTGCCAACCCGCATGGTCCTGGGATGCTCGCCCCTGCCTTCAGCCATCCCCAAGCCCTTCCCAGGAACTGGGGTGGTAAAAGCCTTGAGTTCGAGGATGGCTGTCAACCACCGAAGCCACCTGACAACCCTGACATGCCAGTCGAGGGGACGGGAGACGAGGGTATCGTAGCAAGTGACCTGGATGTAACCCAGAGACAGCTGTTAAAAGAAACTTTAACAGCAGGAAATTCACCCAAAGCTACACCATGCTAACAGCATAAGTGTCTCCATGTTTCCATATTCCCACGTCCATGTCCAAATACATATGTTTTGTACATTTATAATGTCAAATAGAGAAAAGCTTTACATTTTGCTCTGCATTTTGTCACTACCCAGTATTCCAGATTATCATTTTTGTTGACTATGGAATTCACTAGGAGACTGTATGAACACATAATATACATAATGTAGATGTTCAGGTTTTTCCAGTTTCTCCTTACAATAGGTGTTACTACTGTGAGCATCTTTATGCGTTTAGCCATTTTCTTCCTTTAAAGAAATCTTTTAAAATTACCTTTATTCTTCTCAGGTTATAGCTTTCATTATTACCAAAGTTATTCTGAGTCTTTTTAAGTTTGTGCATTAGAAAACTAGAACCTTTGTGCTTCTGCTATCAAAAATTATGTTTCTTTTAAAAAACAAATTCAAACATTACCAAAATATATAGGACAGGAAGTATACGTTTTCTATAATCTCCTGAGCAGTGTGCCCCTCAGCACTCCCCACTCCCCAGCTCCATACCCCCCAAGATAACCAGTTGGCACATAACCTTTATTTTTATTTTTTTATTTTTTTAAATAGTTACATTGATTTTGTTTTTTTATTTTTATTATTTTTTTTTAATGTTGAGCCTTCTTTTAATTTATTTATTTTTATTTTTGACTGTGTTGGGTCTTCGTTTCTGTGCAAGGGCTTTCTCTAGTTGTGGCAAGCGGGGGCCACTCTTCATCGCAGTGCATGGGCCTCTCACTGTCGTGGCCTCTCTTGTTGTGGAGCACAGGCTCCAGACGCGCAGGCTCAGTAGTTGTGGCTTACGGGCCCAGTTGCTCTGTGGCATGTGGGATCTTCCCAGATCAGGGCTCGAACCCATGTCCCCTGCATCGGCAGGCGGACTCTCAACTGCTGTGCCACCAGGGAGGCCCCCAACCTTTATTTTTAAATGATTTCCGAAGATCCACTTTAGACTTGGGATTTGCTGGTGGGAGGCTCTGAATCTTGTTCCTTCATGGACCAAAGGACCAAAATCCTTCAGTCACACCAGAACAAGAGCATGAGGAGAAAGTGTTAAGCCACACAATATTCGCTTGCTAATATCCCTTCTCAGTCATTGTAAATGTCTGTTTAATTCAGACAATATTACTGAGTGCCAGACGCTGCGTTCGTAAGCTCTGGGATGCTGCAGTGAACAAAACCAAGGGGCCTGCCCTCCGGGGACTCACATTCTAACAAGGGGAAGTGATAAACAATAGATATGACAAACTGTGTTGCATATGAGGAAGTGACAGATGCTATGGAAAAAGGGGTCAAGCCGAGGAAAGGATTGTTTAGGGTGCAAGTTATACAGAGTAGGCCTTGCCAAGAAGGTGACAAGATATCTAAGCAGAATCAAGGAGGAGGCGGGAGAGTAAGCCTGAGGTGTCGGGTTCCAGGGCAGCTGAGCTGTCTCCAGGGCACTAGGAGCCAGGCGTTTGCTTTACTCCTTGGGAAGGGCTACCAGAGTCTATGAAATGCCCCTCCCGGGGCAGATCCATTGATGTGGAAACAGTCTGAGAACTGGAAAGGATCTTTAAAAGGGTACTTAGTCCAGTCCCACCTGTGATGGTTGCATTTTCTCCAAGACGTGGGATGGGCTTTCTTTCTCCTGGACTTGCTTTTTTTGAGCTGCCAGACCAGCCTTCTCCCAGTGTTATTATCTCTCATCTTTACAGCAACATCCTACGCAGTTACATGACCCCTGTTTCCCACAGAGGTACACCAAGGTTAAGGGGCTTGCCCAAGGTCAGACACCCAGGAAGCAGTGGAGCCGCAGGCCTGGGTGCCTTCTGTGCCACCCTTTCTCTCCCCCCGCCACCACCCCCGTATCTCACCTGTCTCCAACTCCTTTTCTTTCTAGACCAGCATTCTCCAAATTGGAGGACTCCTTTGAGGCCCTCTCCCTGTACCTTGGGGACCTGGGCATCCCACTGCCTGCAGAGCTGGAGGAGCTGGACCACACAGTGACAGTGCAATATGGCCTGACCCGGGACTCGCCCCCCTAGCCCCGGCCCAGCCCCCTGCGGGGGGGCGTTCCACAGCCAGCACTGCCCCCTCTGCGCCCCATCCCTGCTGTGGGCAGGGCCTTCCGCGCTTCCTGTGGATTGGCAGCTTGTTTAGAAGCAGAACCAGCCATCCCTACTACCTCCCCAGGAGGCGAGCGGGTGCAGCACCAGGGAAGCCACCTCCACAGGTTCTGGGGCCTGGTTACTGTCTGTAAATCCAACACTCGCCTGAAAGCTGTGAAGAAGAAAACAAACTAACAAACAAAAAAAAAGCCTGGTCCCCGTGCCAGGAGGAATCTGTTACTCATGACCACTCGGGAACTCCCTGGCAGTGGATTCCGGGAGGCTCTTGCTTACACTAATCATTGTGACCTGGACCTGCTGGGCAGGATCCCAGGTGCACCTGCCTGTGGGCTCTGAAGCCTCTGATCCAGCTGGTGCAGAAGGACTTCTCATGAGAGCGTGGCGGAGTGAGCGGCCATCCAAGGATGTGAAGTGACAGTGGTGCTACCCCCTTCCACGCCACATCCTGCCCTCCCCTGGGCAGGGTCAAGGGAGTAGGTTTTGAAGGGTCCCTTAGTCGGTTTGTAGTGTGTCCGGCCAGGAGTCAGGGGAAGGGCTGGTTTCTGTTCACCTCCCGGGCCCAGGGGCCACATCAGCTCGAGGGGGAGCTTCCCCCCGTGTTCTCAAACTGAGCGGCTGGAGACTGGCTGGGAACTTCCTTTCTGCCTCCCACAAGCAGTCAGCCACAAGTGCAGGAAGAGGCTGGGGCTGGAAGGAAAGAGGCCCTGCCTGCTAGAAAGCTCTAGTATCCTGGCTGCTGTCACTCACACCCTGGTAGGCACCTCAGGAGCCTGGGATTTTGCTAGGTGGGTTCTGGAGGACAGTGTGGCTGGTCGCAGGCCCAGTGTATGGGGCGGGGTGCTGGGAATCTCAGCAGTCTCCCAGCCTTGTCCTCGTGGCAGCCGATGCTCACCCCTCACTGTGCCTGATCCAGGCAGCAGCTTGGGTGGCAAGATGTGGTGGCAGAGTCCCAGAGCAGAGGTGCTGCGGGGGACATCTCCCCGAGCCGGGCTTTCTGGCTTCTACCTCCCATGTTGGCTGGCCCAGCTCATGAGCTCCTGGCCCCAGTCTCCTGAGCCACAGCTCACAGCTGTGGGTGCTGAAAAGCCCAGGGGACACCCTCTACCCTGGCTTCCAGAGCTGGGGTGGGGTCTTGAATACAAGTAGATTTGCCTCCCCATAAGTGGGACCTTGCACCATATTTAACAGATTAGGAGTGGGTTTGGGATCTTACTGCAATGGTGGTTATATTGGGGGGGGAGGAGGTGGGTGGGAGTGATGCAGGAGAACGGTTGCTGTTCAGACTATCTTGTTATATCTGTGGGGTGTTATGTGAAACGCTGTACATAGACCTGATGAGTTGTGGGACTAGATGTCACCTCTGGCCAGAGTTTCCTTGCTGTCTAGACCATACTTAAGTGTGGAGTGTGCAGGTTTGCTGTAGGGTCGAGCCCTGGGCTCCCGGCAGCGGGAAGGCCAGCATTGTGTGGCTGGTGGTGCCTCAGTGGTCCCCACAAGTGTGGGGGAGTGGGCCCAAGCGGGGCCATTGAGCAGACCAAATAAATTAAGCAGTTAACATAACCGACCATGCTGAGAGTGAGAGAGTGACTTGTGGCCTGGTTCAGGGAGATGCACGTGGAGGGTGTGCTGGCCACTTTGACCCCTCGGCAGGGACTTCTCGTGCCCCCCACCTCTGATTCTCCTCCTTACACAGACACCAGCCTGCTCCAGAGAACATGCACGACCCACCTAAGGCAGCCCCGGCCTTGTAGCAGGTCTGACTCCCACCTCCTGCCTGAGTCATCCCTTCAGGGCCATACGCTGCCGCCCTCTGACATGCGTGCGCTCCCATAGCCAGGCTATCCTGGAGTCCTCTGGAGGGCTGGGTGCCACCTTCATTAAAGGAAGAAATGCATGCAAGTTACCCCCACCCCTGGTGTTTCCCTGCAAGTACTCAGGGGGAGACCTGTTTCTTGCTTCTGCACATGGGGTCTGTCGTGGAGGGTGACGGCTGGGCAAGATGTTGCGATCTGGCTTTGTAGGATCCGGGGCACACTAGGCATCCACATACCCAAAGGTGATTTCTCCAAAAGCTGGAGTCCAACTGAAGGGCAGGATCTGCTTCCTAGAAAAACTGATGCTCTAGGGTGCCCCTTGCTTCTAGAAGTATAGAGCAGTGTCTGAGTATGGGTAGAGGTCACCCTAAGTGTTCCTAGAGGCTGAGAACCTACTGCTAAGTCCCTGCTAAAAAACCCAACGAACTCCCATTGGTAGCTTCTTCTGGAGCCCTAGGAGCCACCCCCGCAGGGACCTTCCACAGCCCAGAGCTGCTCCTGGGAGCCTGGAGACTCTTCCCCCATCTGCACACCTATCCCTCCTTCGGCTGCTACAGCACCACCACCCACCACCCCGTCTCCAGCCCCTGCCAGGGGCTGCCTGGATGTTCGTTTTAACTATCTCCACCTCGGAAAGAATGCTGACGGGAAGAGGATTTGCAGTGACCAGCCTCCTTTGGGATGCCACATACCATCTTCCCTGCAACTTCGACCTGAAAAGCTCCTGATTGCGACGCCCAAACACGGAGGCTGCAGTTCCCAACCATCCAGCTGCTGCTGCCTCCTAGGTGCAGGGCCCGAGTGAAGGACAGAGAGCCAGAGCTTGCCATGCAGGTGTTGACAAGGTAACCAAAAACTTCCCAACTTTTGGGAGGAGGGTCCTGATACCCCACAAAAACTTGGCAATATGGAGTCGTCCTTTTTTTTTAATTTATATAAGTCGAATGCAGAGCAATTTCCTGCACTTTATAGGCAGGTGTCAGAATGAGGTATATAAAACATGTACACAGAGAAATGCTTTTATAGAAAAGTAGAAACCAGTAATGTTCTCTTCTGCATCTCTACCAACAAGGGACCCCCTGAGGCCTAGGTCCCCTCAGCAAATCACTTCCAGGAACATCCTGCCGGAGAGACTGGGCCCCACTAACCCCTCTCCATGTGAGGCAGTGGCAGGGCTTTGGGAAGGAAGCTCTGTGGACGGAAAGCAGTGCTAAGGCCTCCGAGCGTGATACCAGGGCCTCAGGGCTGGCCGTGCTGGTAGCTTCTTCTGTGACCGTGAATGTCAGTTTCCACTTCTGGCCCCTCTGTCCAAAAGGCTTCGGGCACCCTAAGGTCCCTCAATGGTTCTATGATTATTTTACAAGTTAGGGGTCGTGGCCCTCGCCCTATTGACCCCACAGGAAGGCGCTGTCCTGGAGGCTACAGAGCCACCTGCAGATTTGGGCCGAGGCAGGTGCCAAGTCCTGAAGCCCCCTCCATCACCCTGCCTCCGAGTGGGTTTCCAGGTTAACCTCTCAGAAGCAGTTCACAAGGCCTCACCCACAGTGTCATTCCCGTAGGTTAGCTGGCTGCTGTCTCACCCCTGAAGAATGAAAGGTCACTATCCACCCCGAAGAGAGACCGTCTGGGACACCCCAGGTCCACTCGGGTCCTGTGGCCTGAGGCAGCTGCAGATACTTCTTTACCCTCTTCCTAAGTGGAATGTTCAGTGCGCTTCTTCCCTTCCTTTACTTTCAAAACAGGAAGAGTCCCTGGGCCCAGCCCACGGTTGTCAAGGCACATCACTGCCAGCAGCCCCCCCGCCTAGATCCCGTTCTCAACCCACAGTTCTGACTTTCGTACAGACTTATTTCCATTTCTCAGAGGTCTGCAGGGAATTGCATCCCAAATATTTAAAAAACTAAATATCTTTTTTAAATACTGCCTCTCAACCTACATGACCTGAGCTGTGAATAACAGCGTGCACCACTCAAGCCCAAGGAGAACACATGGGGAGGCAGAGGCTGAGGCCATCTCGGACAATAAAGCACAGAGGAGCTGGGGGAGCTCCTTGTCCATCCCTGGTTCAGTTCCGGGGCACTGGAAGGCCCTGTTGGCAGCACTGCTGTGGGGACTGCCGCTGCCTCCATCCACGGGCAAAATCCTGCTCCATGGGATGGAGAAACAGCATTGGTAGGACCCCACCCAGCCTCACCCTCAGCCCACAGTACCACCTGCTTGTCTTAGGATTCACCAAAAACAAACCAAAAAAATAAGTGGGGGTTTTTAGCCACAACAAAAAGTGTAGATCCTCCCAGCTGTAGGTGGGTAGGCGGTCCTGCACCACTGTCTGCATGGGCTCCTGCCCATCATGGGGGGCTCAGGCGCCTGGAGTGCCCGCCTGGCCCATGAGGGGGGCACTGCCCTCCTGAAGGTCAACTGGAGTCTGGCTGGCGTGGACCACAATGGTCTTCTCATCCACGATCTCACAGTTGGGGTTGGTGAAGGCAGACAAGGGCAGGGTGATTCGTTGCATCTCCCTCTCACACACCTTCCGCTCATGCTGCTCTTTCAGGTCCTTGCCCCTGGCAGGAGAAGAGGGAAGCGTTCAGGCTTTGCCTCCTGCATGGCTCTGCTCCTAAGGTGGCATCTTGAGGCCCAGCAGGGGCAGGGGCTGGCCATGGTCACAGCCAGTCAGTGGCTCATGGCCTAGATTTCTGTTCTGCCAGACTGCCTTAACTCAGCAAGGAGCCCCTAAACCTCATCTGCATGAATCTCACACAGCTGCAGTGGGGCTCAATGAAGATACTGTGTAGGAAAGAGACTCTTACAGCAAGGTGGAGTTTTGCTTTTTCAGCCCAAGGTGCCACAAGACCCAGAGAATTTTCAGCCCTCACCTATAAAATTGTCCAGAAAACTGACCTGACCATCCTGTTCTGAGACATCTTATCCAAAATTTCCAGAAGCTGTGAGCCCTGGCTAGAAACAGGGACCATGCAGGGGCCAAAAAGGACTCTGAGGGCTGCTCAGGTCAATGGGAGACAATGACCATGGGACCCTGAGTTTTCACACGCCTTCCAATTCTCATGGTGCTCACTGACCCAATCAGGCCCTGATATTGCCCCATTTCACACACATGAAGTGCTCGCTTCATGCTAAGAGCTTTACGAGCGTTATCTCACTTCATTCGGAACCCTAACAATTGGGTCTTATCATTCATTTTATAGATGAGGAAATAAGTCCAGAGAAACTGAACTCTCTGAATGACATGGTGGGCTCAAACCCAAGTCTGTCAGACTCAGGCTGATGCTCAACAGAAGTTCTGACCCGATCAGGGTCACCCCCAAAGAAATAGTGAGGCAGAGACTCACACACCCAGTCTTCCAGCTGCACATGTTCTGCCCACCCCACGGGACCAGGCCACCCCCACTGCAAGCCAAAGGGCTTGGTGTGTGCCTAGCGCACTGCACACCAGAACCAGCCCCCAGCACGCAGGTCAGCATCGTCTGACACAGCCACTAGATAAGTGGGCTCAGCTGTCAGAGGAAATCTTTCCGGAAGGAGCCCACCCCAAAGAGGCCTTGAAACAAGTAGCCAATGGATGGCTTGGTGCAGCAACACAGGCCTGCTTCAGACTCCCTGGGGAGACGGCCAAGATCAGATGGATTACACAGCCATCACCATGTGAGGTGCGATGACAAAAGTGTCCAGAGACGAGAGTAACACTGAGAAAACAGCAGGGGCTGGACAGGGAAAAGCTGGCACAGGTACCTCACAACTGTCTTTAAATAAACCAGTTGTCTGTACTTGGAGCAGCCCAGCCTTGGCTGTGTGACACTTGGCCTCGGGGAGCCTTGGTTTCTTCATCTGTGAAATGGGGATAATATCTGCCTCCAAATAAGATAATGGATGGGAAAGCATTTCAAAAACAGTGGAACTGCTGTAAAACTCATAGGAGGCTGTTATGATTTGCCCTGAAAACGACTTGACTCACCAAGCAACGTTATCTTAATCTGGGTTCCCAAGGGAACTCTCCTACTGACCAGCCAAGGTGAGTATTATTTGTGTGACCTCAGCCACTCCCCTTCTCTTGGGGCCTTCATTTCATCATCTGTAAAACAGGGAGTTGGACTTGTTAACCTACACGGACCCTAACATTCTGTGAGATCCCACACATGACATGTGCCCTGACTCCCTATTTCTCACTGTAAGGTCACAGAAGGCAAACCTGTAAGCTCATCTTCCTGACTCACCCTGGGTGGCCAAGTTTCTGAATGTGTAAGCCTGCAGCTCCTACCCATCCTCATCAGGCTCTGTACTGGACACCACCAACCCCCGCAGCAGAGGACCTCCCAGAGCACCCAGAGGGGCCATGGAGGGCCATGAGGACAGGCTGTCTGGACCAAGTGCATTCCCACTCACAGCCTGAGATTCACTTTGCCCCTGGGCACTGCCCATTGGTTACAGCTGCCGCCGCATCGAAGAAAACACCTACCTCTGTAATGAAAAAAATGCTAGATTCTTCAAGTCTGCCCATGTAGGGAGAAACTTGGAAGGTCTTGGTTTAATTTTATTAAGGGAGCCCCCAAGCCAGCAGAAGACCAAAAGGCCATTTACAAAAGAAGGAGAGTATCTGCCAAGAGTCTTGGGCCAGGCCTGAATTTCAAAATCTAAGGGGCTGGAGGAAGAGGGAAAGCAGGAACTCATGCTTCCTGAGGACCCACTAAGGTGCCAGGAAATGGCCTTCCCATCATCCAGCATGAGAAGAGCTACCTATGCACCTACTGGATGCCACACACTTTATACAGGTACCATCTTGGTCCACTTTCCACCCAACTTTGCAAGACTGCAAATATCACCCACATTTTATAGAAGAAAGTGAGGCTTTGGAGTCTGACTCCAAAGCCCTGCTTTCCTCAGCTACCTCCTTTATCAAGCATCCAGCTGTGGTCAGCCGAGCCGTTGATAATGGTCAGGCTGCATCATACACAAGTCTTTAGGGCAGGGGTGGGGTCCCCAACCCCCAGGCCGTGGACTGGTATCGGTCTGTGGCCTGTTAGGAACTGGGCCACACAGCAGGAGGTGAGCGGCGGGCAAATGAGCTGAAGCTTCATCTGCCGCTCCCCATCGCTCGCATTACCGCCTGAACCATGGCCCCCCCCTCCACCCCCGTCCGTGGAAAAACTGTCTTCCATGAAACCGGTCCCTGGTGCCAAAAAGGTTGGGTACTGCTGCTTTAGGGGGGAAAAATCAATTTGGATTAATGGGGCAGAGCCGGGCTGGAAGAGCAGCCAAGGGTAATGAAGGAAGCAGGTGCTGGGACTCATCTGGATGACAGTCTCTTCCATTTAGAAGCCTCAAAACACACCCAACCCCACGTGCCTCCTGTTAATGGTGCCTGTGAGTCCTGGAGGTGCGGTGGCTGCCCCCAGCCCTTCTGAGGTCTGAGAGAGGCCAGCAGGCCTGCTGCACTGACCACCAGGCGGCTCAGCCCCTTCTCACCACCTTTTAGGGGTAGGGGGGGCAGCCAGGCTGTTGTCTGGCAGCCAAGAAAGAACAAAAGACTTATTCACTGACTCAGCTCCTCTCTTAAGCAGGCAGAGTGGTGTTGACTTACAGTTTTTCCCTTGCCTTTGTATCAGAAAATAAATACTCCCTCCAGAGCCAGAGCACAGACGCTGCAGGGGCAGTGGCAGGGGCAGGGAGCTGCAGACTGGCCACCTGAACCTCGTGGCCCAGACAACCAGGACAAAGACCCGCCAGGCTGAGCCCTCACGGCCCCCACTTGCTGCCCTGCCTCCCTTGAGAGGAAGCCTGGTACTGCCTGCTCCTCCCGGCCAGGGGAAAGCTCTCTCCCTGGCCTTTGTGGGGAGGGGGATAGGGGGGCTCATGGCTTGCAGTAATTCTATCCTGACTGCTCTGGGGCCAGGACTGGGAGCTGGGCTGGCCTGAGAGAGCAGGTGTGGACTGAGCTGCTGCCTGTGTCTGACATCCTCTTTGGGGGGTTGATTGGAGGCACCCGAGACCTCCTTCAGGTAACACGGGTTCCTTCAAATTATTATGTAACTCTGAGCCACTGCTCCCTTCCCAGTCAGAAGCAGTGCTGTGCCACACTGCTGCTCAGGACAAGTTTCTCAAGGCAGCTAAGGTTAGGAACACCAACTGTCTGCCCAAACTACACTAATTTCATCCTCACAACAAACCTATGTGGCATCTATTAGGATCTCTGTTTCAGAGATGGGAAGGCAGATGCACAGAGGTTTAATCATTTATTCAAGCAAATGGTGGATTTGGGATTTGAACTCAGTACTGCCTGCAGCCACCACCAGGTAATATCGTCTTTTTTTAGGCAACGTTAGAGCTGGGAGTATCATCACTAATCTCCTGCCCCTATTTTACATATGAGGAGATCAGAGAAGGTAAATGACTTGTCCACTGTCACACCCAGAACTGGGTGTTCCAGAACTAGATCCTGGTTCTTTTAACTTTTAAACCCAGCTATTTTATTTTGAAAGTTCCAATTTTTCCTACTGTCCTATGCAATCCAATGCAAATTGGCATGAAGTTCCTGGGCCTCGCTGGACTTTTGGGAGATACTGGCAATCCTTAGACACACCTTATTGGCTGTGTAGCTTGGACACAGCACTTAACTTCCCTGGCTCTCAGCTTCTCACTGTAAAACGGTGTAAAAGTGGTCCTTCTAGTGTGGTCCTGAGGCTTGGGCGTGATCATCAGGGAAGGGTATTCAGTGGGGCCTCGCTTATTAAGAAAGCATGCAATAAATGCTGGCAGCTAGTGGTTATTTAACCTGATTGGTGTTCTACTGTTTACACGTAATACTTAATGGTAATCTGGGGTGGGTATGTGTGTGTGGAGTGGGGATACAGCCCCACTGAACAGACAAGAAACAAGAAATGGAGGTGCAGGGAAGCAGCAGGACCTGCGCTCAACAGCGCTTTCCAGAACACTGTTTTCTGACTCTGGGGAGAGATAGGGGCTGAGAGCTTGCCTCCAGCCCACATGTGGTTTCCTGTTGTACAGTCTGTGCTCAGAGCACTTTTGACGAGGGAAGGGGTGGTCCGATGGTTAGTGACGGGGAGTCTGGTGACTTGGTGCCTCGCCCTGAGTTTACAGGAAAATAAACACAAGGCCTTGGGGCAATCCTGTGACAGCCTGAAGGAACAAATCTAGAAGAAAAAGGCTTGGCTTCCTCATTGGGCCTAAGAACTGAGCTTGCAATTAAGGACGTTTAGCAGTCAGTTCACGCACCTGGAGGCCTGGACACTGTCACAGGATTGGAGGAGAGCCAACTGCTATCCAGTGGCTGAAGAAGGAGGAAATATTTCAACAGCTAGACTCAGCCAACACAGTTTGGGTCTGACTACGAACTATAACCAGGGTCTCCCCATCATTTCCTCTGACTCTGTGAAATGACAAGCAGGTGCCTCTGGACCTGCCACGTCAACCATCCCACTGAGGGCAGCAACCTTGCACTAGGAGTCAGGAGACACTCTCAGGTCAATACTTCCCCTCTCTGAACTGTGCTTCCTGAATCACAGACGATCAGAGAAGCATTGGGGCCCAGAGAGTGCTAGTGCAGTACCCACATTTTACAGAAAAGAAAAATAGCTATGGTTTACTGACCACTTACTATGTGCCAGGCAGTCGCATCCTCAGCTACAGCAGTGCCCTGGAGTAGCAAACAGAAGCAACTTGCCCAAAGTCACACAGATCGCTAGTTAGTGGCAGGGCTAAGACTTAACTCCACCAAATGCTAGGTGTGTGACCTCAAGCAAGGTACATATCCTCTCTTGTCTCAGTTTCCTAATCTGTAAACTGGGGATAATAACAGCATTTACCTCATAAGGGGTGATTGCGAAGATTGAGTTAAAGTGTGCGTATCATTTGAAGCAGTGCCTGGCCTCTGGTAAATGTTCGCTACTGCTGCTATTGTTGTTATTATTCTTACCCAACACTTCCCCTTTTCCATCTGTAAAATGAGGAGGCTGACTACATTGCCCTAAGGACACCTCAGTTTATTTAATGCTGGGTGACCCACTGGGGCTGTGGGCTCAGACATGGTCTTCACCACTGGAAAATGCAGGCCACCACATCACTTCCCTTATAGGAAGCCTTCCCAGACCATAGAAAAGAAGCATCACACATACTCTGGACTAGAAGTCAAATCCCCTGATTTTGCCCAAGATTTTGCAAATAATTTTCCCAGAGTTAGCTAGTGCTGTAAAAACGGGCATAACTCTGGCTTATCATCATGCATCTGTCACTGGCTTTGAGACCCTTTTCCACATGGCATCTCAGGGGACCTCTCAAAATAAGCATTCCTCCTTCTGCCGTCCCAGCCACAGGTCATGTCCCTGAGTTTCCCAGGTAGCCTCTCTGGCTTTCTCATATGTGGTGTAGAGCAGCTAACAGATTCCCTATCCTCTTACTCACTTCCTTCCTCCTGTCCTAAAGGAGATCCCACTGCTTATGGCTCAGGACATTCAAGCCCCAACTGCAAAAGCAGTGGCTGGGAACTTTTTCTAGTACCAGAATTTTATAACTCACAGAAAGAATTCAATCTCAGGGTCCCTGCAATGAGAGCCCAGCCTGATTTCTGCAGGGCCACTCACTTCCACACGAGGCATGCTGGATTAGACAGCAGGGAATGTGGTGTCAAAAGAGCTGGGTTTGAATCCAGCCACTCCCAGGCAGTATAACCTTGAGCAAGCTTACTTCACCTTTCTGATGAAGGCTTCCTCACTTGTAAAATGGGGAACAAGAACCCCTACCTCAGGAGGCTTTGGGGTGAGGAGTAAAGGCACCAAAGGAAAGGGTTTGTCCAAGGTCACCTGGTAAAGACTAGAACCAAGTCTCTACATCTTGAGCTGGTTTTCCTCTTCCAACACCTCACTTCCTTTATGGGTAAGAATGCCACAAAGGAGTCTGCTTTGACTTTGTGGACCTTCCTCTCCTCTCTCAGAGAGCCCAGAAGAGAAGCTACTGACCTCTTGTAGGTGTAACCGAGGACGATGCCAGCTCCAATGCCAATGATGATCACCATCATGGTAACGCCCAGCACGTAGCCTGCCAAGGACAGGACACAAGGTATACCATTATCTCCACCCCAGATAATCAGCAAACATTTCTCAATAAATCCCACAAGGACAGGGGTGGGCAGTCATACCCAGGGTTCCCAGGTCCTTTTTCTCCTTGGAGTTCACCCGCACCCGCTGGCTGATCCCAATCACTGGCTGCACGGCAGCGGCCTCGCTCTGGGCAGGCAGGGTGTTGGCAGGAGCAAACACCTGCACCTCATCTCCTCCTGGCACTTCAGACACCTCCTCGGTTTCTGTTGTAGAGGTTGGCAGGCCCTGGAAAGTGGTCTCTGGAGGTGAAGTGGGAAACAGCTCTCATCAGAAGGTGCCTTGAGTCTGGGGGGAGACGAGGGGGCCCACCTTAGAACGCACTTATTTCAAGACCCAGGGGCAAGACCAGGCCTAAGGGCTGCACCATAGCTGGGACGAGGCCAAGGTGAGGGGAAGGCTATGAGAAAGGGCCTCTCCTGCCTCCCACGTCTTCATATGCTCAAATCCTTGCCATCTTCCAAGGTCCAGCTCAGCTGCCACCTCCTCCAGGGGTCCCCCCTCTATGCCAGGAAACAATCCATGACTCCTCTGAGCAGCTCAGATTTGTTGAGCCCAAGCTTTATGCCAATCCCTATGTTATATGTTTACATATCCCATTTAATCCTAGAGAATCGTCTTGCTGCGCCGGGAGCCACAAGTATGCACTATGGAGTCTAAGAAACTTGGATTCAAACCTGGACCCTGTCACTGCCTTTGGTAAATCGCTGAACTTCTCTTTGAGGCTCAGATCCCCCAAACTGGTTCTTGGGGATGGCGGGGGTGCTGTGAGCTGAGTGCCTAGCACACAGCAGACGCTCCACAAGAGGTCCGTAAACGCCCAAGGTCTCACTAAGGGCGTGGACCCGGGACGCGCGACTCTGCGGCTCCCCAGGCGAAGCATGGGGCAGGGAGCTCGGCCGAGGGGCCGGGCCTCGCGGCCCACGGTTGTTTACTAGGCGCTCGCGGAGGATGAGCTCATTCCAGGCGGCGGCGCTGGCCAATGGGCTTCGGGCCCCGCGGCCTGGAGACAGCCCTGGCCAATCGGACGGCGCGGGGCGGGGCGGGGCCGGCCGGCGTCGCGCGGCCGCACGTGCGCTGCCGGCTCTCTGGCGGGCTCTCTGGCCCCCCCTGGGCGCGGGGTCCCGAGCGGGTACCTGGGCAGCGCAGGTCCTTGCAAGGCCGCTTCTCGGGAGACCCGGCCTCGCCGCTGACGTAGCACCAGGGCCCACGTGGGTCCTGGTCCGGGTTCCGGCAGTAGCTATGGTTGCCGGCGCCTGGGAGGGGAAAGAAGGCGCCATGGGCCGGGGCCGGGACGCAGCCGCCGCCCGCCCGCCCGAGGCCCGCCTCGCGGGACAGGCACTCACCCGACTCGGGGGCAGATACCGGGCCGCTCTGCGCGTCCAGCCAGTTGAGACAGAGGAGGCCCGGTGCGGGAGACGGCTGGTCAGCCCGGTACAGGTGGCCGTTGTCCCAGAAGCAGCCTGTGAGGAAGAGGAGTCCCCCGGACAGGACACTGAGTGGCGGACAGGGGAGCCCGGGCCCACCCCAGCTGGGAGACGCTGCCCTCACGTGGAAAACCCCGTCTGCCTCGCAGGGTTGTGAGGCCGGAAAGAGAAGGGAGGGAGAGCGCGTGAAGAGCCCCCAGCCGGTGCCCGGTGCCCGGCCCCCAACGCTCAGTATTAGCTTTTTTTCTTTTCTTTCTCTTTCGTAAGCTGCAAAGCACCGCACAACCCAAGGGGTTGTCGCTCTGGAACTTGTGGCCAGTTTGCAGGAGGGTGCTGGGGAGCCCTGGGTTCAGGTCTCTCTCTGGAGACGATGGGAGTTTTCGGTCGGTGGGCAGCCGGACCCGAAATCCATCCCTGTGTTGTCATTCCATGTTACATAAACTCTTGTGTTCCCTTCTCTGCGGATGTGGCCACACTTCCACAGGCAACACTCCCTCCCAAGAGAATTCTACAAAAGCCTTGATTCAGTCACGGAAAAGAGAGCCTCAGACAGAGGGAACCAGCCTCATCGCTGCCTGGATGTGACTCCAAACTCCCACTCGCCTCAGCAGGAGAGCCGCAGGAAGGGGCTGAGGGAGGAGGGCCTGCGCTCTGGTGACACCGTGCAAAGCCCCTGAAAAGAACAGTACTTAGGAGTAGGGGAGATGAACCCCCAAGTTCCATCCACTCATGAGCCACAGGCAAGGAAAAGGAAAGAGAAAGTGGCTACTTGCCTTTGTTCTTAATGGCAAAGATGGAGCTGCAAGCTCCTGGCAGGGAAAGGAGAAAGGGGAAAAAAAAAAAAAAAGGCTTTCATGGGACAACAGGAACCTGCTAAAAGCTTCGTTTCCTGTCATCTTCCTTCCTGCTTGGGAAATAGGGAGCTCTACCCTTTCTGCTTCATTAAGTTACTGCAGAAAGGAAAGACAGTAATCTCACCTCCAGATCCATAGGCTTTTGCCAGGAGCATGTTGCTGACGACGAGGATTGTTTGCAGCCAGGCCAACAGCATCCTCACCTCCTTCGTCCTGCAGGTGACTGACCAACCAGGGTCCAACCGGGGTCCCCTTGGCGGCGGCTCTGCCTCCCGTTCCCAGCCTTGCAGTCAGACCTGCCCTTGTTATGCTCTTCTGGTAAACAGCCTCTCTTTAGAACTGGGAGCTTCCCAGCCAGCTTGCTGCAGCGAGGTGGTTTTTGTTTTTTTTTTTTTTTTCTCTCGGCTGAAAGGCGCCCCCTGGGTCCTAAGCCTCCTATGCCAGGCTCATCACTCTACCCTGAGTCAGGAGAGGAACTCAGCCAAGCGAAGAGAGGCAGAAAAGTTCAGGTTGTGCTTAGCAGTGGTTCAGCTTGAGACCTGCACTGTCTGCATCCCCGGGGCCTTTCATCTCTTCTGTTTCCATTTGTGTGAGTACAGAAAGAATAATTTTGTCAAGAGGCATCACTGGGGGTGGGGGTGGGGGCAGGGAGTTTAGAATCACAGTGACTAAGGCAGAACCACTTAGGGAGAACATGCTAGCTACACAACCAGGAGGAACTTGAGACCGTGGATGGGGCACAAATCAGAGCATCCAGGTGGAAGCAGCTCTTTATACCCATTCTTGAAAAAGGGCCTTTGTAGTTTATACGTGTTTATAAACACTGACTCTTTTTTTTTTTAAACAGTGTAACTTTGCCAGGGTCAGATCAGTCACATACCTTTGCTTATATTTGGGGTTTGGGGTGTCATATATAGTAGGAATAAGTAGGAATACAGAAGGGGTCTCTTTAGTTGGAAACACATGTCTTGCAGACACATTGAGATATCTGCTCAGCTATATTTAATAGTCTGGCCTTTCTACCAGCCCTGAGTTCCTATAGAGGAAGTAAAATGTTTGCCTTCCCCCCCCCCCGCCACCCCCACCCTGTGGGAATTCCATCTGCAGCCGTTTATATCCATCATTAAACCTCACCACATCCATAGGACTGAGACCTTCTGGAGTTAGGCAACACAGCTCTCTTCCTGTTTGGCTGACAGCTCCAGTTCCCAGGCAGCCTCAGTAAACTAAGAGATAGAGCAGAGTGATTTGCCAAGATTACCTTGTGACTCAGGCAAATCTCAAAATAGAAATGGGATACTGTTTGGATCTGAGGGCTTGCATCTTGCAGGCAGTAATTTAGGGAGGAGGGAAAAGAAGAAAACTTTACTACATAAATGTCAAAAGTTTTCTCAAGGAAGAAAGCTAATGTCAAACCAACTAATCTGAAGTGAATTTGGATTCACTACACTCAGATTTCAGACATGGAAAGGACAGAAAGATACATTTAGTTTACTCTTTGGAGACGTTTGCTGACAATGTTTGATTCCTTCCATCCATTAAATAAGACATGTTGCTTTGTTTTTGCAATCACTCTCCTAACTCCCCACACAAGCTTGTGATCCTCTGACTCCTGACTTGGTGTCCACTGGGAATCACACCATATGGAGTCTGTAAATTTACTCTCACACCCACACATATATACACAGATACGCCAAAATTTTATAACTTAATAATTCTAACATAATATTCAGGTGTCTTTTTAATGCTTTTATTAATTTTACAAAAATTTTAAGAACCTCCTACAACTACATGCTAGATATAGTTCTTTTTTTTCTTTTAATTTATTTTATTTATTTATTTTTGGCTGCATTGGGTCTTCGTTGCTGCGTGTGGGCTTTCTCTAGTTGTGGCGAGTGGGGGCTACTTTGTTGTGGTACGCGGCCTTCTCATTGTGGTGGCTTCTCGTTGCGGAGCACGGGCTCTAGGCGCACGGGCTTCAGTAGTTGTAGCATTCAGTCTTAGTAGTTGTGGCTCGCAGGCTCTAGAGCGCAGGCTCAGTAGTTGTGGCGCATGGGCTTAGTTGCTCCGCAGCATGTGGGATCTTCCCGGACCAGGACTCGAATCCATGTCCCCTGCACTGGCAAGCGGATTCTTAACCACTGCACCACCAGGGAAGCCCTAGATATAGTTCTGGATACTGAGATACTGAGAATATATCTGCGAACAAAATATTTTGAAACCTCTGCCTTCATGAGGCTTACATTCTAGTTGAGAAAGACAGATGACAAATCTATAAAATGTCAAGCGGTCTTAAGTGTTATGAAAAAAAGTGAAACAGGGTAAGAGGGAGAGAGTAACAGGGTGGTATTTCACTTGCTAAAGAAAGCTTACACTGTTTTCAGGGAACCAGTAGGATATTTCTACAAGGAAAAGACTGAAGGGGAAGGTTCTTTGCACAGTTTTCCTTGCAGGTCCTGAATACTCTTACACCACTGCAAGAGATCTATGATGCATATTTTGTTTCATTACATAAAATACATTGGCTTGAGAAAATGAGAATACAGTTCTAATTTCAGAGAAGCAGGGGGTTCTTTTGGATCCCTCAGCACCTAATCTGTTGCCTTTGTATGCAGTGAGTGCTCAATTATTGTCTGATGAAATGCTCCTCTTTAGACTTTGAACGGCTACTTCTGCTGGATTGTAATACTCTTCCTTCTGATTACAATAGAGACAGGCTGTACTCAGACCAGCACTTGTACCGTTTTCAGTTTATCTACTGTGCCTATGTAGGGGTGCCAGGACTTCCTCCTCAGAAGCCCAAAGCTTCTTTACCTGTTGCTGTTATCATCTAATTTTTCTGTTTAAAAAACTGCTATCTTCCCTAACTTACACACTTTGATATAACAGCAAAACCATATTTTGTGCCGTGTGTCTTTTGAGGAACAGCACTGCCTGGAAGAGATATAAGACAGGCCAGAGGAGATTTTTATCAGCCTAGTCATCTCTGCTTTTTCTCCCTTATAACTAAGACATTTATCAGGATGATTTGATTTTTTTCGAGAATGACGGACTTGTTGCTCAATCCTTCAAAGGCATATTCTGTTATAACCGGTTCAGTACCTTCCTTCCTCAAGGAAATCAGATCAAGTTCAGAGATGTGCCTGTCATCATCATTGGTGATGTTTTGGTCTTTTCCTTAGAATACAAATTTGAACTTTGCTTCATGTGTTAGTGCAATATGTCCATATTTTATGGCCTATAGTTATTCTAACCTTCAGATTTCTTCTGAAAATATTACTACAATAATAATGTGATACAGCACTACCCAAATAGTCACTTTGGATTGTTTATATCCTGAAGACAACGTTGTGAAATATAATCATATTTTACTATTTCAGAGATGTTTAACCGTTGGTTTCATATTAAATCAGTGCTTAATCCAGAGAGACAAAGCTGTACAGTTAATTCAGGAAAGAGCCTCCAGAGCATTTCTCAAGAAAGCTGGACAGTTCATTTTGAACGTAGAAGAGCTCTAAGGAAGCCATAACGCTGTCAAAAGGCTTAAGAATCCTTTTGTCAGCAAAAGGGCCAAGGTGTTGGTAAAAAATTCTTCGTGGTAAGGTCTAATGAGTTAACTCCCGATATTCTCTCCATATTATGTGCTGTGGAAGTGGCCACTGAGATTTTGCTGAGAGATATTTGGGTGTACAATTGCAAACTGAGCAGGAGATGGTTTTATGAAGTTTGTTAAGGAAATCATAGTCCAGTCAAAAGATCTAAACTTCAAGGCCGTTTCTAAAGTATGGCCTTCAGTGAGTTAGATTATGTCCATATTAGTACATAGTTAAGTGTTAATAAATGTTTGCAATAAAGGGAAAAAGCAGAGTATGTGAGGAAAAGAGTCTAAGCTGACAGAGAATAGTAATTTTTTAAGGGTAAACAATAAAACAGCCAAGAAGGCTTGTGGATCACAGGCTACTTTCAGAAACAAGACATTCCATGTTGAGATGGGGGGCCACGAGAGCAGGGAACTTGGGAACATCAATCACATCACTGGTTTTGGGAAATAAAGGGAAGAGTAAATTCCTGAATGAGAGCTGATTTTGAATTAGAGGCCAGTCTTAGAAAACAAGGCTTTCATATTGAGGAAAACAGCCTTCAGCGTTGAAGGCAGAGAAGTAGAGACCATAAACTTAATTGGCTGGTAAGACTAGGCTGGCGATGTTTAAGGTAAATTAACTCGGTAAGCTACAATTATGCTTCTTTTGGAAGGGAATTTAATATTCTCCAATCTCAGTAAACTGGATCTGCAGCTTTTAAAATTTATCAACACCCAGTATGAGCTTTAGCACGATTATTTAAGCAAAAGAAGCAGTGTAATTAAGAGTGCAGGCTTTGGGAAGACCTGGGTCCCAGTCCCAGCACTACAGTATGACCTTGGGTAAATTACTTAACATCGGTAATTCCAAGTTTCCTCAGCCTCTGATTATAGGGGTTGAGAATACAGGCACAAATGTCAGGATTCAAATCCAGCTCTGTCGCTTACTAGCTGTGTCATCTTAGGGAAGCTGCTAAACTCCCTGACTCAGTTTCCTCATATGGAGGGTGAGAGAGAGAGAAAAATAGTACCTACATCTTTGGATTGTTGACATTCATTGAGCCCTGAATAATTGTTAGTTTTTAATAATGTGTCAGTTTTTGTGTCAGTAACCTCTGACTTAGAAGTACTGAGCACATTTTCTATCTTCCAGAAACTTGCAATCTGGTTATAAAGATCAGGCTAACACATATGAAAATAAAAGCAATATAGGGCATTTATAAGTAGGTATTAAAGAGTATGACACAAACAATAAAGGTTTATTGATTCACTGATTATTTATTAAATGCTGTACACAGGCAGGCACTAAGCCGAGTACTGAGGATACAACAGTGACCCTAACCAGGTCCTTGTTCTTGAGAAGTTCACAGTCTTGTGATAGAGCAGGTACCAGTGGACAGGAAAAACAACGCAGAGAAATCAATGCTACAGTAGGGATTACCATTGGGGGCTACAGGGGCTCGCAGGAGGGGCATATGGCCTAGTTTCAGGAGGTCAGAAAAGGATTATCAGAAAAAGTAAAATCTGAAGGGCAAAGAGTTAAGTGTCCTTTTTTTTTTTTTTTTTGGCTGCGTTGGGTCTTCGTTGCTGCACTCAGGCTTTTTCTAGTTGTGGCGAGCAGGGGCTACTCTTTGTTGCGGTGCGCGGGCTTCTCATTGCAGTGGCTTTTATTGTTGCAGAGCACGGGCTCTAGGTACACGGGCTTCAGTAGTTGCAGCACGTGGGCTTTAGAGCACTGGCTCAGTAGTTGTGGCGCACGGGCTTAGTTGCTCCGCATCATGTGGGATCTTCCCGGACCAGGGATCAAACCCGTGTTCCCTGCCTTGGCAGGTGGATTCTTAACCACTGCACCGCCAGGGAAGTCCGGAGTTAGTGTTCTTGGCAGATCAGACGATGTGCAGAAGCTTGGCAGTGGAGGCTGTCACCGTGGCTAGTGGAGCTTTCAGGGTGGTGATTAAAGTGAGGCCAAGAAACAAACGCATGAAGCCAAAGAGGGAAACACTTGCTGACCAGGTTACGGAGGTCCCTGAATGTGGACTTATTCTGAAGGCCATGCAGATCTAGTAAAGAGTCAGACTGTTGTCTTAGTGAGTTGAGTCAGGCCACAGTGTGGAGGATTAGAGGAAGCCAAGTCAGAGCCAGAAGACCGCAAGGAGACAGCTGCAGTGATCTAGGTGAGAAAACAGTGGGCCTGGATCCAGAATTAGGTCAGGTCACCTGGGTTTGAATCCTGCTCTGCCACTTAGTAGCTGTGTGACCTCATGCAAGTTACTTAACCACCCTGTGTCTCTGTTTCCTAATCTGAAATTGGAGATGATAATAAAATTTACCTTAGAGGCTTGTTGTGAGGATTAAAACACTTAGAACACACCTGTCCAGCTCATAGTCTGTGCTCCGTAAATGTAGGCAGTGAGGCTGAGGAGAGGCAACGCATTGATGAAGAAGAATGAGCAGGACTCTGTGACCGAGGGGGTGTCGGGAACAAGCAGGAAGACCTAAGGAGGCTGGCTTTGGTGTGGGAGCTCGTCAGGTGGTGGTGCCACTCGCTGAGATCAGGAGCCGGAAGAAAAGCAGGCTGGGGGAAGGCTGAGAAAATGTGGCCAAAGGTGCGTAACTGGCAACCGGGAGAGTGTGGGTTCGTGAAGCTGTTTCAGGAAGGAGGGAGGGGCCCACATCGCTAAACGCTGCCAGAAGGGTCTAGTAAGAGAAGAGCTAAAAAGAATACATTGGGGACTTCCCTGGTGGTCCTGTGTCATGGGCCTGGCCTCTGTGGTTTTGAATTTGACATGGGGGCAAGGGGTGCGTGTGGAAGTGCCCAGCAAGCAGTTTGATATGGGACCCATGTTGGCCAACTAGACAGGAAAACCTGAGTAGGACCCAGGTGAGGGGGGATGAGCTAGGAAGCTACTAGAACAAAGGCAGGCTGGCAAGAAGGCACAAAGGAGCTTTGGGTGCAGCCTTAGAATTCATGAGCATGGTGAGGGTTTGTGAACTCCATGAGGCCAGGTGCTGGAGGTAAGGAAAGGCCTTAAATCCAGACTTCAGAGCTTATCAAGAGCATTCGCCGTAAACAGGGGAGGTCAGAGGTGGAGCCCAGAAGCTGTAAGCTGTCAGGGAGAGGGAGCAGGAAAGGAAAGGCCTGGGTTTGGAGCTGGAGCCATTGACCTTGGCCAGTTGCTAGGCATAGTCTAGGCAGTCATATGGAGTGATGGGCTCTGTGGGCTGACTTTAGGGAGGCAGCGCTTTTGCCGTAATCTTTGCTGTGTCTTCAAAATGTAATAACATTCATCTGTGTATTTCAGGTGTGCCAAGCCCTGATCGTGGTGTTTGCCATGAATTACTTTTAATTTATATGTGATTGTAGTTAGCATTACAATATGTAAATCAGGTGTTTATCTGTTAAGTCTATCCTGGATGTGGGAATAACAAGGTAGCTGGGAAAATATCAAAATTCAAAAGGTGGGGCACTTCCCTGGTGGTCCAGTGGCTAAGACTCCACGCTCCCGATGCAGAGGGCCCAGGTTTGCTTTCTGGTCAGGGAACTGGATCCCGCATGCTGCAACTAAAGATCATGCATGCCGCAGTTAAGCCCCGGTGCAGCCAAATAAATAAATTTTTTTTTTTAACATCTTTATTGGAGTATAATTGCCTTACAATGGTGTGCTAGTTTCTGCTTTATAACAAAGTGAATCAGTTATACATATACATATGCTCCCATATCTCTTCCCTCTTGCGCCTCCCTCCCTCCCACCCTCCCTATCCCACCGCTCTAGGTGGTCACAAAGCACCAAGCTGATCTCCTTGTGCTATGCGGCTGCTTCCCACCAGCTATCTATTTTACGTTTGGTAGTGTATATATGTCCATGCCACTCTCTCTCTTTGTCACAGCTTACCCTTCCCCCTCCCCATATCCTCAAGTCCATTCTCTAGTAGGTCTGTGTCTTTATTCCTGTCTTATCCCTAGGTTCTTCATGACATTTTTTTTTTCTTAAATTCCATATATATGTGTTAGCATACGGTATTTGTCTTTCTCTTTCTGACTTACTTCACTCTGTATGACAGACTCTAGGTCCATCCACCTCATTACAAATAGCTCAATTTCGTTTCTTTTTATGGCTGAGTAATATTCCATTGTATATATGTGCCACATCTTCTTTATCCATTCATCCGATGATGGACACTTAGGTTGTTTCCATCTCCTGGCTATTGTAAATAGAGCTGCAATGAACATTTTGGTACATGACTCTTTCTGAATTATGGTTTTCTCAGGGTATATGCCCAGTAGTGGGATTGCTGGGTCATATGGTAGTTCTATTTGTAGTTTTTTAAGGAACCTCCATACTGTTCTCCATAGTGGCTGTACCAATTTACATTCCCACCAGCAGTGCAAGAGTGTTCCCTTTTCTCCACACCCTCTCCAGCATTTATTGTTTCTAGATTTTTTGATGATGGCCATTCTGACTGGAGTGAGATGATATCTCATTGTAGTTTTGATTTGCATTTCTCTAATGATTAATGATGTTGAGCATTCTTTCATGTGTTTGTTGGCAATCTGTGTATCTTCTATGGAGAAATGTCTGTTTAGATCTTCTGCCCATTTTTGGATTGGGTTGTTTGTTCTTGTGTTATCGAGCTGCATGAGCTGGTTGTAAATTTTGGAGATTAATCCTTTGTCAGTTGCTTCATTTGCAAATATTTTCTCCCATTCTGACGGTTGTCTTTTGGTCTTGTTTATGGTTTCCTTTGCTGTGCGGAAGCTTTGAAGTTTCATTAGGTCCCATTTGTTTATTTTTGTTTTTATCTCCATTTCTCTAGAAGGTGGGTCAAAAAGGATCTTGCTGTGATTTATGTCATAGAGTGTTCTGCTTATGTTTTCCTCTAAGAGTTTGATAGTTTCTGGCCTTACATTTAGATCTTTAATCCATTTTGAGCTTATTTTTGTGTATGGTGTTAGGGAGTGATCTAATAAGCCCCAGTGCAGCCAAATAAATAAATAAATACTTTTTTAAAAAAACAAAATGAAGATACTACATTTAAAAAAAACTTCAGGGCTTCCCTGGTGGCGCAGTGGTTGAGAGTCCGCCTGCCGATGCAGGGGACACGGGTTCGTGCCCCGGTCCGGGAAGATCCCACATGCCACAGAGTGGCTGGGCCCGTGAGCCATGGCCGCTGAGCCTGTGTGTCCAGAGCCTGTGCTCCGCAACCAGAGGCCACAGTGGTGAGAGGCCCGCGTACCGCAAAAAAAAAAAAAAAAAAAAAAATTCAAGAGGTGGAACAATTTGAATCCTGGTATTTCACTCCACTGTTGCTGTTCATTCTCTCAGTCAGCAAACAGTTGTTGAGCAGCTTCTGTGTCAGGGGCCGCTCTTCCTTTTTTTTTTTTTTTCGCTCTTCCTTTTACCCTCAGTTCCCTCCTTTCCCTCTCCCATTCTACACAATCATACGCACTGTTCTCTTCACCCACCTTTTCCCACAGGTAACTCTATCCCATCTCCTCTTAAGAAATATCCTTTAAAGAATTTTTATGTCCGGAAATATTAAAAAAAAAAAAAGTTGTGATATATAATCTTCAGACTCTTACAGTAAAATGAACCAAGAAGAAGAAAAAATCCCAAACACGATCATAGAGTGACTGTGGCTGGAAGGAAACACAAGGATGAGGGGAATGAACATCTTACTACTGTGAAGCCTGGATAACAGAAACGTGCGTGTTAGGGGGGAGTCGTAAGTGGACTCGGTTTGGCCCCATCATGGCAAGACCCTGACTTCAACGATAGGAGGTTAAGTACCAGCTTCAAACACTCAATGTGTTCTGTGAGTTTCCAGTGATATTTCTACCTGGCACTTTCTTCTACATTTACCTTAATGGCTCAGCTGGAACTCAGCCATCACCGCTTAATGTTCTTGAGTTTTATGCAGTATTGGCAGCAGCTTCCTTATTGTCCTGATACTAGAAGTAGAAATTCCACCCAGTTGCAGCCAGGCTGTTGCTGCCCAGGCAGTGGAGGGGCATTTCCACTTTCTAGGAGCTTGTCCCTTTCAACACTGAGAGGCCTTTTGTCACCTTCACAGGTCATCAGATTTATGAGAAATCTTCCCATTCCCAGAGTGGTTCTGCCATCAGCCATTTTACTCTGCTTTTTACTCTGACTTTCTTCTCTCTTGGCTATAGTAGGAAAATCTGCTCCAATAAACATGACGTTGTTAATATATGTAAAGCATTTAGAAGAATGCTTCATATGTATTAAGAGCTATTATCATTAATATTATTGTTGTTGCTGCCACCATCTTGGATTAGAAGCTGAAGCCCAGACGAGCCTCTGATTTTTCTCTGGTTATGCTGGGTGGCTTAAGAAATTCCAAATTATCTAGGAATGGGGTAGAAAATACTTGGTTTCCTCTCTATTTTTTGGCCATGGTCGACCCAAAGAGCCTTAAAAAGATCAAAGTATTATCACTGTAGTATATTTACTTGTTGGAGCTTTAACATCCCCTCTCTGGATTCCTGACTTGGCAGTGGGACGGATAACCCAGAAATCTCTACATAGAATGATGCACAGCCATCCAGTGTTTACCAAACAGTAAGTCGATGTGGGACAGTAATAAACATCGTAACTCACATTATTGAGCACTTTAGTATGTGCCAAATAGTGTTCTAAGTGCTTTTATATATACTATTTCATCTTTTCTTCATAAAAATCCTGTGTGTAGGACTATTATCCTCATTTTATAAATGAAGAAACAATCATAAAGAGGTTAGGTAACTTGCCTAAAGCCACAAAGATAAGTGGAAGAGCCAGGCTATGTACCCAGGCAGTCTGATCCCATAGCCTTTGCTAATAACCACCTCACTGTGCTGATAGGGAGAACCCTGGATCTGAGACGGCCCAGTTCTGATCTCAGCTCCTCAACTCCATCCTTTAACAAGTCTAATGATCTTGGGGAAATTACTCAACCTTTCTGAACCTGTCTACTCATCTGTAAGATAGGGATGGTACACTACACTGGTGCTCAAGATGGAAGAGGAAATTTGTGCCTCCTTGGGGTCCTAGTCTGGGGTGGAGAAGAGGACTAACATGGGACCAAACCATTACAATATAATATAAGAAATGCCACTGTAGAGGAATGTACAGAGAAAGGAACATCTTCCGAGCTGGGGCAGGGCGAAGTCAGAGGAGCTTCAAGGTGCCATATGTTTGTGTTTGGTATTGAAAGACAAGATGGGAGAGTTCCCTGGCAGTCCAGTGGTTAGGACTTGGCGCTGTCACTGCCAGGGGCTCGGGTTCTATCCCTGGTCAGGGAACTAGGATCCCGCAAGCTGCTCAGTGCGGCCAAAAAAAAAAATTTTTTTTTTTCTTTTAAAAAAAAAAGAAAGACAAGATGGGATTGAATGAGGTGGACGGAGGGAACAAGTTTCGAGGCAGAAGGAATAGCATGAGTACAGGTGCTGGAGCCTGGAAGAGCTTGGCAGTCTGTGTTCAGGTAACGGCTAGAGGATCGGTTTGCAGCTGGAGATTGAGGATGAGGTAGGCACTGATGGTGGCGAATACATTGCAGAGCGGGGTACACAAGCCTTCAGATGTCAGTATGTCCTGCGCCATCAAGACACATTTTTTTTTTTTTTTTTTTTTTTGCGGTACGTGGGCATCTCACTGTTGTGGCCTCTCCCATTGCAGAGCACAGGCTCCGGACGCGCAGGCTCAGCGGCCATGGCTCACGGGCGCAGCCGCTCCGCAGCATGTGGGATCTTCCGGGACCGGGGCACAAACTCGTGTCCCCTGCATTGGCAGGCGGACTCTCAACCACTGCGCCACCTGGGAAGCCCCAAGACAGACACATTTAAAAACAAAACTTAATAATGAAATTAAGTAAATTTAACAATAAAAAAAATGCTCTACTTTTTTAATTGAACTATAATTCAGGTACCATAAAATTCACCATTTTACAGTGTACAATTCGGCAGTTTTTAGTGTGTTCACAAGGTTGTACACCTCTCTCTAATTCCAGAACATCTTCATCACTCCAAAAAGAAGCCTACTACCTGCTAGCAGTCACCCACCCCACCCCCCATCCTCCCTGGTCCTCATCCTCCGGCAACCCCTGCTCTACTTTCTGTCTCTGTGGATTTGCCTATTCTGGGCATTTCATATCAATCACACTAAGTTTGACCTTTTGTTTCCGGCTTCTTTTACTAGGCATAATGTTTTCGAGATTCATCTATGTTGTAGAGTGTACCAGTATTTCATTGCTTTTTACGGCTGAATAACCTCATTTTGCATGGTTATACCACATTCCGTTTATCCATTCGTCAGTTGGTGGACATTTGGGTCGTTTCCACCTTTTGGCTGTTATGGATAATGCTGCTATGAACATTCATGTGCAGGTTTTTGTTTGATACCTGTTTTAAGTTCTTTGGGAGTGTATACCTGGGAGTGGAATTGTGGTTAAC
The DNA here is from genome assembly GCF_951394435.1 of Stenella coeruleoalba. Taxonomy (NCBI): domain Eukaryota; kingdom Metazoa; phylum Chordata; class Mammalia; order Artiodactyla; family Delphinidae; genus Stenella; species Stenella coeruleoalba. The sequence continues at coordinate 66,134,908 of NC_137160.1, read as the reverse complement.
TCTGAGTTTAACCATTTGAGGAACCTATCAGACTGTTTCCACAGTGGCTGCACCTCTGCATCCCACCAGCAACACGAGTTCCAACTTCTCCACATCCTTGCTAACACTTGTTATCCCCCCTCCCCTTTTTAAAATTATTGCCATTCTAGTGGGGGAAAGTGATATCTCATTGTGGTTTTGATTTGCATTTTCCTAATGACTAATGAAAAGATGTTGAACATCTTTTCATGTGCTTTTTGGCTATTTGTTTACCTTCTTTGGAGAAACGTTTATTGCAGTCCTTTGCCCATTTTTTAATTGGTTTGTTTGTATAGTAATAGTTCTTTACATATTCTGGATAATAGACTTTTATCAGGTATATGAGATATTTTCTTCCCATCTGTCAGTTGTGTTTTCACATTCCTGATAGTCCTTTGATGCACGAAAGTTTTTGATTTTGATGAAGTCTAGTTAATCTGTTTTTTCTTTGGTTGCTTGTGCTTTTGGTGTTATATTTTGTGGGGTTTTTTTTTTTTTTTTGGTATTATATTTTGCATGTGTATATCTAGCTGTCCCAGCACCATTTGTTGAAAGAGTATCCTTTCCCCACTGAATGGTCTTGGTACCCCTGTCAAAAATCAAATGACCATAGATGTATGAATTTATTTCTGGACTCTTAATTCTGTTCCAGTGATATATATGTTTATCATTATGCCAGCACCATATTATTTTTATTAATATAACTTTGTGAATGCTCTACTTTTATTACCCTAGATGTGCTTCTGATATGTAGTACATTTGTGTATTGTGATTAGTATTTTGTATTTTCCTTTTTTTTTTTTTGGAGCATGTACTTTTGTGTGGATCATTTATATAATTAGTACCCTTGTCATTTAAAATAATTATGAAGTGTTTGTTTTATTGCCTTACTGTGCTGTGCTTGCTTTTGTCAAACTCTTATGTCACGCTGTTTTCTGAGTTGGTTTTTACTCTTTTAGATAGCCTTGTTTGCACTGTTTTTTCTGGACCCAGACTCATTAGCTATCAAGCCTCACCCGCTGGATGTCAGGGAATGCTGGCTGAGTTTTTTAATTCATGCTCCCAGAAACTTGGAGGACCACTCCCACCTGCCTCAGCCCAGACCCAGTACTTCCTGCCAGTTGTGAATTGAATTTCTGACCTCTTTCTTGAACCAGAGCTCTCCAGAGGTCAGGAGTGGCACCAGCCTTAGGATCTGCTGTATACTTTTTTGTAAATTACTATCCCTGAGTTGTCATACTGCTGAGGAGACACATGGGAAAAAAACTATCTTTTGAACTTCTCTCGTGCTGCCAAAACAAGCACCTACAAGTGCTGTTTCCATATGCAATATGTCCCTGTCTTTAGAAAGGAGGAGCTCCCAGAGAGAATGGGACTTGTTCAGGTTGCCCAGTGACCACACAGTGCTACTAGGAACAGAATTCATCCCTTACTCCCATGGATTCTCGTCTTGTCATCCTAACCAAACACTCCTTTCCTATTGGGCAACAGAAGATAGAATTTACATTTCAGTAGTTTCCCCAGGGGAGGTCTTGAGTTTCTTCTTCCCTGCTCTTGTGAATAACCAGGTAAGGAGACCCAGTGAAATGACTTGCACGCATTGTGCTGCTCCTTAACAGATCAAGATCATTGGCTCTGGCAGCAGACCTGTGAGAGGAGGGGCAGGAGAGAAAGTTCACAGCTTCAGGGTGTCCTGAGCTCTTTAGGGATTTTGGATGAGCAGAGATGCCCAGTTTTCTCCCATAACAAACAGGGTATCTTCTGTGAAACTTGGCTCTAGTGGTTATTGACCAACTTGTTGGTATATATAAACTTTTCCTATGGGAATTTTCAAACAGATGCAAAAGTCGAGAGGATAATGTAATGAATTACCAGGTACCTGTCACCCAGCTTGTGGAATTATCAATACATGGCCAATCGTGTTTCATCTCTACCCCCTTTCGCTCCCTCTCCCCACTGGATTATTTTGAACCAAAATTAGTATATTGATCAAGTTTTCAGTTTCTACTTACTCTTGAAGTGGTTTCCCTCAGATGTTAGGATGTGAGCTCTCATTTAGATTGGTTTTAGCAGCTTCATTGGGCCGGTCGTTCTCTCTCTGGCAGTGTTGTTGTACTGGCAGAATCACAGGAATTTTTTGGCCTCAAACTCTGTTCTTTTGTGCCTCCCACTCCCGGTGTCCTGGGAACCTGTCATGCCTCTTCCCTGTGTTTCCAGTGCCTGGACCTCCTCTCATCAGCTCTCCCAGGTCATCAACCCTTACGTTGGAGGCTAAGAATTTCTCTATATGAGGGTCTAGGCTGGCAGGTAGAAGGTGCTTAATAACGAGTTGTTGATGACTGACTGGATGTATTCTGTTTGGCTTTCCACTCACCTGAACCTCACACTCAGCTGTTTTAACAGTGCACTTGGTTCTGTGTATCTTAAATGAGGAGGAACTTACCTGAGCCTCGCCACTGCTTCTGTCCAGCTGCGGAGTCTGGATTGGATTTTCCTGGCTCCCCCTGCTGGCCACTCCTGGGCAGCTGCATACAGGTGCCTCTGGTGGCGTAAGACTGGAGCCAGAGCCAAGTTCTGCCAAGGGAAAGTAGAACATTGTTGTGAAGTGCCCGGGCTAGTCCAGGCAGGTCTCAGTAGGAGAAGAGCAGCTTGAGAACCGTTCCGGGAAGGGCAGCTTTCTGGGTAAGGGACAGGGAAGGTGGGCCACTGCCCACAAAGTCAGGAGGGCAGGGTTGAGGCCTCAGCACTGGAAGACCACATGGGCCCGTAAATGAGCTGGTCGTTGTGTGGGGATTGGGGCCTATACTGACAATAGAGATGGGCTCCTTCTCCCCTTAAGACAAAGCAGCCTGGGGTCAGACATGGTCACCAGGCAAGCAGAGGGGCTACAGAGTTTTATCTCAGCCTCCATGAAAATTGAGGCCAGGAGGGTGGTGAACGTAGGTGGGAGCATCCCCAGAGTTCATGGTCCCACGTGGGATACATGACCCCACCTCCTAGCTCTAAAGACAAGTAATGACTCTGTGGAACTCTGGGTGCATGTTTCTGTGGGGGCTCCTCCCTCCACTGTCTGTAAATATAATAAATTCCCCACATCTGTCAACCCCTTCCATCACATTTCTTGGTTATTTACATGTATTTGTCTTTTCCACGGCACAACTTCCCAGAAAGTGGGCTGTGGCAGAATGCATCTCGCCTGACTCCAGCCAGCTGCAGGTGTCTGGAAGAGGGTTGAAGATGGTCAGATGCTAAGGGCAGAGCCCCTCTTCTTCTCTCCACCCCCAAGCCGCAAGTGCCAGGGTAATTGCACGCTGAGCTGAACATGGAAAATAGGCTTTTGTTCCCTTTCAGGGTATAGCGTTTCCCCAATACACAAGGAAGGGAACCCAATCCAGAAGAACCCCAGGGCATGAAAATTGCCATTGGACTTGGGCAGGTATAACTATGAAGCAGTCCTTATAATGAACTGTTTGGAAGGAATTAATTTCTGTGCAGGGTGGTGGGGATGGAGCGGTGGACAGTGTACTGCATTCTAATGGGGGAAGGCAGACCATACACTTATATAAGTATACAGTATGTCAGGGGTGCTAGGTACTAAGAAGGAAAAAGAATCAGGGGAAAGGGATAAGGTAGGAGTACGTCGTTTTAAATTTGGTGGTCAGGGAGAACAGCCCTGCTGAAGTGAGGCAGCAAGCCCTGTGAGGCAGGGGACAGCAAGTGCAGAGGCCCCGAGGCAGGCACGTGCTTGCTTGTGAGAGGAACAGTGAGGAGACCATTGTGTCTGGAGCCGGGCGAGGGAGGGAGGGTCAGAGAGAGAACCAGGGGCCAGGTCATGAGGGGCCTTGTACACTTCGGTGAGGGATTTGGATTCGCTCTGAGTGAGATGGAAAACCGTCAGAGAGAAAGCCGTCAGATGGAGCCCAGAGTAACATGAACCAACTGATGTCTAAAAAGACTCACTCTGGCTGCTGAGACTGATCACGGGGAGGCAAAGGTGGGGAAGGGGGACCAACTGGAGGACAGAGAGAGGTGAGGTGGCCTGGATGGGGTAGTAGCAGAAGTGAAGGAGCGCTTGACTTGCAGATACGGTTGAATGGACAGCCAGCAGGGCCTGCAGGTGGAGTGAATGTTGGGTGTGAGAGGAGGAGAGAGCCCGGGCTGCCTGCAGAGGCCTGGCCTGCATCCCCAGGAGTACGTGCTACCCTTTACTGAGGTGAGGGGGCTGGAGAACAGTAGGTCTGAGAGAAAATTCATCAGTTCTGTTTTTACGTTCTGCGAGTAAAGGTATCCACTTCAAATAACAGTAGATGTTTCAAAGAATAGGCTCCTCAGAGGAATAATAATAGCTAATGACATTTACATTGTGCTTTACAGTTGACAGTGTTCCCAGTCATGTTATCTTACTCTGTTTTCACGTCACCCACATAAGGGAGTGCATTTTCTTTCCATTTTGCAGGTAAGAAAGCTGAGATTCAGAAGGGTTCTGGACAAGAGAGCCAATTTTTGGATGCTGCCACACAGAGAGAGACGACAGCCAGTCAGTCTTGAAGAGCAGCAGCCAACCAACAGAGAGATGGCCACTTCCCCATGGCCTCCCGGCCCCTGTCCACAGCCCCGCCGCAGACAGGAGCAGGGGGGATGTGACAAGGGACAGACCGCCTTCCGCCACCCTCCACTCAGGCCACCAGGGCCATGGCCACATCTAGCTTCCCTGGGAGTGGAGGCCGAGAGCTTTGAAGGAGAGCTTGACCTGGACATTTTTAAGTGAGTATTTTTATTTGTATAAACATTTTAAATGAATCTGAAAAACCAGAAGGAGACTATTCTAATTTCTGAAAGTAGTTGAGAATCTATGGTGTCCGTCATTAAGCTACCCAGTGAGAAAAAGGGCTTAGACATGGTGTTACTAAGGGCAGCTATTGAAAGATATAAAAAAGGATTCACATTTATACAGGATGAGATACCCCAATAAACCAGTTGCAAGTGCATTTTCTTCCACTCTTTTTCCATGCATCTTTTTAACATTTTTCAGATGTTACCACCTAGGCAATTTTATTTTCTCATAACCTGCTGTTTTCTCATAACCACTTTTAATATAAACATTTCCCTCTATGATATTGAACATTGTTGTAATCATTTTTAAGTGGCTGTATATTAACCAGCTATTTAGACTGCTTTCACATTTTATGTACATCTTTGTGTCGTAAGCTCTTTAGTATCACTTTGTTAGATAGCTTCCTACAAGTAGAATTACTGGTTTAAAGGATATGAACATTTTTAGACTCTTGATAAATTCTAACAAATTATTTTCCAAAAAAGTTCTTCTATCAGTACAGGAAAGTAAGAGTGAGCCCTGGAGCCAAGATCTGCTGACTCTAAATCTCAGGCTTTTTATTCTGGACTAGATATATGAACCTCGATTTTCTTATCTGTGAAATGAGGACGACTGCCCAGTCACAGTCACGAGAATCAGAAAAACCGTGTGCTAAATAAATGGGGGGGAGTTACTATTTTAATGAGAGAAGATTTGTTATTTAAAGCTGGCTGCAGGAACTTCCCTGGTGGCGCGGTGGTTAAGAATCCACCTGCCAATGCAGGGGGACATGGGTTCGAGTCCTGGTCCAGGAAGATCCCACATGCCACGGAGCAACTAAGCCCATGCACCACAACTACTGAGCCTGTGCTCTAGAGCCCGCAAGCCACAGCTACTGAAGCCCATGTGCCTAGAGCCCATGCACCGCAATGAAGAGTAGCCCCTGCTCGCCACAACTAGAGAAAGCCCGCACGCAGCTACGAAGACCCAGCGCAGCCAAAAATAAAATTAATTAATTAATTAAAAAAAAAAGCTGGCTGCATAGTCCTCTTAGGAAAATGTCTTTGTTCAGATATTGGAGCATGGTCTGCCCCAACCAGCTCTTCTTCACTGTCTGCTTGCTGGCTGACTTTTTCTAGCAGCTCCTACACAGTCTGAAATGGCCCTTTTCTCCCTTGATGACATGAAGGCATTTGTCACTTTGTCAGCTGGTATTTGGACTTCAAGAGCAAGCTTGCCCACCTCTTCCCTTCTCTGAGCACCCCCCCCCCCAGTTTCCCCCACACCCATCCCTACATCTCCGAGTCCTAAGCATGCTCCAGGGTCCTGCTCTAATGCCACCACCTTCTCAGACCTTCTCCAAACCATCATAGCATTTACTTTCCCTCCCCTCTCATATCTCGTTCTCTCTTGTGGTTCAGACATTTGTTTATGTGTATGTCCCATGTCCTGTCCTGCTTTGTGTGTTTAAGCTCCTTGGGAGCAGGAATTCAGTCCTTCCTGGCACAGTCGTCCACTCAGAACATCTGTCAAATCAGCAGCTGCTAAGTGCCAAGCATTATTCTAGGTTTTGGGAATACAGAGACGAATTATCTTTGCACGAACCCCATTTGCCGCAAAACCTGGCCTCATATGGGGAGATAGATCCATAAAGCGTGATGTAAAAGTAATATGTGCAGAACAGGGAGCTGGCACAGAGGAGATGGCACACAGTGATGGGGCCCTGGGACCCACAGTCAGACAGTTCAGGATTCGGGTCTTAATTCTGCCACTGCACAGCTGTGTGACATGGGCAATTACTTGGCCTCTCTAGGCCTCAGTGAGATTAAACAGTACCTACTCCACAGAGTTCTTGATGTACGTGAGGCCCCGGCACAGTTTGTGGTACAAAGCAATGATGTGAGGATGAAAGTTGCCTCCTCCTGGAGGGAGCGGGGAAAACTTTGTAGACAAGGGGCCACTTGAGCTGAATAAGATGAATAAGATTTCTTCAGGGAGACAGGAGTTAAGGACTTTACAGGTGGAGGAAAGGACATGAAAAAGCAAATAGTTTATCATCATCCAGAGAAAAGCGTAAAAAAAAATAAACACAGGCCCTGCCACGTGTGGAGTTTGTGTTTCTCAATGTGGACACCAGGACATCCAGCAGGCTCAGGGCACAGATTCTGATTCGGAAGAGGAGAGAATCAGAAGAGAACGAATGCCCTTTAAGAAGGGAGAGGTGAGGACAGTCTTGCAGGTCCGTCCTCAGAGCCACAGGCCTCGGCCTCTGCCCAGTGTGGACTGGCCCCGGGTGGGGCACCAGGCTGAGTGCAGGCCACAGGCTTTCCCTGAAGCAAAAGTCAGTGATTTTCCTGTTGTGGCATCCACAGCGATACAAAGAGCTTTATTCAGAGGTGCCTACCTCCGCACTGCCTTGTCTTCAAAAGAGTCTTGTTTTCTTAGGACAGATTCATCTCTTAGATGAATGTTTGGCGTTTCCTTTCACACGGTTTAGCGAGAGATGCAGGTCCAGATAGACATTCTGCCCACCTCGCTCTCCCCAGTGAGCCTCAGGGTCCAACAGGCACCTCGGGGGATCCCAGAAGGGTCAGGCCGGTGGCCACAAAGAGAAGGGCAGAGGTGGGGTGTGTAAAGACTGGAGTCCTGGAGGCCTGCTGCCAGGTGCTGGGCAGCTGGCATGGTTACGGGAACTGGTGGGAACTGGTGGGGCTCTGAGGATAACTTTAGGGCAAGTCTGGCCTCACCACTCAACATAAGAGAGGGCACGCCTGTGGAATTTCCTCCTGCAAGGCTCTCAAGAGAACTGAAATTCTGAGCTCACTGCCAAAACTGGCAGCTCTCACTTCACCCCTGGTGCCTCTGAGCACAAACCTTCGGGGAAAGCCGGGAAGAACCAGAGCAGACAAGAACAGGACTCAGTCACTGACCTCATTCCCCACTTCTCCCACTCCCACATCTGCCAGCTCGCCACCTACCCTCTTCCCTCTGTCCTGCCTCCTCTGCCCCTGAACCCAAGACACATGAATGAAAACAAAATGACTAGAAAACTGGGCAGGCAGTTCTTGTTCTGGGCACACTAGGCTCTCCTTTGTGTGGGCTCTGTAGTTCCTTAGAACGACCTTGTTTGGGGGACGTGGCATTGCACTCCGCAGGGATCAATGGATTGATCGGCAGACCAAGAAATCACAAGCTCTGGGTGTCGGATCCATTTTACTCACATAAACCGTGAGCTTATGTCCCATAGGCTGGGACCCGAATCTGGGGGAAATCTGAGCTCTGAAGCCAGGAGAGAGAGGCCCGCCCGGAGGAGCAGAAAGAGAAGCTGGTCTTGAGTGGTGGTTGGCAGACTCGGGCTGTACAGGAGCCAGCCTGCACCTGGTTTTGTACAGCCGATGAACTTTATATTTTTAAATGGTTGGGAAAAAACTCGAAGAATATTTTGTAACACGTAAAAAGTATATGACATTCAAATTTCAGTGTCCATCAATGAAGGTTTGTTGGAACCGAGCTGTGTCTGTGCCTGGCTACTCCTGTACAGCAGAGTGGAACAGCTGTGACAGTGGCCACACGGCTCACAAAGCTGATGATGTTCACCCTCTAACTCTTTACAGAAGTTTGCCTGTCCCTGCTATTGTGCATTTTTGTGCGGGTGTAGTCTGGTGGAGGAGATAATAATGCGGGCAAACTAAAAGGGAGCTTTCTGAGTGTTTCCTAATTTGCTTTACAGGTACCAGCCCGTGTAATCCTCACAGCAGCTGCGAGAATAAGAGCTGCACCTGCCAGAGCACACCCGGTTAGAAAGAGGTGGTGCTGGGATCTGCACCCGCTGGCCATCTCTGGAGACCACCATGAGACAGGGCCCCTGGTGACCGCCCGGGGAAGGGGCAGGTGCAGCGCCGTGGAAGGTCGGAGGAGGGCAGAGGCAAACAAGGCCATGGAAACGGTAAGACTCAGATGCACAGGGCTGTGAAGGAAGAGCCTTCCAGGTGGAGGGTGTTCCAGGGTAAAGGCTCGGGGCTGGGGGCCAGTGGGACTTGCTGAGAAGGGGAGGGTCTGAGTGTGGAGCCGAGAGGCAAGGACATGCCCCAGTGCAGGGTCGCAATGAAGATGCAGCTCTGGGCCTGGGTTCAGATCCTTACCGTACCACTCAAAGCCATGTGTTTGGGGCAAGTTGCTTAATTGTAATAACAGCACGTACCTCTTTGGGAGATTGGAGGGTAAACAGATTTATAGGTGTAAAGTGTTTAGAAGGGTGCCTGGCGCTTAGTACCATTGTTATTTTGCTTATTGTTGTTAAGCACAGGATGTGACTGCAGGTTGGCCCAAATAAAGGCCTGATATTTGAAAAACAAGAGCACAAGTGGGGGCTTGTGCTTGGGGCATCCCTAGTAGAAAGTGTGGGATTGGAGCAGGGAAATCCAGAGGAGGCAAGCTGCTGTGGAGAGTTTGTTTTGGGGACCCCCACAAGGCTCTGGAGAGAGAAAGGCAGAGACTAGAAACAGGGGGCCAGGGAAGGGGCCGGGGTTCTCTCACGTCCAGAGGATGCACCGGATGTGTGTGATTCAGCCTTGTTACAACCTTGCAAGTCTGTGTGGTCGTCCCCACTTCACAGAGGGGAGGCCAAGGCTTGGAGAGTTGCCACAGCTGTAAAAGTATCTCAGAAGCACCTCTTGAGACTGGCCACAGGCTCACAGGCCCCACCCACTCCCGGCTGTCAGTGGTCATGTTTCTTTGTAACCATATGTGCCGGGGTCCCTTGGTGCCACGGGGCCTCCCTGTGGGTAATCACTGCCCTGGGGAGGTGAGACCAGTGCTCCTGCCTTGGCCCAGGCCATGGGGCAGTGGCTGGACAGGCTTCCTGGTGTGACAGGTCTGCCCAGAGCAAGTCGACCAGGCTGCTGGTGGTGCCAGGAACACCTTCATTCAGTGGGGGCCTAGGGTGGCTCTGGAGCCCAGAGGGTCAGTCTCAGGATGAAGAGTGTGTTCACTCACTCAGCTCTCTGGGCACTCCCTCTGGCACTGACCCTGACTTCCTCTGTGGCTTTTTTCTGCTGCCCTGTGCTGGCCCCTGTCCTGGGGGACTAGGAGAGTAGAGAGCCTGCTCTGTGCCAGCCACAGTAGTGGGCATTTTCTTGTGTATAGAGACACTGTTACTGGAGCTTGGGAACAGAGGTTCTGGAGTCAGAGGACAGACCTGAGTTTGAATCCTGGCTCTACCCGTTCCTATGTGATGGGGGTGGGAGCCGGGTGGGGTAGGGCTGGGGTAGGGTGAGGGTGGGGGCAGGGCGGGGATGCTTCCACCTCTCAGCCTGTTTGCTCATCTGCAGGAGGGGGAGTAATGGAACCCACCTCACAGGCTGTGCTGAGAATTAGGCACAGAGCTTAGCTCAGGCCTCCTTAGTCTTCACAGCCTGTTTTCCTGGTGAGGAAACCAAGGCTCAGAAATTTGCCCGGGGTTGGGGGTGGGCAGATGGTGGGGCTAGACAGCCAGAACTTAGGGCCTTCACCTTTGACCAGGACAAGAGGAGCCGCCCCGCCATTATGCACCACGTTCTGCACAGCTTTTCTCGCCACAGCCCGAGGAGCCCGAGGAGACGCCAGGCAAGGGGCCAGAGGCCTCTGCTTGCTGCCCAGGCCTCAGTGAGTAGTGCTTGCTCTGTCGTCCCACTCCTGCCAGGTGACAGATACTGTGGATAGGCGCCTGCCTGTCCACAGACGTGACCGGTGCTTTTGTGGGGGCAGGACCGAGAAGTCTCCAATGAAGACCTTGGTTCAAGGCCTGGTTCTCTGCTTTAATGCCCGCTGGGTGTCCCCAGCTGGCAGATTCTGTGGTGGTTACAAGGCTGCCCGTCCACGGGGCCTCAGCATTCTGGGCCTGCCCTTTCCTCTGACACTCACCCCAAAGGGCCCAAAGCCTCCATCCCGCACACTCCACAGAGCCCAGCAACTTACTCAAGATTTCATGTAGATGCTTAGGGTTTAAAAGAAAAAAAAATCCAGCTGGGGGAAGTGTGGAAGGCGGGGGCAAAATAGCTGAAGGGGATTAAGAGGTAGAAACCTCCAGTTATAAAACAAGCCACAGGGATGTAATATACAGCTCAAGAAATATGGTCAGTAATGTGATAACTTTTTATGGGGACAGGTGGTTATTAGACTTATGCTAGTGATAGTTTTTTTTTTTAAGATTTTTAAAAATTTTATTTATTTATTTATTTTTGGCTGTGTTGGGTCTTCATTGCTACATGCGGATTTCTCTAGTTGCAGTGAGTGGGGGCTGCTCTTCGTTGCGGTGCACGGGCTTCTTATTGTGGTGGCTTCTCTTGTTGCAGAGCACGGGGCTGTAGGCGCATGGGCTTCAGTAGTTGCGGTGCGTGGGCTCAGCAGTTGTGGCTTGCGGGTTCTAGAGCGCAGGCTCAGTAGTTGTGGTGCATGGGCTTAGTTGCTCCGCGGCATATGGGATCTTCCTGGACCAGGGCTTGAACCCACATCCCCTGCATTGGCAGGCGGATTCTTAACCACTGTACCACCAGGGAAGCCCTGGTGATGGTTTCTTAATGTAGGCAAAGCTCAAATTATGCAGTACACCTGAAACTGACATAATGTATGTCAACTATATTTCAATTAAAAAAAAGACATCCAGCTCAGTCTTTGCCTTTAAGCCAGAACAATGTTATTACTAGTATTAATGTGGGTCTAAATCATTTTGTGCTTTGTTTGCTCCTCCCGGTCTGTTTATTTTTCTCCCCTTTGTCACTCTTTTCTTTTCTACCTGTTTGGAGCTTAAATGCTATCTGTTAGTTCGGGATTTCCCTCGACACCCAGGCTGCCAACAGTCTGCCTGTGCCCTCGTGCTCTGACTCTTGCTCCCATTAGTTCTCCATTGTGCTCACTTCTTGTCTGTTTGCTGTTCTCTTTCCCCTTCTCCTCATACATTCACACTAAGGGTACAGCAGCCTTTTACTTAACCTCTGGGTAGCACAGGGTTAGGGGGGACTCAAGTTGCTGAGCTTCTTAGAGCCGCCCTGAGAGTTTTCTCCCTGCCCACATCCCCCCTTAGGTCCTAGCTTCTTTGGTCCTCTCTGGCTCCAGGTCTCCCTCCAGAGTCCCACCCCCACCTCTCACCAGCCTGGACCACCTACCTGCTCTCCCGCCATCACTATCCCTCCCTTGCCCGTTTCTCTCCTTGGATGTCTCCCTATCTGAACTCTGTGGTTAAATCTGCTTACTGGTTCCCTCTCTCCCTTTAAGCTCCACAAGGGTGTCCCATGCACCACTGTACCCCAGGGTCTGGGGCACAGAGCAGTGAAGACCAGGAGAGAGCGGGTGGGTGGATGGTGGCAGCTGAGTCTGCAGGGGAAGCACCCACCTGTCAATCCCAGTGGGACTGGTACAGTGAAGAGGAAGAGAGGTCTCCTGGGATCCCACCCCACCCAGGTGCAGGGGCACAGACTGCCCACCCTCTGGGTCCCAGAGAAAAAACCAGACTCAGGGGAGCAAGCAGAGTAACGTACTAACATTTTTAATACAGTCTGATCAGATCAACTCACATCACAGGGTCAACCTTGGCTTGCTCACGTGTGATACAACTGAGGTGTATGATGTCCCCACCTGCCAGCTCTCCTGCCTTCCAACAGCACTGAAACCCCCTCCCTCCCTGACCAGACTGGCATTTTTAAAATTTTGCATAAAACTATTTCTTCCATAGACTCCAAACAATCAACTAGCCAAGTTAATTATGGTACATCTAAACAAAGTTTAATCCTAAACCCTAACGTGTGACTGCGGTTTACAAAGAGCTCTGTATCACCTGGGATAGCTTTCAGTAGCAATTCACTACAACTGGTCCTAAAAAATAATAACAATAATAATAATAATTAGAGAATTAAAACCCAACAGCAAGTTGAATGGTTAAAATCACCTAAGAACTGAAATTTGGGGTAGGAGTGTCCTCGATTGCTAAGCTTGTCCTAGTGGCAAAATGCTAGCCTTCAAGCAGGGCTCAGAAAGGTCTGGGGCCCTCCGGGTCAAAGGTCAAGCTCAGGGGGCTCTCAGAGGACACTCACCCCATGGTCCACGGGATGCTGTAGGCTTCCAGCTTCCTTAAAAACAGTTGGGCATCAGCATTGTGTAAGTGGGCGGAGACCCTACTGTGGTATCTTTTGAGGGAGATGAGAAGGGGGAATGAGGGATTAGAGAAGGGGCAGGGGACCAAAATCACCGAGGTCCCAGAATGCTGTCAGGTGCAGGTGTGGAATTGGGGTCACTAAGCCTGAGCACCAGAAGCTCCAGCTTCCGCCTGTTAGAGAAACCAGCCCTGGTGTTGCCTTGGAGGCCTGTGTAGTGTTTTCTGCCCTCATCCCATACCGGGTCTCACAGATATTTCTGCCGAGTATCAGATGAGAATCTATTTCTAAAGACCATTGGGGGTTAGGGGTGGGTGACAGGGCTGGAGGGGGAGTTAAAAACGAATAAAAATCTCTCAGCTACAGAACCCAAAGACACCACTTCCCTCCGCATTCACAGCATTTCTCAGCGGTCCCCGGTGGCCGTTTCTGCGGGGACGCAGCATCTGCCTCACTTGCCCTCAGGCCCCATGGGCTGCTGGTCGACCTCAGGATCTACCAGAGATGATGCAAACGCCGACTGAACAATCTGAAACCCAAAGGACTCAAGGAGAGACATGTTCTGCTGGGGAGAGAAAGGCGAGCCAAGGGCAGGGCCCAGGTCCCCCAGAGGGCCCCCGAGGGCCCGGACATGCACCTTCTGGATGTGTTTGTTCAAGTAGGACTTGGAGCGGAAGAAGCTCCCGCACTCGGGGCAGGGGTACTTCTTCTCCCCGTCAGACTCCATTTTGTTTTTGGGGACCGCCATGTCACAGGAGAAGGATCCATTGGTGCTCTGTTTCTCGGGCGTCTTCAGGTCGCTGGCATCCGAGAGGTCACCGTAAGAGTCGGAGCTCTCAATCGGATCCTGATGTGAGCATTTCTGGCCTTCTAGGAGGAAACAGAACACAGAGGAGCGGTGAGGCCAGGCTATGGGGATGCCCCCTCGGAGGGGTCGCCAGGGGCCAGCTCACAGGCTCGTGGAGGGCAGCCGATGGCCAGCCACCGCCCAGCAGAACCCACAGAGGTTCAGCTGGTCAGTCAGGGAGCCTGGCGTGCCTACAGGGGTGAGACAGCAGGGCCTGGGGCTGCCAGCCTCCCTCGCCGCGGACTCTTCATGCAGGCGCACGTGTACTGCTCACCACCATCTCGGCCTGCTTCAAGGAAGGGTATGGAGAGGGGACCGCCTCTGTCTCCACCCAGGACAACCCAAGACCCCCAGCTCCTAGGTGCTCTCTTGGGTGCCTCTGAGGGTAAAACAGCTGTTGTGATGATGCTGAGCAGGTACGCCAGTGGCCTCACCTCTGCACCAGACTGGCTGCACCCTAGCAAGCCAGAACCAGAGCCGCGGGCTCCTCAACCCAGGCAGACCCTATCGACGGCTGAGTCAGAGCCAGTCCTTTTCCCAACGCTGCAAACACAAGCCCTGCCCTCACTGCCTCTGCCTGCCAGAAGCCTTCCAGGCCAAGTTGCCAAAGCACACAGCTTAGAAGGAACTAAACAACTCAATCGGCCAGCTGTCCCTACGCAGGGCCCAGAACAAGGTGGTCCTCGAGACAGCCCTCACTGATCTGCCTTGCCCGGCCCACACGTGAAGCCTCCACAATGAGCTCCTTCCTGCCTGGGTTCAGAGCGCCATGCCGGGAAGGGAAGTCTGTGATGGGAGCGTGGAGCATGCCATCTTTGCCATCTGCCAAGCCCCTGGCGTCATCCCCAAGGCAACAACGACTTGAAAAACCACAGAACAACCCGAATCAACAAGTGGAGGTGGGGCCTAGGGAGCTCTACGCAAACCAACTCGGAGTCGGCACCATGCATCTCACAAACGCGGCCAGAGGCTCTCCGGAAAGGGCTGGTCACAGCAACCAACCGCCCCTACCGAGGGGGAAGCCAGACCTTGGCTCCCTCTGCCCACAGGGTCAAAGGAGAAGAAAGCATTCAGCCACAGCTCCACGCCATCCTTAAAGGGCCACAGGCAATGGACAGGCCCAGAGGCTCATCATGCAGGGCTCCTCTTCCTGCCCTGGGCCCGGGGCGTCCCTGCAGGGCTCTGGACGTGGGGGCTGGCCAGGAGCGAGGAGGGTGCTGGGGAAGAGGAGGCGGGGGCTGGATCTCGGCAGGGCCCTAAAGCCTCACTCACCGCCCTGGAGTGAGATTCCCCACTGTGACTTTTGTCCTGGAGGCCACTGCCACTCAGATCTCAAGCCTCCTTGAGGCGGCCAGCAAGCCGGCAGCCTTCACGCCTCCCCACGCCCGGCCCAGCGCCCCCACAACACAGCCTGCGCAGAGAAGCAAAGTGCAGAGCAAGGGGTCGCTTGCCTTTGTTGCCATAGGTCCTGGCGCAGTGGAACGCTGCTCCCCCATTCGGGATGGGCTCCTGGTGCCTGGAGACCTGGGGAAGGGGAACACCGTGGTGGGTTTTAACATGGACCTTTAAGTAGGAGGCAGAGGAGAAACCTAAACAAGACAAAAGGAGATGAGATCCCGCAGCCGGCACACAGACACCTCTCTGCTTCCCCCACGCCTCTCCTCTGGCCGCACTGGCTAGCACTCCTAGAAGGGGCCCCTCCTTGGCTCAAAGGCGCTGCAACCACAGGAGCCACCTGGCTCAGGAGGGAGGGTGGCACTGTCCTTGAGTCGGCTTCTCTGCAGAGCCCGCTCTGCAAGGCTGTGGAGGCTGCCTGGAGGGATGGCCTGAGATCCCACTCTGGCCAGGGCCAGAGGCCAACTACCTCGGCTCGCTTGGCACCTCAGTAACAAGTGGTCTGAACGGATGGTCCACAGTCCCAGACCAGCTACAGGGACCACGGCTAGAAATGCTGTCGGAAAAGTACATGGGGCTCCAGGGCAGCCACGGGACTCCAGCCGGCAGAACACGGCTGAACACGTGTGAAGGCAAACCATCTGCGCAAGAAGCCAGACGGAGGCAAGATGAAATCCCAAAGAAATGCCTCCAGGAGTCCCCCTTCTTCTACCTGTTAAGACATGCTCTATTTTGCAAACTTTCTCACCTTCAGAATAACTGGGTTTAGTAACTGTTTAGACCTTTTGAAGAACAATGAAAATAGGAAGTTATGTTAAAGGGGGTGTGCAGTCATCTCTTATTCACAGTGGTCTTCTTGGTTCGGTTTTGGAGGATCCAACAGGTTCACTTAAGGAAGAAAAAATAGGCACAATCCTTGTCTTTATTTGGGGGGAGGGGCGATCCAACCTTCTGGGATCTGCTCCAGACCCACCCAGATGCTCCAGTCAGTTTGAGCCTCGAGATGCCTCGGGCTGGGAAGAGTGATCTCGGGCCAATTTCCACAGCAGCCACGAGTCTGAGGAGATGGAACCAGGTGGGCCAGTCAAAGGATTTCCACTTGGGTTTCCGCAGGAAGGAGCTGGGACATCAAATCCTCCCACAGTCAAGGATCCAAAAGTGCCTTCGGCAGGAACCAAAACTTTTCGGCAAAAGGCCCACTTGGGGCGCTATGCCTAGATGGTGTCCCTTTAGTCCACTCCAGATGCAGCTGACACATCCTCGGGTCCTTTCTTTTTTTTTTTTTTTTTTTTTCTTTTTTTTTTCTCGGGTCCTTTCATTCCCTCGTTAAATTACAGTCACGGGGTAGCAGTGGGATCCACTACTAATGGGCCAGAGGCTGGAGAGTACTGTGTAATGTCTGCACAAGACTTCTTCGAAAAAAGTCTGAATTGGCCTGGGCTTTCAAATGCTACTGGAACTACAATAAAGGTCACCTTCAGGGAGTGACAGAGGTGTGCAGGCCCAGCGCACCGCATGCATCGCTCTGTGCTTTGCAGCCATATGTACAGCTGCTAAATGGCAGAGCCTGGACTCTAACCCCAGGACCACGTGCCACCACGTGGTCCTTCACCACTGGGCAGACTCTCTAATAGTCTCTGTGTCTTGGTCCCGGCCCTAGAAACATCCCTTCAACTTTTGCAGTAGGCTCCATTATCACCATTTACATTCCTGTATTTCTCTGCCATGTTGGTGGATTAGAATGAAAGCTGCGGGTAGACAGGCTGCCATGTGGGAATCTTATTCAACAAACATCCCCCCGATGGTAGTAGCTGGTGGTTCTGGAGGGAAATGGGGGGCTGGGTGAATCTTCCTTCCTTTCCTGACAAAGAAGACCCTCCTGGACCAGATGCTGCTGTCCTGCCCTGCCTAGTAGAGCACGATGTCCTGCGCTGTGACCAAGTGGTCTGCCTGGGGCCAAGCAGGGGACAGACTGACTTACGAGGGTCCCATATAAACACTCCTCGGAGGGAGGCTGTGGTCAGGAAGGAGCAGATGAGACTCACAGGACAGAGGATCTCAGCCCTGCCCCATGGATGGCGCTGCAGCCCTGGCAACCAACAGAAATATCAGGACTTTCCAACTGATGCGATGATACCACTTTAGAAGGGAATTTTTTTCTTTGTTTTTTAATCCCTTGCGGGGCCCTCTGAACTGGTTTGAAGCTCTCTCCACAGGGCAGGGCCACTGCAATCAAGAGGGACGGTAAAGGAGGGAAGGAGCACCAGGAACTATTATGTTTACTCCTTGTGGGAAGAGCTGTGCTGGGGAACACAGCAGATGCTCAATGAAAACTCACTGTTTTCTCCCGAAAAATGGTCTGGGGACCACGTGGCAGGGTCCCCTTGACGCTGCCCCAGCTGCAGACTACTTACTATCTATAGCAAAACCACATGGCGGGTGGTAGGCGTGGATCCACAGTTGCCACCTAAAGCCCAGAATTTAAACACAGAGCAGCTCAGCAGCCAAGTTTTGGGGTAAAACAGAAGCCGAGTTTCTGTGAACGTATCTCTGAAGCCAGACACATTTGGCCAGAATTCTAAACTCACCTGCCTGTTCACCACTGATTAACCAAGAACCAAAGAGGAAGCTTTCTACAAGCATCAGAGTGATGGGGACACTGAGCACACACGTGACTCCACCACCACCGACGGGCCACCCTCTCTCACGCTCCAGATACGGAGAATATGCTACCACGAGGCTACTGCTTCTCCACTGCAT